>NC_057809.1:605882283-606247908 GCF_018294505.1 Triticum aestivum
TTTTCCCCCGCGCCGCCACCCCCTTCCCCTGCTTTCCCCTCGCCGCCACCTGAGGATCTCGCCGGGCCTTATCCCGCGGACGCCCGGGAAGGTGGCGGTGAGGCCTCTGGCGCTCCGTTCCTGGCGGAGGTCCCCGGATCTGCGGCGGCGGCCCTTCTTGGTGTTGGGGAACGTTGCAGAAAACAAAAAAGATTCCTACGATTTCACCAAGATCCATCTATGAGTTCATCTAGCAACGGGTGATTGGATTGCATCTACATACCTTTGTAGATCACGCGCGGAAGCGTTCAAAGAACGGGGATGAGGAAGTCGTACACAACGTGATCCAAATCACCGGAGATCCTAGCGCCGAACGGACGGCACCTCCGCGTTCAACACACGTACGGTCAGCGTGACGTCTCCTCCTTCTTGATCCAGCAAGGGGGAAGGAGAGGTTGATGAAGATCCAGCAGCACGACGGCGTGGTGGTGGATGCAGGGCGTCACAGTAGCAGGGCTTCGCCTTATACTACGAGAGAGAGAGAGGTGTAGCAGGGGAGAGGGAGGCGCCAAGGCTCAGGGTATCGCTGCCCCCTCCCTCCCCCTCATATATATAGGCTCCCCTAGGGGGGAGCCGGCCCTAGGAGATGAGATCTCCTAGGGGGGGCGGCGGCCAGGGCTGGAGTGGCCCCCAAGCCAAGGTGGGGCGCCCCCCCACCCCTAGGGTTTCAACCCTAGGCGCATGGGGTGGGCCTAGGGGGCGCACCAGCCCACTATGGGCTGGTTCCCCTCCCCACTTTGGCCCATGGGGCCCTCCGGGATGGGTGGCCCCACCCGGTGGACCCCCGGGACCCTTCCGATGGTCACGATACAATACCGGTGACCCCGAAACTTGTCCCGATGGCCGAAACAGCACTTCCTATATATAATTCTTTACCTCCGGACTATTCCGAAACTCCTCGTGACGTCCGGGATCTTACCCGGGACTCCGAACAACATTCGGGTTACTGCATATACATATCTTCACAACCCTAGCGTCACCGAACCTTAAGTGTGTAGACCCTACGGGTTCAGGAGACACGTAGACATGACCGAGACGGTTCTCCGGCCAATAACCAATAGCGGGATCTGGATACCCATGTTGGCTCCCACATGCTCCACGATGATCTCATCGGATGAACCACGATGTCGAGGATTCAAGCAACCCCGTATACAATTCCCTTTGTCAGTCGGTATGTTACTTGTCCGAGATTCGATCGTCGGTATCCCAATACCTCGTTCAATCTCGTTACCGGCAAGTCACTTTACTCGTACTATAATGCATGATCCCGTGACCAAACACTTGGTCACTTTGAGCTCATAATGATGATGCATTACCGAGTGGGCCCAGTGATACCTCTCCGTCATACGGAGTGACAAATCCCAGTCTTGATCCGTGTCAACCCAACAGACACTTTCGGAGATACCCGTAGTCTACCTTTATAGTCACCCAGTTACGTTGTGACGTTTGGTATACCCAAAGCACTCCTACGGTATCCGGGAGTTACACGATCTCATGGTCTAAGAAAAAGATACTTGACATTGGAAAAACTCTAGCAAACGAACTATACGATCTTGTGCTATGTTTAGGATTGGGTCTTGTCTATCACATCATTCTCCTAATGATGTGATCTTGTTATCAATGACATCCAATGTCCATAGTCAGGAAACCATGACTATTTGTTGATCAACGAGCTAGTCAACTAGAGGCTTACTAGGGACATGTTGGTGTCTATTATTCACACATGTATTACGATTTCCGGATAACACAATTATAGCATGAATAAAGACAATTATCATGAACAAGGAAATATAATAATAATGCTTTTATCATTGCCTCTAGGGCATATTTCCAACAGTCTCCCACTTGCACTAGAGTCAATAATCTAGTTACATTGTGATGAATCGAACACCCATGGAATTCTGGTGTTGATCATGTTTTGCTCTAGGGAGAGGTTTAGTCAACGGATCTGCTACATTCAGGTCCGTATGTACTTTACAAACATCTATGTCTCCATCTTGAACATTTTCACGAATGGAGTTGAAGCGACGCTTGATGTGCCTTGTCTTCTTGTGAAACCTGGGCTCCTTGGCAAGTGCAATAGCTCCAGTGTTGTCACAGAAGAGTTTGATTGGCCCCGACGCATTGGGTATGACTCCGAGGTCGGTGATGAACTCCTTCACCCAAATTGCTTCATGTGCTGCCTCCGAGGCTGCCATGTACTCCGCTTCACATGTAGATCCCGCCATGACGCTCTGCTTGCAACTGCACCAGCTTACTGCCCCACCATTCAAAATATATACGTATCCGGTTTGTGACTTAGAGTCATCCAGATCTGTGTCGAAGCTAGCGTCGACGTAACCCTTTACGACGAGCTCTTCGTCACCTCCATAAACGAGAAACATTTCCTTAGTCCTTTTCAGGTACTTCAGGATATTCTTGACCGTTGTCCAGTGTTCCTTGCCGGGATTACTTTGGTACCTTCCTACCAAACTTACGGCAAGGTTTACATCAGGTCTGGTACACAGCATGGCATACATAATAGAACCTATGGCTGAGGCATAGGGGATGATACTCATCTCTTCTATATCTTCTGCCGTGGTCGGACATTGAGCCGAGCTCAATTTCACACCTTGTAACACAGGCAAGAACCCCTTCTTAGACTGATCCATATTGAATCTCTTCAATATCTTATCAAGGTATGTGCTTTGTGAAGACCTATGAGGCGTCTTGATCTATCTCTATAGATCTTGATGCCTAATATACATGCAGCTTCTCCAAGGTCCTTCATTGAAAAACTCTTGTTCAAGTAGGCCTTAATGCTGTCCAAGAGTTCTATATCATTTCCCATCAAAAGTATGTCATCTACATATAATATGAGAAATACTACAAAGCTCCCACTCACTTTCTTGTAAACGCAGGCTTCTCCATAAGTCTGCGTAAACCCAAACGCTTTGATCATCTCATCAAAGCAAATGTTCCAACTCCGAGATGCTTGCACCAGCCCATAAATCGAGCGTTGGAGCTTGCACACCTTGTCAGCATTCTTAGGATCGATAAAACCTTCCGGCTGCATCATATACAATTCTTCCTTAAGAAAACCATTAAGGAATGCCGTTTTGACGTCCATTTGCCATATCTCATAATCGTAGAATGCGGCAATTTCTAACATGATTCGGACGGACTTTAGCTTCGCTACCGGTGAGAAAGTCTCATCGTAGTCAACCCCTTGAACTTGTCGATAACCCTTAGCGACAAGCCGAGCTTTATAGATGGTCACATTACCATTCGCGTCTGTCTTCTTCTTAAAGATCCATTTATTTTCTATGGCTCGCCGATCATCGGGCAAGTCAGTCAAAGTCCATACTTCGTTTTCATACATGGATCCTATCTCGGATTTCATGGCTTCTAACCATTTGTCGGAATCTGGGCCCGCCATTGCTTCTTCATAGTTCGAAGGTTCACCGTTGTCTAACAACATGATTTCCAAGACAGGGTTGCCGTACCACTCTGGTGCGGAACGTGTCCTTGTGGACCTACGAATTTCAGTAGGAGCTTGATCAGAAGTATCTTGATCATCATCATTAACTTCCTCTCTAGTCGGTGCAGGCACCTCAGGAACATTTTCTTGAGTTGCGCCATTTTCTGGTTCTAGAGGTAATACTTCATCAAGTTCTACTTTCCTCCCACTTACTTCTTTCGAGAGAAACTCTTTCTCTAGAAAGGATCCATTCTTGGCAACAAAGATCTTGCCTTCGGATCTGAGGTAGAAGGTATACCCAATAGTTTCTTTAGGGTATCCTATGAAGACGCATTTTTCCGACTTGGGTTCAAGCTTTTCAGGTTGAAGTTTCTTGACATAAGCATCGCATCCCCAAACTTTTAGAAACGACAGCTTAGGTTTCTTCCCAAACCATAATTCATACGGTGTCGTCTCAACAGATTTCGGCGGAGCCCTATTTAAAGTGAATGCGGCAGTCTCTAAAGCATAGCCCCAAAAAGATAGCGGTAAATCGGTAAGTGACATCATAGATCGCACCATATCTAATAGAGTGCGATTAAGACGTTCGGACACACCATTACGCTGAGGTGTTCCTGGCGGCATGAGTTGTGAAACTATTCCACATTTTCTTAAGTGTGTGCCAAATTCGTGACTCAAGTATTCTCCTCCACGATCTGATCGCAAAAACTTTATTTTTCTGTCACGTTGATTCTCAACCTCACTCTGAAATTCTTTGAACTTTTCAAAGGTTTCAGACTTGTATTTCATTAAGTAGATATACCCATATCTACTCAAATCATCAGTGAGGGTGAGAACATAACGATAGCCACCGCGAGCCTCAACACTCATTGGACCGCACACATCAGTATGTATGATTTCCAATAAGTTGGTTGCTCGCTCCATTGTTCCAGAGAACGAGTCTTGGTCATTTTACCCATGAGGCATGGTTCGCACGTGTCAAATGATTCATAATCAAGAGACTCTAAAAGTCCATCTGCATGGAGCTCCTTCATGCGTTTGACACCTATGTGACCAAGGCGGCAGTGCCACAAGTATGTGGGACTATCATTATCAACCTTACATCTTTTGGTATTCACACTATGAACATGTGTAGCATTACGCTCGAGATTCATTAAGAATAAACCATTCACCATCGGAGCATGACCATAAAACATATCTCTCATATAAATAGAACAACCATTATTCTCGGATTTAAATGAGTAGCCATCTCGAATTAAACGAGATCCCGATACAATGTTCATGCTCAAAGCTGGCACTAAATAACAATTATTAAGGTTTAAAACTAATCCCGAAGGTAAATGTAGAGGTAGCGTGCCGACGGCGATCACATTCACCTTGGAACCATTCCCGACGCGCATCGTCACCTCGTCCTTTGCCAGTCTCCGCTTATTCCGCAGCCCCTGCTTTGAGTTAAAAATGTGAGCAACTGCACCGGTATCAAATATCCAGGAGCTACTACGGGTACTGGTAAGGTACACATCAATTACATGTATATCATATATACCTTTTGTTTTGCCGGCCTTCTTGTCCGCTAAGTATTTGGGGCAATTCCGCTTTCAGTGACCACTTCCCTTGCAATAAAAGCACTCAGTCTCGGGCTTGGGTCCATTCTTTGGCTTCTTCCCGGCAACTTTCTTGCCAGGCGCGGCAACTTCTTTGCCGTCCTTCTTGAAGTTCTTTTTACCCTTGCCCTTCTTGAACTTAGTGGTTTTATTCACCATCAACACTTGATGTTCCTTCTTGACTTCTACCTCTGCTGATTTCAGCATTGAAAGCAACTCAGGAATGGTCTTTTCCACCCCCTGCATATTGAAGTTCATCACAAAGCTCTTGTAGCTTGGTGGAAGCGACTGGAGGATTCTGTCAATGACCGCATCATCCGGGAGATTAACTCCCAGCTGAGTCAAGCGGTTATGTAACCCAGACATAGTGAGTATGTGCTCACTGACAGAACTATTTTCCTCCATCTTACAGTTGAAGAACTTGTCGGAGACTTCATATCTCTCGACCCGGGCATGAGCTTGAAAAACCATTTTCAGCTCTTCGAACATCTCATATGCTCCATGTCTCTCAAAACGCTTTTGGAGCCCCGGCTCTAAGCTGTAAAGCATGCCGCACTGAACAAGGGAGTAACCATCAACACGTGTCTGCCAAGCGTTCATAACGTCTTGGTTCTGTGGGACGGGTGCGTCACCTAGCGGTGCTTGTAGGACATATTCTTTCTTGGCAGCTATGAGGATGATCCTCAGGTTCCGGACCCAGTCCGTATAGTTGCTGCCATCGTCTTTCATCTTGGTTTTCTCTAGGAACGCGTTGAAGTTGAGGACTACGTTGGCCATTTGATTTACAAGACATATTGTAAAGATTTTACACTAAGTTCATGATAATTAAGTTCATCTAATCAAATTATTTAATGAACTCCCACTTAGATAGACATCCCTCTTCTAGTCATCTAAGTATAACATGATCCGAGTCAACTAGGCCGTGTCCGATCATCACGTGAGACGGACTAATCAATGTCGGTGAACATCTTCATGTTGATCGTATCTTCTATACGAGTCATGCTCGACCTTTCGGTCTTCTGTGTTCCGAGGCCATGTCTGTACATGCTAGGCTCGTCAAGTCAACCTAAGTGTTTGCATGTGTAAATCTGTCTTACACCCGTTGTATGTGAACGTTTGAATCAAACACCCGATCATCACGTGGTGCATTGAAACAACGAGCTGTCGCAACGGTGCACAGTTAGGGGAAACACTTTCTTGAAATTATTATGAGGGATCATCTTATTTACTACCGTCGTTCTAAGTAAACAAGATGCAAAACATGATAAACATCACATGCAATCAAATAATAATAGTGACATGATATGGCCAATATCACATAGCTCCTTTGATCTCCATCTTGGGGCTCCATGATCATCTTGTCACCGGCTTGACACCATGATCTCCATCATCGTGTGTCCATGAAGTTGCTCGCCAACTATTACTTCTACTACTATGGCTAACGCGTTTAGCAATAAAGTAAAGTAATTTATATGGCGTTTCTCAATGACACGCAGGTCATACAAAAAAATAAAGACAACTCCTATGGCTCCTGCCAGTTGTCATACTCATCGACATGCAAGTCGTGATTCCTATTACAATAGCATGAACATCTCATACATCACATATATATCATTCATCACAACTTTGGCCATATCATATCACAAAGCACTTGCTGCAAAAACAAGTTAGACGTCCTCTAATTGTTGTTGCAAGTTTTACGTGGCTGAAATAGGGTTCTAGCAAGAACGTTTTCTTACCTACGTGAAAGCCACAATGTGATTTGTCAACTTCTATTTACCCTTCATAAGGACCCTTTTCATCGAATCCGCTCCAACTAAAGTGGGAGAGACAGACACCCGCCAGCCACCTTATGCAACTAGTGCATGTCAGTCGGTGGAACCGGTCTCACGTAAGCGTACGTGTAAGGTTGGTCCGGGCCGCTTCATCCCACAATACCGTTGAAGCAAGATAAGACTAGTAGCGGCAAGAAAGTTGACAACATCTACGCCCACAACAAATTGTGTTCTACTCGCGCAAGAAGAACTACGCATAGACCTAGCTCATGATGCCACTATTGGGGAACGTTGCAGAAAACAAAAAAATTTCCTACGGTTTCACCAAGATCCATCTATGAGTTCATCTAGCAACGAGTGATTGGATTGCATCTACATACCTTTGTAGATCACGCGCGGAAGCGTTCAAAGAACGGGGATGAGGAAGTCGTACACAACGTGATCCAAATCACCGGAGATCCTAGCGCCGAACGGACGGCACCTCCGCGTTCAACACACGTACGGTCAGCGTGACGTCTCCTCCTTCTTGATCCAGCAAGGGGGAAGGAGAGGTTGATGAAGATCCAGCAGCACGACGGCGTGGTGGTGGATGCAGGGCGTCAGAGTAGCAGGGCTTCGCCTTATACTACGAGAGAGAGAGAGGTGTAGCAGGGGAGAGGGAGGCGCCAAGGCTCAGGGTATCGCTGCCCCCTCCCTCCCCCTCATATATATAGGCTCCCCTAGGGGGGGCGCCGGCCCTAGGAGATGAGATCTCCTAGGGGGGCGGCGGCCAGGGCTGGAGTGGCCCCCAAGCCAAGGTGGGGCGCCCCCCACCCCTAGGGTTTCAACCCTAGGCGCATGGGGTGGGCCTAGGGGGTGCACCAGCCCACTATGGGCTGGTTCCCCTCCCCACTTTGGCCCATGGGGCCCTCCGGGATGGGTGGCCCCACCTGGTGGACCCCTGGGACCCTTCCGGTGGTCCCGGTACAATACCGGTGACCCCGAAACTTGTCCCGATGGCCGAAACAGCACTTCCTATATATAATTCTTTACCTTCGGACTATTCTGAAACACCTCGTGACGTCCGGGATCTCATCTGGGACTCCGAACAACATTCGGGTTACTGCATATACATATCTTCACAACCCTAGCGTCACCGAACCTTAAGTGTGTAGACCCTACGGGTTCGGGAGACACGTAGACATGACCGAGACGGTTCTCCGGACAATAACCAACAGCGGGATCTGGATACCCATGTTGGCTCCCACATGCTCCATGATGATCTCATCGGATGAACCATGATGTCGAGGATTCAAGCAACCCCGTATACAATTCCCTTTGTCAGTCGGTATGTTACTTGCCCGAGATTCGATCGTCGGTATCCCAATACCTCGTTCAATCTCGTTACCGGCAAGTCACTTTACTCGTACCGTAATGCATGATCCCGTGACCAAACACTTGGTCACTTTGAGCTCATAATGATGATGCATTACCGAGTGGGCCCAGTGATTGTTGGAAATATGCCCTAGAGGCAATAATAAAAGCATTATTATTATATTTCTTTGTTCATGATAATTGTCTTTATTCATGCTATAACTGTATTATCCGGAAATCGTAATACACGTGTGAATACATAGACCATAATATGTCCCTAGTAAGCCTCTAGTTGACTAGCTCGTTGATCAACAGATAGTCATGATTTCCTGGCTATGGACATTGGATGTCATTGATAACGGGATCACATCATTAGGAGAATGATGTGATGGACAAGACCCAATCTTAAGCATAGCACAAAGATCGTGTAGTTCGTTTGCTAGAGCTTTTCCAATGTCAAGTATCTTTTCCTTTGACCATGAGATCGTGTAACTCCCGGATACCGTAGGAGTGCTTTGGGTGTATCAAACGTCACAACGTAACTGGGTGACTATAAAGGTGCACTACAGGTATCTCCGAAAGTGTCTGTTGGGTTGACACGGATCGAGACTGGGATTTGTCACTCCATATAACGGAGAGGTATCACTGGGCCCACTCGGTAATGCATCATCATTATGAGCTCAAGGTGACCAAGTGGTTGATCACGGGATCATGCATTACGGTACGAGTAAAGTGACTTGCCGGTAACGAGATTGAACAAGGTATTGGGATACCGACGATCGAGTCTCGGGCAAGTAACATACCGATTGACAAAGGGAATTGTATACGGGGTTGATTAATCCTCGACATCGTGGTTCATCCGATGAGATCATCGTGGAGCATGTGGGAGCCATCATGGGTATCCAGATCCCGCTGTTGGTTATTGACCGGAGAGTCGTCTCGGTCATGTCTGCTTGTCTCCCGAACCCGTAGGGTCTACACACTTAAGGTTCGGTGACGCTAGGGTTATGAAGATATGTATATGCAGTAATCCGAATGTTGTTCAGAGTCCCGGATGAGATCCCGGACGTCACGAGGAGTTCCGGAATGGTCCGGAGGTAAAGAATTATATATAGGAAGTGCTGTTTCGGCCATCGGGACAAGTTTCGGGGTTATCGGTATTGTACCGGGACCACCGGAGGGGTCCCGGGGGCCCACCGGGTGGGTCCACCTGTCCCGGGGGGGCACATGGGCTGTAGGGGGTGCGCCTTGGACTATATGGGCCAAGGGCACCAGCCCTACTAGGCCCATGCGCCTAGGGTTTCCACCACGGAGGAGTCCAAGTGGTGGAAGGCACCCCGAGGTGCCTTGGGGGGGAGGGAAACCCTCCCCTGGCCGCCGCACCTAGGAGATCAGATCTCCTAGGCTGCGCACCACCCCCCCTTGTCCCTCCTATATATAGTGGGGGAGAGGAGGGATTTCATACCTCAGCCTTTGGTGCTTCCTCTCTCCCCGTTACGTCTCTCTCTCGCAGTATAGGCGAAGCCCTGCTACTGTGACGCCCTGCATCCACCACCACGCCGTCGTGCTGCTGGATCTTCATCAACCTCTCTTCCCCCCTTGCTGGATCAAGAAAGGAGGAGACGTCATCCGTTCTGTACGTGTGTTGAACGCGGAGGCATCGTCTGTTCGGTGCTAAGATCTTCGGTGATTTGGATCACGTCGTGTTCGACTACATCATCCCCGTTCTTTGAACGCTTTCGCTCGCGATCTACAAGGTATGTAGATGCATCTAATCACTCGTTGCTAGATGAACTCCTAGATGGATCTTGGTGAAACCGTAGGAAATTTTTTGTTTTCTGCAACGTTCTCCAACAGTGGCATCATGAGCTAGGTCTATGCGTAGTTCTCTTGCACGAGTAGAACACAAAGTAGTTGTGGGCGTTGATTTTGTTCAATATGCTTGCCGTTACTAGTCTTATCTTGATTCGGCGGCATCGTGGGATGAAGCGGCCCGGACCGACCTTACACGTACTCTTACGTGAGACAGGTTCCACCGACTGACATGCACTAGTTGCATAAGGTGGCTAGCGGGTGTCTGTCTCTCCTACTTTAGTCGGATCGGATTCGATGAAAAGGGTCCTTATGAAGGGTAAATAGCAATTGGCATATCACGTTGTGGTCATTGCGTAGGTAAGAAACGTTCTTGCTAGAAACCCATAGCAGCCACGTAAAACATGCAAACAACAATTAGAGGACGTCTAACTTGTTTTTGCAGGGTATGCTATGTGATGTGATATGGCCAAAAGGATGTGATGAATGCTATATGTGATGTATGAGATTGATCATGTTCTTGTACAAGGAATCACGACTTATATGTCGATGAGTATGACGATCTACAAGGATGATCATGGAGCCCCAAGATGGAGATCAAAGGAGCTGTGTGATATTGGCCATATCATGTCACTATTATTATTTGATTACATGTGATGTTTATCATGTTTTGCATCTTGTTTACTTAAAACGACGGTAGTAAATAAGATGATCCCTTACAACAATTTCAAGAAGTGTTCTCCCCTAACTGTGCACCGTTGCTACAATTCGTCGCTTCGAAGCACCACGTGTTAATCGGGTGTGATAGATCCTTTCGTTCACATACAACGGGTGTAAGAAGTTTTACACATGCAAAAACACTTAGGGTTAACTTGACGAGCCTAAGCATGTGAAGACATGGCCTCGGAACACAAAGACCGAAAGGTCGAACACGAGTCGTATGGAAGATACGATCAACATGGAGATGTTCACCAACGATGACTAGTCCGTCTCACGTGTTAATCGGACACGGATTAGTTGACTTGGATCGTGTAACACTTAGATGACTAGAGGGATGTCTAATCTGAGTGGGAGTTCATTAATAATTTGATTAGATGAACTTGACTATCATGAACTTAGTCTAAAATCTTTACAATATGTCCTGTAGATCAAATGGCCAACGTTGTATTCAATTTCAACGCGTTCCTAGAGAAAACCAAGCTGAAAGACGATGGCAGCAACTATACGGACTGGGTCCGGAACCTGAGGATCATCCTCATAGCTGCCAAGAAAGATTATGTCCTACAAGCACCGCTAGGTGATCCACCCGTCCCACAAAACCAAGACGCTATGAACGCTTGGCAGACACGTACTGATGACTACTCCCTCGTTCAGTGCGGCATGCTTTACAGCTTAGAACCGGGGCTCCAAAAGCGTTTTGAGAGACATGGAGCATATGAGATGTTCGAAGAGCTAAAAATGGTTTTTCAAGCTCATGCCCGGATCGAGAGATATGAAGTCTCCGATAAGTTCTTTAGGTGTAAGATGGAGGGAAATAGTTCTGTCAGTGAGCACATACTCACTATGTCTGGGTTACATAACCGCTTGACTCAGCTGGGAGTTAATCTCCCGGATGATGCGGTCATTGACAGAATCCTCCAGTCGCTTCCACCAAGCTACAAGAGCTTTGTGATGAACTTCAATATGCAAGGGATGGAAAAGACCATTCCTGAAGTATTTGCAATGCTGAAATCAGCAGAGGTAGAAGTCAAGAAGGAACATCAAGTGTTGATGGTGAATAAAACCACTAAGTTCAAGAAGGGCAAGGGTAAAAAGAACTTCAAGAAGGACGGCAAAGAAGTTGCCGCGCCTGGCAAGAAAGTTGCCGGGAAGAAGCCAAAGAATGGACCCAAGCCCGAGACTGAGTGCTTTTATTGCAAGGGAAGTGGTCACTGAAAGCGGAATTGCCCCAAATACTTAGCGGACAAGAAGGCCGGCAAAACAAAAGGTATATGTGATATACATGTAATTGATGTGTACCTTACCAGTACTCGTAGTAACTCCTGGGTATTTGATACCGGTGCCGTTGCTCATATTTGTAACTCATAGCAGGAGCTGCAGAATAAACAGAGACTGGCAAAGGACGAGGTGACGATGCGCGTCAGGAATGGTTCCAAGGTCGATGTGATCGCCGTCGGCACGCTACCTCTACATTTACCTACGGGATTAGTTATAAACCTCAATAATTGTTATTTCGTGCCAAGTTTGAGCATGAACATTGTATCGGGATCTCGTTTAATATGAGATGGCTACTCATTTAAATCTGAGAATAATGGTTGTTCTATTTATATGAGAGATATGTTTTATGGTCATGCTCCGATGGTCAATGGTTTATTCTTAATGAATCTCGAACGTAATATTACACATATTCATAGTGTGAATACCAAAAGATGTAAAGTTGATAACGATAGTCCCACATACTTGTGGCACTGCCGCCTTGGTCACATAGGTATCAAACGCATGAAGAAGCTCCATGCAGATGGACTTTTAGAGTCTCTTGATTATGAATCATTTGACACGTGCGAACCATGCCTCATGGGTAAAATGACCAAGACTCCGTTCTCAGGAACAATGGAGCGAGCAACCAACTTATTGGAAATCATACATACTGATGTGTGCGGTCCAATGAGTGTTGAGGCTCGCGGTGGCTATCGTTATGTTCTCACCCTCACTGATGACTTGAGTAGATATGGATATGTCTACTTAATGAAACACAAGTCGGAAACCTTTGAAAAGTTCAAGGAATTTCAGAGTGAAGTTGAGAATCAACGTGACAGGAAAATCAAGTTTCTACGATCAGATCGTGGAGGAGAATACTTGAGTCACGAATTTGGCACACACTTAAGAAAATGTGGAATAGTTTCACAACTCACGCCGCCTGGAACACCTCAGCGTAATGGTGTGTCCGAACGTCGTAATCGCACTTTATTAGATATGGTGCGGTCTATGATGTCTCTTACCGATTTACCGCTATCTTTTTGGGGCTATGCTTTAGAGACTGCCGCATTCACTTTAAATAGGGCTCCGTCGAAATCCGTTGAGACGACATCGTATGAATTATGGTTTGGGAAGAAACCTAAGCTGTCGTTTCTAAAAGTTTGGGGATGCGATGCTTATGTCAAGAAACTTCAACCTGAAAAGCTCGAACCCAAGTCGGAAAAATGCGTCTTCATAGGATACCCTAAAGAAACTTATGGGTATACCTTCTACCTCAGATCCGAAGGCAAGATCTTTGTTGCCAGGAATGGATTCTTTCTAGAGAAAGAGTTTCTCTCGAAAGAAGTAAGTGGGAGGAAAGTAGAACTTGATGAAGTATTACCTCTTGAACCGGTAAATGGCGCAACTCAAGAAAATGTTCCTGAGGTGCCTGCACTGACTAGAGAGGAAGTTAATGATGATGATCAAGATACTTCTGATCAAGCTCCTACTGAAATTCGAAGGTCCACAAGGACACGTTCCGCACCAGAGTGGTACGGCAACCCTGTCTTGGAAATCATGTTGTTAGAAAACAGTGAACCTTCGAACTATGAAGAAGCGATGGCGGGCCCGGATTCCGACAAATGGTTAGAAGCCATGAAATCCGAGATAGGATCCATGTATGAAAACGAAGTATGGACTTTGACTGACTTGCCCGTTGAACGGCGAGCCATAGAAAATAAATGGATCTTTAAGAAGAAGACAGACGCGGATGGTAATGTGACCATCTATAAAGCTAGGCCTGTCGCTAAGGGTTATCGACAAGTTCAAGGGGTTGACTACGATGAGACTTTCTCACCGGTAGCGAAGCTGAAGTCCGTCCGAATCATGTTAGCGATTGCCGCATTCTATGATATGGCAAATGGACGTCAAAACGGCATTCCTTAATGGTTTTCTTAAGGAAGAATTGTATATGATGCAGCCGGAAGGTTTTATCGATCCTAAGAATGCTGACAAGGTGTGCAAGCTCCAACGCTCGATTTATGGGCTGGTGCAAGCATCTCGGAGTTGGAACATTTGCTTTGATGAGATGATCAAAGCGTTTGGGTTTACGCAGACTTATGGAGAAGCCTGCGTTTACAAGAAAGTGAGTGGGAGCTTTGTAGTATTTCTCATATTATATGTAGATGACATACTTTTGATGGGAAATGATATAGAACTCTTGGACAGCATTAAGGCCTACTTGAACAAGAGTTTTTCAATGAAGGACCTTGGAGAAGCTGCATGTATATTAGGCATCAAGATCTATAGAGATAGATCAAGACGCCTCATAGGTCTTTCACAAAGCACATACCTTGATAAGATATTGAAGAGATTCAATATGGATCAGTCTAAGAAGGGGTTCTTGCCTGTGTTACAAGGTGTGAAATTGAGCTCAGCTCAATGTCCGATCACGGCAGAAGATATAGAAGAGATGAGCGTCATCCCCTATGCATCAGCCATAGGTTCTATTATGTATGCCATGCTGTGTACCAGACCTGATGTAAACCTTGCCGTAAGTTTGGTAGGAAGGTACCAAAGTAATCCCGGCAAGGAACACTGGACAGCGGTCAAGAATATCCTGAAGTACCTGAAAAGGACTAAGGAAATGTTTCTCGTTTATGGAGGTGACGAAGAGCTCGTCGTAAAGGGTTACGTTGACGCTAGCTTCGACACAGATCTGGATGACTCTAAGTCACAAACCGGATACGTATATATTTTGAATGGTGGGGCAGTAAGCTGGTGCAGTTGCAAGCAGAGCGTCATGGCGGGATCTACATGTGAAGCGGAGTACATGGCAGCCTCGGAGGCAGCACATGAAGCAATTTGGGTGAAGGAGTTCATCACCGACCTCGGAGTCATACCCAATGCGTCGGGGCCAATCAAACTCTTCTGTGACAACACTGGAGCTATTGCACTTGCCAAGGAGCCCAGGTTTCACAAGAAGACAAGGCACATCAAGCGTCGCTTCAACTCCATTCGTGAAAATGTTCAAGATGGAGACATAGATGTTTGTAAAGTACATACGGACCTGAATGTAGCAGATCCGTTGACTAAACCTCTCCCTAGAGCAAAACATGATCAACACCAGAATTCCATGGGTGTTCGATTCATCACAATGTAACTAGATTATTGACTCTAGTGCAAGTGGGAGACTGTTGGAAATATGCCCTAGAGGCAATGATAAAAGCATTATTATTATATTTCCTTGTTCATGATAATTGTCTTTATTCATGCTATAATTGTGTTATCCGGAAATCGTAATACACGTGTGAATACATAGACCATAATATGTCCCTAGTAAGCCTCTAGTTGACTAGCTCGTTGATCAACAGATAGTCATGATTTCCTGGCTATGGACATTGGATGTCATTGATAACGGGATCACATCATTAGGATAATGATGTGATGGACAAGACCCAATCTTAAGCATAGCACAAAGATCGTGTAGTTCGTTTGCAAGAGCTTTTCCAATGTCAAGTATCTTTTCCTTTGACCATGAGATCGTGTAACTCCCGGATACCGTAGGAGTGCTTTGGGTGTATCAAACGTCACAACGTAACTGGGTGACTATAAAGGTGCACTACAGGTATCTCCGAAAGTGTCTGTTGGGTTGACACGGATCGAGACTGGGATTTGTCACTCCATATAACGGAGAGGTATCACTGGGCCCACTCGGTAATGCATCATCATTATGAGCTCAAGGTGACCAAGTGGTTGATCACGGGATCATGCATTACGGTATGAGTAAAGTGACTTGCCGGTAACGAGATTGAACAAGGTATTGGGATACCGACGATCGAGTCTCGGGCAAGTAACATACCGATTGACAAAGGGAATTGTATACGGGGTTGATTAATCCTCGACATCGTGGTTCATCCGATGAGATCATCGTGGAGCATGTGGGAGCCATCATGGGTATCCAGATCCCGCTGTTGGTTATTGACCGGAGAGTCGTCTCGGTCATGTCTGCTTGTCTCCCGAACCCGTAGGGTCTACACACTTAAGGTTCGGTGACGCTAGGGTTATGAAGATATGTATATGCAGTAATCCGAATGTTGTTCGGAGTCCCGGATGAGATCCTGGACGTCACGAGGAGTTCTGGAATGGTCCGGAGGTAAAGAATTATATATAGGAAGTGCTGTTTCGGCCATCGGGACAAGTTTCGGGGTTATCGGTATTGTACCGGGACCACCGGAGGGGTCCCGGGGGCCCACCGGATGGGGCCACCTGTCCCGGGGGGCCACATGGGCTGTAAGGGGTGCGCCTTGGCCTATATGGGCCAAGGGCACCAGCCCTACTAGGCCCATGCGCCTAGGGTTTCCACCACGGAGGAGTCCAAGTGGTGGAAGGCACCCCGAGGTGCCTTGGGGGGGAGGGAAACCCTCCCCTGGCCGCCGCACCTAGGAGATCTGGAACGCACCACCCCCCCTTGGCCCTCCTATATATAGTGGGGGAGAGGAGGGATTTCATACCTCAGCCTTTGGTGCTTCCTCTCTCCCCGTTACGTCTCTCTCTCGCAGTATAGGCGAAGCCCTGCTACTGTGACGCCCTGCATCCACCACCACGCCGTCGTGCTGCTGGATCTTCATCAACCTCTCTTCCCCCCTTGATGGATCAAGAAAGGAGGAGACGTCATCCGTTCCGTACGTGTGTTGAACGCGGAGGCATCGTCTGTTCGGTGCTAAGATCTTCGGTGATTTGGATCACGTCGTGTTCGACTACATCATCCCCGTTCTTTGAACGCTTCCGCTCGCGATCTACAAGGTACGTAGATGCATCTAATCACTCATTGCTAGATGAACTCCTAGATGGATCTTGGTGAAACCGTAGGAAAATTTTTGTTTTCTGCAACGTTCTCCAACTGTGATACCTCTCCGTCATACGGAGTGACAAATCCCAGTCTTGATCCGTGTCAACCCAACAGACACTTTCGGAGATACCTGTAGTCTACCTTTATAGTCACCCATTTACGTTGTGACGTTTGGTATACCCAAAGCACTCCTACGGTATCCGGGAGTTACACGATCTCATGGTCTAAGGAAAAGATACTTGACATTGGAAAAACTCTAGCAAACGAACTATACGATCTTGTGCTATGTTTAGGATTGGGTCTTGTCCATCACATCATTCTCCTAATGATGTGATCTTTTTATCAATGACATCCAATGTCCATAGTCAGGAAACCATGACTATCTGTTGACCAACGAGCTAGTCAACTAGAGGCTTACTAGGGACATGTTGGTGTCTATTATTCACACATGTATTACGATTTCCAGATAACACAATTATAGCATGAATAAAGACAATTATCATGAACAAGGAAATATAATAATAATGCTTTTATTATTGCCTTTAGGGCATATTTCCAACACTTGGCGAGGCAACGGCATCCTCCTCGGCTGGAGCCATTTGCGGGTGATTCTGGTTGGCGTGCTCGACCACGCTGGTGGTGAGCCGCCGGCGGGGGTTGGCTACGGCACGGAGTCCCCCCTCCTCGTAGGATCTGAGGTTTGGTTGAAAGTGCAACTATCCCTAGGTGGTTTTGGTAATTCATAACAACATATAGTTCATTGAGCTAATGCTATTCCAAGATGATTATTTCAGGAAAGCTCAATGATTGGCATGGCATGGATGTGAAAGTGGAACCCTCAAAATGCTGAGGACAAAGAATTGGCTCAAGCTCAAAAGTTCAAGACTCTTCATTTATATTTTAGTGATCCAAAATCACATTGAGTCTTTAGGAAAAGCCAATACTATCAAGGAGGGATGAGGTGTTGCTTAATGAGCCTCTTGCTTTATGTGCTTGGTGATATGCTCCAAAATCCTCAACCACTTTTCCATAGCCACAAATGACCTAAACCCTAAGCCAAACTCGGTCATACCGATTCTGTCAATCCGGCGCCACCGAGTTTCACTTGTCATTTGCCACTGCCAAACCCTAGCAATTCGGTCCTACCGATAAGGATCTCGGTCTCTCCGAGATGGGATTGCAAACTCTCGGTTTCCCTTTCGTAACTTTTCGGTCTCATCGAAAGAGCGAATCGGTCCCACCAAGATTGCAATGTAAACTCTTTGTTTCCTTCTTGTAACTTTTCGGTCTCACCGAAAGAGCGAGTCGGTCCCACCGAGTTTGCGCAATTGGTCTCACTGAGTTTGTGCAATCGGTCTCACCGAGATTACGTTATGCCCAAACCCTAACCGAATCGGTCCTACCGAGTTGCATGTCAGTCCCACCGAGATTCCTAACGGTCACTAGGTTTACTATTTCGGTCTGACCGAGTTTTCTGATTCGGTCCCACCAAGATTGGTAAATTGTGTGTAACGGTTGGATTTTGTGTGGAGGCTATAAATACCCCTCCACCTCCTCTTCACTTGTGGAGAGAGCAATCAGAACACATACACCATTCCTACTCATATGTTCTGAGAGAGAACCACCTACTCATGTGTTGAGACCAAGACATTCCATTCAAATCATATGAATCTTGATCTCTAGCCTTCCCCAAGTTGCTTTCCACTCAAATCTTCTTTCCACCAGATCCAAATCCTATGAGAGAGAGTTGAGTGTTGGGGAGACTATCATTTGAAGCACAAGAGCAAGGAGTTCATCATCAACACACCATTTGTTACTTCTTGGAGAGTGGTGTCTCCTAGATTGGCTAGGTGTCACTTGGGAGCCTCCGACAAGATTGTGGAGTTGAACCAAGGAGTTTGTAAGGGCAAGGAGATCGCCTACTTCGTGAAGATCTACCGCTAGTGAGGCAAGTCCTTCGTGGGCGATGGCCATGGTGGGATAGACAAGGTTGCTACTTCGTGGACCCTTCGTGGGTGGAGCCCTCCGTGGACTCGTGCAACCGTTACCCTTCGTGGGTTGAAGTCTCCATCAACGTGGATGTAGGATAGCACCACCTATCCGAACCACGGGAAAAACATCCGTGTCTCCAATAGCGTTTGAATTCTCCAAACCCTTCCCTTTATATTCTTGCAAGTTGCATGCTTTACTTTCCGCTGCCAATATACTCTTTGCATGCTCGCTTGAATTGTGTAATGATTGATTGACTTGTCCTAAGATAGCTAAAATCTGCCAAGAACTAAAATTGGGAAAAGGTTAGGTTTTTATTTGGTCAAGTAGTCTAATCACCCCCCCTCTAGACATACTTTCGATCCTACATTGGTTCCTTCCTCTTTGACTCCCTCTGCACCCTGTATCCAGTCTCTAGTGCCATGCGCGCCGGATCTGGAGCTGGTATGTGCTCGGTGGCGAGGTCTAGGACTGCGGGAAACCGTTGGTTGGCTTGTCCGGCCCGGCGGCAGCGACGCCATAGGCGCCGTTCTTCCTCCTTGGAGGTGCAGCCGAAGGTCCTCCCTCCCCACCCTCGTTCCCCCTCCCGGGTGAAAGCCCAAAATCTGGCTAGGATTGGGCGGCGACGGCGCGTCTCGTGTCGTGCTCCTCCTTGGAGGTGCCGCCTGGGGAGGGATCGTGTTCGGGTGAGGTGGGTCAAAGGTTGGAGCTTTGGGCGGCTATGGTTGTCTGGTGGCGGCGGTTCCGTCGGGATTTGCATGGCTGGCATTGTCTCCGTTCCCCTCATGGGTGGAGCACACTGGTTGCGGCGTGTTTGTCACAAGGCTGGTGGTGCGGCGCCTTCGATCCAACGGTAGGGGATAGGGTTCCCTTTCCCAGCAACTGCAACACGTCCCGGCTGTGGGCTCCCGGTTCTCTTCTTCAACGGCCAACGGGCCTTGCTCCTCGACGTTCTGCGGTCCTCCTTGATATCCTTGCTGGCCTTTCTTCAGCAGCTACTCCCGGTGGCTTTCCTGCAGCTTACTGGTGTCCTAAGTTGCGGCAATATGGCGGATGTTGTGTGCTCATTGGCTTTGTGGTGGTGCTCTGTGGTTGCTCCAGGTCTCGAGGTCGGCACCTCTTCTGCTCTAGGGTGAGCGCTTCTCAGGTCTGCTGGGTCGACGCCTTTCGATCCATGGCGAGAGGGAAGGGTCCCTCTGCGGCACGAGAGGAGGAAGATGCTTCAATCTCTTCATCCTGGGCGTCAGCCCAGTTCATGCCCACACTCTGTTTTAGTAGGTCCTCATCCTGCTTGATGGTCGCTTCCCTCGGTATCTATTTGTTGCGGTCTTCTGCTAGTGCAACCAATGGGCTTTGTTTACCTTTCAAGCTTGTGCGCTGCGTTGAGTTGTAAGCTCCCTAGAATGCTCCCTTGTATCGTTCGGCCGATGTGGTCTGTTGTGTGTTGTAATTCCTGGCCGGTTGATGGCTTTGTTCATTCAAAATCGGGCTCTTCGCGAGCCTTTGTTCTAAAAAAAAGTGACGGTGCTTTGCGCCATCACCCTCCTGGGACGTTGTCGTAGAGCTCAGGCATCGCCGGTGGGGCCTCAACGAGATGTTAAGCTAGTTTTAGGCTTGATGTTGTATCTTTTGATTTGTTTTGTAAGAGGGTCTCCTTAGTCCTCACCACATTCTATCATTCAACTGTATACTTTGGTGTGTTGCTTAATATATAAAGTGGGATGAAAAACTGTTTCTAGAAAAGTATTTATGTGTTGGGCATTATAAATTTTCATGCATGCGTAGGTGGCCATTTGTACGCGTGTTTTTTTTTGAGTTGGCATGCATACATGCCCTTAATTTGTAGCCAAGCAGCACAAGCAGGCAGCACCAAAACAGTTTTCCCAGAAAGCAGCCCGACGTCCCGGATTTATCACCGCCGCCTCTCCGTCCGTGTTGGGATGTATACGATCGAGCCCACCAAAGTTGTCATCTCCGGCCCCAAAGCTTCAGCCTACTTGGAAGATATTGCAGGAAACCGAAGGTGGTGGAGAATTAAGGTGGATCGGAAACATCAGCAAGCAGGTGGCCAAAAGTCGAAAGTTCAGCTAAAATTAACCACACATCACGTCATAGGCATGTCCCACTAACTTCACGTGTTGCATTTGCTGAACAGCAAGCAGAAGAGGTTGGCGATTTTGATGGCCAAAAATTCAACTTTGCTTTTTCTGCTGCCATTTTAGCGGGCGTTGGCAATCTCTTCATAAGTAAACGATCGACGAGCTACACCTTGGAGGGCTGCAAAACAACAAAAGTAACAGTTTTATTACCTGGTCTAGCTAGGAATGACTCCTGATTTATCGCCTATATATGACATTAGGTTTTTTTTTGAGGGGCAAAAGGGATTTTATTCACTGTTAATAATGTGCGGGATACAAATGATATCGGGCAAAATCCCTAGCCAAACATGACGCCCTACTGCTAGAGAAGTAGAAGCCTTAACCAAAGCATGAGCTTCAAAGTTCGATTCACGACACTCAAAAGAAAAATTAACAAAATCTAGCTCTTTCATGCGATCATTTATCTCGTGAAGAACTGGACCATAGACCGGTTCCCCTCCCTGGTTGATATTGTTCACCACCTCAATGCAGTCCGAAGCAACCTGTACACTCCGAAGGTTCAGATCTTTGGCTAAAGCCAAAGCTTCATTGCATGCTTGCGCTTCCAGGCTCGGTCGATCCACTAGGCCATTAAAAACTATAGCAGAAGCTCCCAGAAAGGTTCCCGCCTCATCTCTACAAATAACAGCCGAAGCTCCTTGAGCACCACTCCTGGAAATCCCTCCATCTACATTCATCTTCGCATTACCAGTTGATGGTTTCAGCCATGTGTTGGTCCTCCTAGCTCGGTTTGTAGCCATCATAGTGTTCCTTCCACGAGCGTATGAAATATTCAGATCCTCCAGATAGCGGTTTATGAAGCTTATGGTGCTCAATGGACTCTGAAACTCCCCATCATGAATTGCTCGTCTTCGCGCCCACCAAATGCCCACATAGTAACCAATACCCGGGCTAGATCATGCTGATTCAAAGTCTCGAACAGCCAGAACAGCCATAGACGCGCGTCCTCCATACGGGTCGATATCACATGCTCCAGAGTATCCTCATCTATCAAGGCCCAGACGCACCTTGCCATACGGCACTCAAAAAGTGAATGCCTCCACGTATCCTGGTCCGAGTTACATATTGAACATGCATCTGTATCCGCCATTTTACGCTCATGCCTCGTTGTTCCAGTCGGTAGCGATGTATGTGCCAATCTCCATGTAAACACTCGCACCTTTGCTGGAACTTTAACCTTCCACAGTTTCGTCCATGATTTCTTCTCCGCCTCATGATTGGAGTGTCCTGTTCTCTCCTCCAACCACGCCTCCCGTTGCGCCCGTACGCCAGTGATCATCCTATATGCAGACCGGACGGAGAAAATTCCTCGTTTGTCATAATGCCATGACCAAAAATCCCGATGTACACGAGAACTTAGCGGGATGTTTTTTATAGCATCAACATCAGGACCAACAAAATGAGCATTCAACTTCTGAACATTCCATGTCTTCGTCGCACTGTCAATTAATTCGGATACCAAAACTGGCGGGTTTTGTGAGATGGCGCATAGCGGCCGAAGTTTAAAATCTCTTGGCAACCAATTGTCCTGCCAAATCCTGGTCTCCTGCCCCGTTCCGATCCGTTTTATCAAGCCCAAGTTGAGTACCTCTCTCCTTCCAACAATGCTCTCCACACTTGAGATGGGTTTGTACCAATGGTTGCTGTTAGTATATCACTATCCGGGTGGTACCTTGCTTTGATAATCCGAGCACTAAGAGAGTTTGGCTCTTGCATTAATCTCCAAACTTGCCTCGCAAGCAGCACCAAATTGAACAATTCTATGTCCCGAAAGCCCATTCCACCCATGTACTTTGGTGTTGACATTGTCTTCCACGAGACCCAAGCCGTCTTCCTCTCCCCCCTCTTGCTACCCCACCAAAACTTCCTCAGCAAACCGTTTATGTGTTCACAAAGCCCACGAGGTAGTTTAAAACATGACATGGAGTAAGTCGGAATAGCTTGAGCAACCGACTTGATCAATACTTCTTTCCCCCTGCTGACAAACATTTCTCCATCCACCCCTAGACATGCTTCCAAACTCTATCTTTCAAATATTTAAAACACCCCTCCTTTGATCTTCCAACGTCCGAAGGCAAGCCAAGATACTTCTCTGTCAAGGACTCATTCTGAACATCGAGAACATTCTTCACCTCTTCCCGGGTACTCTCCGGTACCCCTCGGCTAAAATAGATTGAGGATTTCTCCGTGTTGATTCTTTGGCCCGATGCGTTGCAGTATATATGCAGCAACTCCTGAACGCGAGCCGCTACCGTGCTGTTCGCTTCAAAGAACAAAAGACTGTCATCCGCGAAAAGTAAATGATTCACCTCCGGGGCTGGAGGAGCCACTTTGATGCCTCTCACTCCTTCCACCCCTTTGAGCAAACAAGATAATCCCTCGGCCGCCAACAAAAACAGATATGGGCTGATCGGGTCTCCCTGTCTCACACCACGGGAAGGCCTGAAAGAGTCTAAAACCCCGCCGTTAAACAACACAGAAAATGATACTGATGTGACGCACCTCATGAGCATTTTCGTGAAGCGTGGACTTATTCCAAGTTTGAGCATCACAGCCTTAAGATACGACCATTCCAACCGATCATACGCTTTCATCATGTCCAACTTCAGTGCACAAAATCTGTTCCCCTTAATTCTCCTTGTTTTCATATAGTGTAGACACTCATATGCAGTGATAAAATTATCGGTAATGAGCCGTCCTGGAACGAAAGACGACTGCTCCTCAGAGATGACCTCAGGAAGAATTAGTTTCAGCCTGTTTGCTAAGACCTTTGAAGCAATTTTGAAAATCACATTACAAAGACTTATCGGCCGGAACTGTCGTAAAAGTTTTGGACTTGTTATCTTGGGAATCATCACAATGAACGTACTATTGATATCTTCCGGTGAGTCCTCTCCATTTAGCACTCGGATAATCATACTAGTTACCTCATCACCACATAGCTCCCAGTGACGCTGAAAAAAATGTGCTGGGAAACCATCAGGCCCCGGGGCTTTTGTGGGAAACATTTGAAATAAGGCCTCCTTTACCTCCTCATTGCTATAAGCTTTGTTCAAAGCCGCATTCATAGCTCCATCAACCCTTGTAGGTATGTGAGAAAGAACCTCTTCCATCCCAATAGTACCCTCAGATGCGTAGAGGTTCGAGTAAAAATTGCTGGCCATCTGCGCCATCTCTTCCGGATCATTAGTCATCGAGCCATCTTCCTTCTGGAGCTATGTGATTTTATTCTTTGCCCTCCTGGCGCTTGCTTTTTTCTGAAAAAATTGTGTGTTGCTATCTCCCTCTATCGGCCATTGAATCCGGGATCGTTGGGGCATCATGATCTCCTCCCTGTACGACAGCTCAATCATTCTATCCTGAACTTCTTTCTCCTCTTGGCCTGGGCCGACCCGAGCTGGATCAGCCCGGAGGGCTGCAAGTCGCAGTCGCAGTGACCTTAGATCCTGTCTTATCGAGCCGAAGGTGTTCCCGCCCCATCTTCGCAGTGCGCTGGCCATCTCCGTCAGCTTGTCCGCCATAGCTGAGACCGACCCTGCCGGCCCTTCTGACCTCCACATGTCCTCAAGTGCTCCACCAAACCTCCTATCAGTCTCCCAAACAACTTCGTATCTGAACGGCTTCGTCATTTTATGTCGAACCGCACTTTGCTCAAGATCATTTGATAATAAGATAGGGTTGTGATCTGATTTCGCAGCCGTCAAGTGTTCCAAAGAGGCAAAAGGGAACATAGCCGACCACGACGGTGACGCAAGGGCACGATCCAGGCGCACCCTGCAAAAGTTACCCCCCGCAGTTCTCCTTTCAAAAGTCCAATCGAGGCCTTTGTATCCCAAATCGTCTAAACCACAGAGATCAACCGCTTCTCGGAATCCTGCAATCTGAGAGCTATCCCGTTCATTAGGCCCCCACTGTTCTTCCGGTCGTAATATTTCATTAAAATCGCCCATGCAGATCCACGGGAGAGTGCTCTCTCCCCGTAGCCTGACCAATGTCTCCCAGGTCTTGTATCGAAGGCTCCTGTTTGCCTCCGCATAGAAACAAGAGAGGCGCCATTGCTGCGCATCTACCCCCGTGATCACTGAATCAATGTGATATTGTGAAAAATTCTTTATTTCCAAATTTACATCATTCTTCCAAAACAAACCTAAACCTCCACTACGCCCCCTACTCGCTACTGCAAACCTATTAGAGAATCCTAAAGTACCCGCCAAACCTTCCACTCGATCTTTTGCAAGTTGAGTTTCAACGATACAAAGAATCGCCGGCGCACTAGCCTCCACGAGGTCGCGGAGCTCTCGAACCGTCGCGGGATCGCCAATCCCACGACAGTTCCAGCACAAGGTCCGCATCACTGCCCACGGCCCCCCTCATCGGAGGCCGCGCCATTTGTGCAATCCATCTCTACTCCTTCATCCCCCTGTCTCCTCCTCTTCACAAGTTGCATCCTGCCCGGAGTACTTGGGACTCCACTGCTGTTAGATGCTCCGCCTTCAATCCTCAACACTGTCCCCGCAACTCTCCCAACTAGATTTGGCATTGGCTGCCCCATGATATTGAGGGAACCATCCTGGGATACTAGACGCTTCCGAACCATCTTCCCTCCTCCTTCCTCCATTAAAGGAGGCATTACAACCATATCATTGGGTGATTCTGTTCTGCCATGCCCTCCGATCCACTCCCCTCTTCCTCTACCTTCTGTCGCCCCACGACCATTCCTCCCACCACGATTACTTCTTCCTCCTCCTCCTCCTCCCCGTCGTCCTCCCTCCCTACCACCCCTCACTCCTATGGGTTGATCAGCTGGTGGTTCGGGAACCCACAAAAGCCACTCTCCCCATTCAAATTCTCTTGGATCATGCACACCATCACCACACTCCTCAGCAGTATGACCCATCAATCCACATACAAAGCAGAAATCCGGAAGCTTCTCATAGTAGACACTATACCTCCTGCTTTCCTTCAACGTGATTGGTACAAACCTCACCAAGGGTTTGGTCACATCTAGAAACACCCGAGCCCGAAGTGTACTTGCTGGATTGATTCGACCTTCATTGACAATAACTGTAAAAGGTGGCTCTCCAACCTTGGCTGCTACTCTTTCCGCCAACTCCTTCTTCCTTGTTAGTCCGTCCGGCAGCCCTTTGATCCTTGCCAAACTGGTATCTTGTTTAGCCTATACTCATTGACATCCGAAAAACCATCATATTCCTGTATCACCACCGACGCTCTACGAAAGAGCCACGGCCCTCCGTCCATGATCTTCCTCCAGTCCCCCAAACACTGACATTGAACCAGAAAGAGATTGGGTCCCTTAATGTTGAACGTAACACCTTGCGCTGCCGCCCACGCGTTCCTCATCTGATTGAGCAAAGCGGCATGGCTGAACGGGCGGGTCGTATGAACCCTAAACAAAGCCAGCCAACGCACATCGCTAATAAGCTCGTCAACCTCTTCAGAGAAATCAAGATCCTCCTCCTCCTCCCCATGAAGTGTCAGCCCCGCAAACTTGTCATCTAATTCCGCCTCCGGCCCGAACAGATCGTACTCTTCTTCCTCTGCTGCAGATCGGAGATCTTCTTCTCCCAACCCATCAGCCGCCACATCTTCCTCCCGTTCCTCCAGATCTTCTGCCCCTACCGTCTCCCCTACACGGCCTGAATTCCTCCCTGGTTGATCCCCAGCCTGAGTCTGATCCAGCGCCGCCGCCCCCTCTACTTCCTTCTCTACTTCCTTCCCTCCTTCCTTACTTCCATCTACGCCTTGACTCATTGGTGTTTCCGCCATGCAGGCAGGCCCGCGTGGTGTGGATAGTTGGTACTTCCCGTCGCCGGCCGGAGAACCGGTCACCGACGGTGTTTTACGTGGACTCTGCCGCAGGAACGCCGGAGGAAAGTTGGGACCCTAGAAAACCCTAGGGGAATATATGACATTAGGTGCTTCGCTGGTTCGTCGACAACCACGCAAACACTTTCACACCATTATTGCATATATATATATATATATATATATATATATATATATATATATATATATATATATATATATATATATATATATATATATATATATAAGGCCCACTCCTCAACTGTGGACGGGTTCTGGGCCCGGTCCATAAATGCCAGGCCGACGTGATGTGCACACCCAGTCCAGGACACCGTTGGATACTCCATAGAATAGAATACAATATATCATTAGCTGTAGTTCACCGGCGCTTTGCTGGCTCGCCGACGGCCATGCAAACACTTCCACATTAGGCTGGACTGGAGTCTGGAGAGGTTGCGACGTCACCATCGTCCGCCATATGTATGTAGCTGATATCTGCGGCGAGCGACAGAAAACAAACCTTTCATCACTCAGATGGCAACGTATATCCACACGTGTAGGCCACACAATCATACTATCGATATAGTTAAATTACTCATAAATTTGAGTAGGTAACAGATATCCTTCACCTAAACTCTACACTATAAAACCGGCTTGAGTCGTACAGGCCGTGCAAGTGAGCTTGCTAGCAACAGAATTCTTAATCAGGAGAAGAAAAGGAGAGCATCCAGCCATGGCAGAGAAGAGGAGCCCCCTGCACCTGCCTCACCACAAGGAGGAGGACAAGGAGGGGGAGGAGAAGCAGCACGGCCATGACCACGGTCACGGTCACGGTCACGACCACAACCATGGCCACGGCCACGACCACAACCACAACCACAGGGAGCACGCCGGCGGGAGGGGGCTGGACATCGACATGGACCTACCGGCGTACGTCAACATGGGCTCCATCACCACCGCGGGCGTTCTCGTACGCACCGTATTGCACAAACAATTAAGCTTATTGATTCTGACGGTTTGTTTGCGGCACTCACTGGCTAGCTAGCTTCCTGTACGTGTGTGCAGGACTGGAGGTACCAGAAGGCGACAGGGGAGAAGAGGCCGGACAAGGTGATCGGATTGATCAGCGCCGAGCAGGCCAAGGAGGCCGAGCGCAGGGAGGCCGAGGAGCGCAAGGCGGAGGAGGAGGAGGGCGGGGCCGCCTGGGCCAAGAACAAGAACGTCTACCAGTTCTGATCGCCGCCGCAAGCCCAGCCGTGCATCGTGGTAGATGGTCTGAATGGAAAAAGTTCGCGAGAGATGATCCCTTTTTTCTAGCACGCGTACTATATGGTGTACATGTATCCACCGCTCACCGTCACTTGGAGATCCGTGCTACGTTTTCTTGTTTTGTCGAAAGCTTGTCTTGGCACAGAGTGCTGCGCGATGTTTCATCGATGTTTTTTAAAATGTATCGTGATGCTTCGTTGTACTTTTCGAGAGTGTATTTCAGTAAAATAAGAGAGTACTCATCAGATTTGTATGAAATTTCAGAGGGTGTGTGCTCTTCGAAGGGATGGCATCTCATCGAGTTTCTATATGTTTTTAACGTCTACTAGTACTTTAACTTGTTAATTTTAGCAAATAAGAAAATTGTCTTTGAAGTTGCAAGTGTTTTTTTTTTTTGCGGAAAGAAGTTGCAAGTGTTAATAGTCAAGTGGGATGCAAAATATATGTGCTCTCGAAAAGGAGTGAAGTGTAATAAACTTTTTTCCACTCTAAGATGGTACAGTAAGATTGTTATTATGCTTTCGGAGCCGAGATGTGAATAACTAGTTTTAACTTCAAAGTGGTAGTGATACTCTTCGTGCATATAATGTTCCTTACTTTTTTTTGCGGGGATATAATGTTCCTTACTTAACAAAAGTATGTCTAGAATTAGGCACAGCGATAAATTTTCAGCCATGTAGGATTTTTGCTGATAAGAATTTGGAAGAATAACACTACTCTTTTAAGTATTAGACTACAAAAAATGTCTCAAGATAATGTGTACCATCTTTGGCACATAGGAATGTTCTGATAAAAGAAAGACATAGTGCTTAGTGTTTTCCTACTTCTTTAAAATTAAAATGCTTTAGCAGGTGCGTCTAGACCCAGGACCCAAAGATCCACACCCGAGTAAAGCACTCTTTCTGATATCAAAATTTAGGAAAGAGCAAAGCATGTTTTTCATCCCTAAACTCATCGGCTAATGCAGATGTGGTCCATTGATTTCACAACCACAAAGGCTGTACCATGAACTTCCAAAAACCGGACGCATTTCGTCCCCCATTTTGCATACAACGCATTATGCACCAGAAATCTTTGAACAACTAGGTCAAAACATGGTACCCCATTCAATTTTTTTTTAGTCTGCATATAAGATCTAGTCAAAGTCAAATTTTGTAAAGTTTGACTAACTTTATAGAAAAAATATCAACATCTATAATACTAAAACTATATGATATGAAAATTAATTTCATGATGCATCTAACAATATTGATTTCATATTATGAATCTTGATATTTTTTCTATAAACTCAGTCAAAGTTAACAAACTAAAAAAAACTCTCACTGGAACAGCTAGCTAGTTTTCACAGTGCGTGGGTGGATCGCACGCAAAAAGATGTTTCATAATCTTTGGAGGACACTACGTGTAGCAACTATAGCCAGTGGCACGCATGCATGCATCCTCCGAGACCGACAACTACTCCCCAACCGACGACCCAGATGGATTTTATATACTCCTCTCATACTAAGCACATCCATGCATGCATCGCCACTCTTCTGAGTTCTGAGATGTTAATATATCCATGCACGCGACTTGCACGCTGATTAGTATATGAACCCTGCAGATCTAGATGGATCGGATCGAGCTTGCAGATATCAGTTTATAAAAGCAGCAAGAGCTCAGTACATATACAGCTCGAGCTCGAGCAGACCACACGACACCTGCTCGTACACACAAATCACCACCACCGGCGGAACCAAAAGTATAGTCGTAGTACTCCGGCACCAACCACGGCAATGGCTTCACCGGGGGCGTCCTGCCCGGCGGCCTACTCGTGGGCGCCGCAGGACGGGTGAGCACACAAGAAACACGACGCTTGGTTTCTACTAGCACCTGTAGATCACAGGGTTTTCCTTTTCCTCCGGAGAATTAATTTGTGGGTTTTAACTTTTGACACATGGATGGAGCAGGGCACAGCGCGGGCAGACGGTCTTCATGCAGGTCTGCGCGGGGTGCCACGTCATGCTCCCCTACGCCGGCCTCCGCGCGGCGGCGCAGGGCGAGGTGGGAGCTCAGACGGCCGAGATCATGGTCGCAGAGGAAGCTGTGACGGCTGCGAGACCCCCATCCGGTGGCTCATACACGCCGGACCTCACCGCCCTCACCACAAAAGTAAGACACTTTTTTTTTATGAAACACATGTAGACGCTTGATTCATTACTGAAAGAACAAAACCTTAACTCTTGAAATAAATAAATAAAGTGCAAGCACACATGTTAAGTTTAGGACTTGAATCTAGGTGGTCAGGTTTCACTGGTACAAAAACTGATCAACTAAGCTAGTTCGGTTTGCAAGCATGCTCAAATTTCGGTGTTTTCTTCGATCGAACGGTTCTGAATTAGCGTTGACTTAGAAATAGTAGCATTTTCTCGGTCACATGAGAAGTAACAAAACCACCAGTACTTTATACATGCTTCGTTGTTGTTTTTTCCTTCCAGATCCATGAAGGGGCGGCTCTGTACACCACAGGGGGCAAGATCATGACAACGATGCCTACGATGCTCACCGGCGGTGTCTCCATGTGCCAAGAGCTGACGAAGATGATGGCGCCACCAAGCGCCATGTGGATGCAGTTTGCCCAGCCCTACATTGGGACTATCCAGATGGCTTGATCGGCCCACCCGTATCCAGAGTTCAGAGTCATGCTATGCCGAAGCTTGCCTTATTTTCTTTGAAGCTTTTACATGTATCTTTGTGCTGACTTGAGTAGTATTGAGAATAAATCCCTCGTGCACACGGTGTTCAGAATGGGGGGAAGTTTTTCGATATCAAGTGTCCCATGGTTTTGATGGAGTGTATCTTTGGTCTCAGTGTGCATTGTATGGCGAGCGAGTCTACATGATAATATCTCATCCTAAAGCACGGTAAGAAAAATGTCAACATCATCAACTCCCAAAGAATGTTTATTGAATGTGTTTTCGCTCTCAATGTACACTATAATGGGTGAGCGCATGTGCACATGATACAAGCTCGTGGACTAGGACCGCGGATACACGCGGGCGTTAGAAAGCCGTCAAAGGCCAATGGCCATGTGCATGAACAAATCGATGCAGAGGCCGCGAATAACTCCATGAAAAAAAAGATATGAGAGGTTGTCTCATATATTTTTCCCGAAGCTCCGAAAACCAGCTTTACCAGGAGAAAATGGTTTCTACATGAGTAGAAAAGCGTCTTCTCCATGATGTAGCATGTAGTAGTTGGAGTCACGGGCCATGTCACCCCAATGCAGAGAGTCACATCAACAACGCCTGGTCACAAACAATGCAATAATTCTAAGACAAACCACTCATAGGCATTTTTAATATTATAGATTTTCCTATTTTGGAAGTAAAAAAGAATTACATATTTTTAGTTTTATTGCACACATAATAGACAATCATGTATTCTAGAAACCTTGGCCAACTGTATGCCATGATATTTGAGGAAACTATAATAGAGGCAAATGTCAACATATATTTGCAATTATCTAAGTGGCATAAATTAATATGTGAAGATGTAGGCTTCTGTTCTTTTCCATGTTTCTCTGATTTATACAGATTTATTTCAAGAAAGCATAGCTTGTAATTATATGATCATATGTCGAAATAAGTTGTAATTATAAAGAAATAAAAAAGCTTAGTATAAATAAATGATACTAGCAGACAAGAGCCGTGGCAGCATATCGCACTCGTGGTTGCGCTAGTGCGTGTTTGTGTTATTTTTTATTTTTGAACTAAGAGAAGGAGCACATTAGCTTTGAGGTCAAGCTGGTTATGAAAACATTCTTTTACATTGTTGTTTACTGCATGTAGGTCCTTGATCAGTTTAACAGTATATCTCTTCTTTCTTCTATGTATACCGTTAGTTTAAAATACATTTAGTACGATAAAAATATGTTTATCTGGCATTGATAATTTATTTTTTATATTTAAAATGTAATTTAAGTAATTATTCTAAAAGAGGCTTGATGGAAATAATGGTTCATTCAAAACCTATCATTTAATAGAAGACAAGAAAGGATGGATGATTGTTTGCTTATATATAAATTGTTCTTCATTTAAGACAAATCGGCCACAAAATCTTTGAGGCAATGTGGGTAATGAAGTAATTTGATACAAAATGTATGATTGTTTGTTTATATATAAATTGTTCTTCAGTAAGACAAATTCACTACAAAATCTCCATATTCTATGGCAATGTGGAGCATTTTTATAAAAAAAGTAAAGTAATTAATATTCTATGGCACAACAATGCCTGTAAAGATACTAAACATAGAAATCAATGCGATGGCTTTCATCCGCGGGTGGCTTCCATCATCACCGTCCCATCACCTCGCGTACATGGCGCCTCATCGTCCTCCTACAACGGCTCCTCAGCGGATGCTGGGCCTGATGTTGCTGCGGCCGGCGTGGGATGGCAGCTTGTGTGCTCCAAGTGTGGCTCGCGCCCCCCGCCTCCTCCTGCTCCGGTACCCGCTCGGCATCCCCTTCCTGCCTCGATGCATGGAAGATACTGTCACTGCCTCACCCCGTGTCACCATGCTGCAGTCTGCCGGGATCCCTTCGGGTGCTCCCGTTGCCTCTAGCCCGGCCATCGTACTCGAGGATGCACCAACGCGTGGCATCCGCTCAATGACTTGAAGACCCTACAGCACCACCACATGTGCCTCCCCTCGCTCCCCGTCCACCGGCTCGTGTTTGGCTTGCTCCTCCGCAAGCCCATATGCCGCTCTCGTTGACATGGTTGCAGCTCAGCGACGCTGCTCTACAGGTGGAAGATTCCAATGTTCTCGATGTGCTGCCGCAAGCACCGTTCTGCTCAGGTCACGCGGCGACTGTTTGGCTTGAGGGGGCATTGTCCGATGCTGCTTACAAGGCTGTGGTGGTGGTCCTTGCGTCCGCTATCAGCACAAGCATCACGGATATCAGTGAAGGAAATATGCCCTAGAGGCAATAATAAAGTTATTATTTATTTCCTTACATCATGATAAATGTTTATTATTCATGCTAGAATTGTATTAACCGGAAACATAATACATGTGTGAATACATAGACAAACTTAGTGTCACTAGTATGCCTCTACTTGACTAGCTCGTTAATCAAAGATGGTTATGTTTCCTAACCATGAACAAAGAGTTGTTATTTGATTAACGGGATCACATCATTAGGTGAATGATCTGATTGACATGACCCATTCCATTAGCTTAGCACCCGATCGTTTAGTATGTTGCTATTGCTTTCTTCATGACTTATACATGTTCCTATGACTATGAGATTATGCAACTCCCGTTTGCCGGAGGAACACTTTGTGTGCTACCAAACGTCAAAACGTAAATGGGTGATTATAAAGGAGCTCTACAGGTGTCTCCAAAGGTAGATGTTGGGTTGGCGTATTTCGAGATTAGGATTTGTCACTCTGATTGTCGGAGAGGTATCTCTGGGCCCTCTCGGTAATGCACATCACATAAGCCTTGCAGGCATTGTAACTAATGAGTTAGTTGCGAGATGATGTATTACAGAACGAGTAAAGAGACTTGCCGGTAACGAGATTGAACTAGGTATTGGATACCGACGATCGAATCTCGGGCAAGTAACATACCGATGACAAAGGGAACAACGTATGTTGTTATGCGGTCTGACCGATAAAGATCTTCGTAGAATATGTAGGAGCCAATATGGGAATCCAGGTCCCGCTATTGGTTATTGACCGGAGATATGTCTCAGTCATGTCTACATTGTTCTCGAACCATAGGGTCCGCACACTTAACGTTACGATGACAGTTATTATGAGTTTATACATTTTGATGTACCGAAGTTAGTTCGGAGTCCCGGATGTGATCACGAACATGACGAGGAGTCTCGAAATGGTCGAGACATAAAGATTGATATATTGGACGACTATATTCGGACACCGGAAGGGTTCCAGAGAAGTTTCGGATAAAACCGGAGCACCGGGGGGTTACCGGAACCCCCCGGGGGGTTAATGGGTCTTATGGGCCTAATGTAGAGAAGAGGAAGGGGCTGCCAGGGCAGGCCGCGCGCCCCCTCTCCCCCTAGTCCGAATTGGACAAGGAGGGAGGGGCGGCGCCCCCCCTTTCCTATTCTCCCTCCACCTCTCCTAGTTGGACAAGGAACGGGAGGGGAGTCCTACTCCCGGTAGGAGTAGGACTCCTCCTGCGCGCCTCCATAGGGCCGGCCGCACCCCCCCTTGGATCCTTTATATACGGGGGCAGGGGCACCTCTAGACACACAAGTTGATCTTCGTGATCGTTCCTTAGCCGTGTGCGGTGCCCCCTTCCACCATATTCCACCTCGGTCATATCGTTGTAGTGCTTAGGCGAAGCCCTGCGTCGGTAGAACATCATCATCGTCACCACGCCGTTGTGCTGACGGAATTCATCCCCGAAGCTTTGCTGGATCGGATCCCGGGGAACGTCATCGAGCTGTACGTGTGCTAAGAACTCGGAGGCGCCGGAGTAACGGTGCTTGGATCGGTCGGATCGGGAAGACGTACGACTACTTCCTCTACGTTGTGTCAACGCTTCCGCTTCGGTCTACGAGGGTACGTAGACAACACTCTCCCCTCTCGTTGCTATGCATCACCATGATCTTGCGTGTGCGTAGGAAATTTTTTGAAATTACTACGAAACCCAACAGTGATATCAGAGCCTAGGTTTTATGGTTTGATGTTATTTGCACGAGTAGAACACAAGTGAGTTGTGGACGATATAAGTCATACTGCTTACCAGCATGTCATACTTTAGTTCGGCGGTATTGTTGGACGAAGCGGCCCGGACCAACATTACGCGTACGCTTACGCGAGACCGGTTCTCCCGACGTGCTTTGCATAGAGGTGGCTTGCGGGTGACAGTTTCTCCAACTTTAGTTGAACCGAGTGTGGCTACGCCCCGTCCTTGTGAAGGTTAAAATAGCACCAACTTGACAAACTATCGTTGTGGTTTTGATGCGTAGGTAAAATTGGTTCTTGCTTAAGCCCGTAGCAGCCACGTAAAACTTGCAACAACAAAGTAGAAGACGTCTAACTTGTTTTTGCAAGGTATGTTGTGATGTGATATGGTCAAGACATGATGCTAAATTTTATTGTATGAGATGATCATGTTTTGTAACCGAGTTATCGGCAACTGGCAGGAGCCATATGGTTGTCGCTTTATTGTATGCAATGCAATCACGTTGTAATGCTTTACTTTATCACTAAGCGGTAGCGATAGTCGTGGAAGCATAAGATTGGCGAGACGACAACGATGCTACGATGGAGATCAAGGTGTCGCGCCGATGACGATGGTGATCATGACGGTGCTTCGAAGATGGAGATCACAAGCACAAGATGATGATGGCCATATCATATCACTTATATTGATTGCATGTGATGTTTATCTTTTATGCATCTTATCTTGCTTTGATTGACGGTAGCATTTTAAGATGATCTCTCACTAATTATCAAGAAGTGTTCTCCCTGAGTATGCACCGTTGTGAAAGTTCTTCGTGCTGAGACACCACGTGATGATCGGGTGTGATAGGCTCTACGTTCAAATACAACGGGTGCAAAACAGTTGCACACGCGGAATACTCAGGTTATACTTGACGAGCCAAGCATATACAGATATGGCCTCGGAACACGGAGACCGAAAGGTCGAGCGTGAATCATATAGTAGATATGATCAACATAGTGATGTTCACCAATGAAACTACTCACGTGATGATCGGCCATGGTTTAGTTGATTTGGATCACGTAATCACTTAGAGGATTAGAGGGATGTCTATCTAAGTGGGAGTTCTTAAGTAATATGATTAATTGAACTTTAATTTATCATGAACTTAGTCCTGGTAGTATTAGCATATCTAAGTTGTAGATCAATAGCTCGCGTTGTTGCTTTCATATGTTTATTTTGATATGTTCCTAGAGAAAATTGTGTTGAAAGTTGTTAGTAGCAATGATGCGGATTGGATCCGTGATCTGAGATTTATCCTCATTGCTGCATAGAAGAATTATGTCCTTGATGCACCGCTAGGTGACGGACCTATTGCAGGAGCAGATGCAGACGTTATGAACGTTTGGCTAGCTCAATATGTTGACTACTTGATAGTTTAGTGCACCATGCTTAATGGCTTAGAATCGGAACTTCAAAGACGTTTTGAACGTCATGGAGCATATGAGATGTTCCAGGAGTTGAAGTTAATATTTCAAGCAAATACCCGAGTTGAGAGATATGAAGTCTCCAACAAGTTCTATAGCTAAAAGATGGAAGAGAATCGCTCAACTAGTGAGCATGTGCCCAAATTGTATGAGTACTACAATCTCTTGAATCAAGTGGGAGTTAATCTTCCAGATAAGATAGTGATTGACAGAATTCTCTAGTCACCATCACCAAGTTAGTAGAACTTCGTGATGAACTATGATATGCAAGGGATAACGGAAACGATTCCCAAGCTCTTCGTAATGCGGAAATTGACGAAGGTAGAAATCGAGAAAAAACATCAAGTGTTGATGGTAGACAAGACCACTAGTTTCAAGAAAAGGGCAGAGGGAAGAAGGGGAACTTCAAGAAGAACAGCAAGCAAGTTGCTGCTCAAGTGAAGAAGCCCAAGTCTGGTCCTAAGCCTGAGACTAACTGCTTCTACTGCAAAGGGACTGGTCACTGGAAGCGGAACTACCCCAAGTGATTAGCGGATAAGAAGGATGGCAAAGTGAACATAAGTATATTTGATATACATGTTATTGATGTGTACTTTACTAGTGTTTATAGCAACCCCTCAGTATTTGATACTAGTTCAGTTGCTAAGATTAGTAACTCGAAACGGGAGTTGCAGAATAAACAGAGACTAGTTAAGGGTGAAGTGACGATGTGTGTTGGAAGTGGTTCCAAGATTGATATGATCATCATCGCACACTCCCTATACTTTCGGGATTAGTGTTGAACCTGAATAAGTGTTATTTGGTGTTTGCGTTGAGCATGAATATGATTTGATCATGTTTATTGTAATACGGTTATTCATTTAAGTAAGAGAATAAATTGTTGTTCTGTTTACATGAATAAAACCTTATATGGTTACACACCCAATGAAAATAGTTCATTGTATATCGATCGTAGTGATACACATAATCATAAATTTGAAACCAAAAGATGCAAAGTTAATAATGATAGTGCAACTTATTTGTAGCACTACCGTTTAAGTCATATTGGTCTAAAGCGCATGAAGAAACTCCATGCTGATGGGATTTTGGAATCACTTGATTATGAATCACTTGATGCTTGCGAACCATGCCTCATGGGCAAGATGACTAAGACTCCGTTCTCCGGAGCGAGCAACTGACTTATTGGAAATAATACATATTGATGTATGCGGTCCGATGAGTGTTAAGGCTCACGGCAAGTATCATTATTTTCTGAACTTCACAGATGATTAGAGCAGATATGGGTATATCTACTTAATGAAACATAAGTCTGAAACATTTGAAAAGTTCAAAGAATTTCAGAGTGAAGTGAAAAATCATCGTGACGAGAAAATAAAGTTTCTATGATCTGATCGCGGAGACAAATATTTGAGTTACGAGTTTGGTCTTCAGTTAAAACAATGTCGAATAGTTTCACAAACTCATGCCACATAGAACACCACAGCATAATGGTGTGTCCGAACGTCATAACCGTACTTTATTGGATATAGTGCAATCTATGATGTCTCTTACCGATCTACCACTATCGTTTTGGGGTTATGCATTAAAGACAGCTGCATTCACGTTAAAAGGGCACCATCTAAATCCGTTGAGACGACGCCTTATGAATTGTGGTTTGGCAAGAAACCAAAGTTGTCGTTTCTTAAAGTTTTGAGTTGTGATGCTTATGTAAAAAAAAGTTTTCATCCTGATAAGCTCAAACCCAAATCGGAGAAATATGTCTTCATAGGATACCCAAAGGAGACTGTTGGGTACACCTTCTTGAAGGAAATATGCCCTAGAGGCAATAATAAAGTTATTATTTATTTCCTTATTTCATGATAAATGTTTATTATTCATGCTAGAATTGTATTAACCGGAAACATAATACATGTGTGAATACATAGACAAACAGAGTGTCACTAGTATGCCTCTACTAGACTAGCTCGTTAATCAAAGATGGTTATGTTTCCTAACCATGAACAAAGAGTTGTTATTTGATTAACGAGGTCACATCATTAGTTGAATGATCTGATTGACATGACCCATTCCATTAGCTTAGCACCCGATCGTTTAGTATGTTGCTATTGCTTTCTTCATGACTTATACATGTTCCTATGACTATGAGATTATGCAACTCCCATTTGCCGGAGGAACACTTTGGGTGCTACCAAACGTCACAATGTAACTGGGTGATTATAAAGGAGCATTACAGGTGTCTCCAAAGGTAGATGTTGGGTTGGCGTATTTCGAGATTAGGATTTGTCACTCCGATTGTCGGAGAGGTATCTCTGGGCCCTCTTAGTAATACACATCACATAAGCCTTGCAAGCATTACAACTAATATGTTAGTTGTGAGATGATGTATTACGGAACGAGTAAAGAGACTTGCCGGTAACGAGATTGAACTAGGTATTGGATACCGACGATCGAATCTCGGGCAAGTAACATACCGATGACAAAGGGAACAACGTATGTTGTTATGCGGTCTAACCGATAAAGATCTTCGTAGAATATGTAGGAGCCAATATGGGCATCCAGGTCCCGCTATTGGTTATTGACCGGAGACGTGTCTCGGTCATGTCTACATTGTTCTCGAACTGTAGGGTCCGCACGCTTAACGTTTCGATGACAGTTATATTATGAGTTTATGAGTTTTGATGTACCTAAGGAGTTCGGAGTACCGGATGAGATCGGGAACATGACGAGGAGTCTTGAAATGGTCGAGACGTAAAGATCGATATATTGGACGACTATATTCGGACATCGGAAAGGTTCCGAGTGATTCGGGTATTTTTCGGAGTACCGGGTAGTTACGGGAGAAGTAATGGGCCTTGATGGGCTTTAGTGGGAAGAGGAAAAAGGCTGCTGCGCCCCCCTCCCCTCTAGTCCAAATTGGACTAGGGAAAAGGGGGCCAGCCACCTTTCCTACTCCTCCACTTCCTTCTCCCTTCCTCCCCTCTTGGTGGACTCCTACTAGGACTTGGAGTCCTAGTAGGACTCCACACCTGGCGCGCCTCTCCTAGGGCCGGCCTTCTCCCCCTTGCTCCTTTATATACGGGGGCAGGGGGGCACCTCTAGATACACAAGTTGATCCTTGAGATCATTCCTTAGCCGTGTGCGGTGCCCCCTGCCACCATATTCCACCTCGATCATATTGTAGCGGTGCTTAGGCGAAGCCTTGCGACGGTAGAACATCAAGATCGTCACCACGCCGTTGTGCTGACGGAACTCATCCCTGAAGCTTTGCTGGATCGGAGCCCGGGGATCGTCATCGAGCTGTACGTGTGCTAAGAACTCGGAGGTGCCGGAGTAACGGTGCTTGGATCGGTCGGATCAGGAAGACGTACAACTACTTCCTCTACGTTGTGTGATCGCTTCCGCAGTCGGTCTGCGTTGGTACGTAGACAACACTCTCCCCTCTCGTTGCTATGCATCACCATGATCTTGCGTGTGCGTAGGAAATTTTTTGAAATTACTGCGTTCCCCAACAGTGGCATCCGAGCCTAAGTTTTATTGTTTGATGTTATATGCACGAGTAGAACAGAAGTGAGTTGTGGGCGATATAAGTCATACTGCCTACCAGCATGTCATGCTTTGGTTCGGCGGTATTGTTGGACGAGATGACCCGGACCGACATTACGCGTACGCTTACGCGAGACCGGTTCTGCCGACGTGCTTTGCACATAGGTGGCTTGCGGGCGACTGTCTCTCCAACTTTAGTTGAACCGAGTGTGGCTACGCCCGGTCCTTGCGAAGGTTAAAACGGAGTCTATTTGACAAATTATCATTGTGGTTTTGATGCGTAGGTGAGATTGGTTCTTGCTTAAGCCCGTAGCAGCCACGTAAAACTTGCAACAACAAAGTAGAGGACGTCTAACTTGTTTTTGCAGGGCATGTTGTGATGTGATATGGTCAAGGCATGATGCTGATTTTATTGTATGAGATGATCATGTTTTGTAACCGAGTTATCGGCAACTGGCAGGAGCCATATGGTTGTCGCTTTATTGTATGCAATGCAATCGCAATGTAATGCTTTACTTTATTACTAAGCGGTAGTGATAGTCGTGGAAGCATAAGATTGGCGAGACGACAACGATGCTACGATGGAGATCAAGGTGTCGCGCCGGTGACGATGGTGATCATGACGGTGCTTCGGAGATGGAGATCACAGGCACAAGATGATGATGGCCATATCATATCACTTATATTGATTGCATGTGATGTTTATCTTTTATGCATCTTATCTTGCTTTGATTGACGGTAGCTATAACGCCCCGAGACCGATGTGCCAGGTGTCTTCCAGTTATTCGTTGTCGTTGCCGTGTCTTTTGCTTGCGTGTTGCATCTTATCATGTAATCATATGCATTGCATCATCATGTTTTCAAAACTTGCATCCGTCCTGGTCTCCTCGTTCCGTCCGTTGTCCGTTCTGAGCCCAGACACACTTGCACGCGCCCGCGGCATGTCCGAAATATTATTTTATAAGTGGCCGGAAAATGTTCTCGGAATGGGATGAGATTTGACATGTGGTCTTATTATAGTGTAGATAGACCGCCTGCCAAGTTTCATCCCATTCGGAGTTTGTTTGACGCCCCAACGGATAACTATAGCGACATTATGGTCGGTCTAATGTCGGACGTTTTCGACCTTCGGAAACAGTCGCCGGGCCTCCCTCTCTTCTCTTCTCTCAGCTCGAGACCGTCTACACAGCCCACTACTCACTGCCAGGCCCTACCTAACCTCTCTCGTCAGCCCGCGACCCTCCTCGCGCGCGCCCGAAAGCTGTCCCGGACCCGACCCGGACAGTCGTTACCGCTGTGTCCGGATCATCCCCAAACATCTACAAAACGTCTCCGTTTTCTTATTTGGACTCCCTAGCTATTTTATTCGCGACCGTCCGATTTTGATCGGAGGCTCCAAATACCCCTAACCAAAAATCTTCGTTGCTATATAAATAGACGGAACCCTAGCCTTGTCCCATCCATCCACCCATTCCGCACGCCGCCGCCTGGTCGCTTCCACCTCGGGATCCCCATCGATCCAACCAGCGACCTCCATCTTCCCCGATCCAAAATCCTCCCCGACCGTCTTCCTTGTCTTGCGCGCTTGGTCAATCGGGTTGCCCGAGTCCCGAGCTCCTCACCGCGTCAGTATCCTTGGAGCCACGAGCCTCCCCGTGCTCCTCCACCGTGCCTCGTCATCCGGCGACCGGCGCTGCTGCCGGCGATCACGAGATGAGCACAGCTACCCTTCTCCTCCTGCTGCTGTTTATCTGCCTCCCTCCTCTTACCTCCCTGCCTCTCTTTCTCTGTTCTAAACAGGAGCTTGCCGCCCGACCACCTCGCATCGGCTCGATCCAGACGGGAACCGGCCTCTTCAACCTGGGCCATGCCCGCGCCTCCCAAGGTTCCCCTCGTCGAAGCGTTGCTTCCGTTCCCTTCCATGGCGCCCTCGCGCCCGAGCCCTGCATCAGCCCCGCGCCACCGGAGTCAAGCCACCGCGGGCCTCCGCGTCGAGCTCTGCCACCAAAGATCCCATCGCTGCCTCCATTCCCGCGCCGTTCCTCGCCTCCCGGAGCAAGTCCCTGCGCCGCCCCCTTCTGATTCGTCATCGCACGCGAGGAGGACGACCCCAGCGCCTGGTCTCGCTTCGTTGTTGACTGCGCCCCCTTCCTCTTCGTTCGATCCAACCGCCCCTGCCCGTTGACCGCAGCCATCGCCTTGCTTCACGAACGAGGCCGTCCCCCGTTGACTTGGTCCACATCCAGCGAGCGCCCAGCCCAGTCGGGCCAGATCCGCGATGCACCAGGCTCAGCGCCCCCCTGCTTCGATCGGCCTGCCAGCGCGAGGCCCAGCTGCGCCCCTTTGTTGGCCTTCTCCAGCGAACCGGGCCATGGCCCATGGGTGAGCCACACCCCAGCGCCCACCTCTGTTTTTTCCCTTCCTCCTGTTGGGCCAGCCTGCCAGTTTCGGCCCGCATAAGTTTTTTCCTGATTCTGTGATTTTTCCAATTATCCAGAGAATGGCAGTTTTACAGAAAAACCCTTGCACTTCATGCATATCCTAACTAATTAACCGTGCATCGGATCTAAATAAAGTATATATGAAACTTGCTCAAAATTTTGTGTAGATTAATAATATCCAACTTTCATCTATGTTTAAAATGTTTAAAATGTTGTTTGCATTAATTTGCTCCTATGCCATGTTAAAATGATTTATTTCATAACTAAATAACCGTAGCTCCGAATTGAATAAACTTTATATGTAAATGGGGTAGAATTTTGCCTAGTTTAACTTGGTGCACTCATCTTGCATGTTTAACAACTCTAAAATAATGTTTAGGGCAGAACAGTACCAAACCTTAAATTATGCATATGAGGATTTTCCGGAATTGTTGTTCGTTGCTTCCGGCCTCATTTAAACTTGCCTAGATAGGTAGTTTTGTTGTGCTTCACCTCTTGTCATGTAATCAACATTTAATATTGTTGGGTACATAAACGAGAGAGAACTAAATAATTGACGTGGTGTTTCGTCAATATGCAACTCGTTGCATATTAAGCTCCACTTAATTTGTAGGACTGCTTGTGCATTTTGCCATGCCATGCCTCTTTAAACCGGACATGCATCATACTTGATTGTGCATCATGCCATGTTTATGTGATGGTTGTTTACTATGTTGTTTGCTTCTTTCTGGTGTTGCTTCTTCGGGTTGGTTCCGTTAACGTCGTGCTTGTGAGGATCAGTTCGACTTCGTCCGTTTGTCTTCTTCATGGACTCGTTCTTCTTCCTTGCGGGATCTCAGGCAAGATGATCATTCCCTCGAAATCACTACTATCTTTGCTATGCTAGTTTGCTCGCTCTTTTGCTATGCCAATGCTACGATGCCTACCATTTGCTTGTCAGCCTCCCAAATTATCATGTCAAACCTCTAACCCACCATGTTCTAGCAAACCGTTGATTGGCTATGTTACCGCTTTGCTCAGCCCCTCTTATAGCGTTGCTAGTTGCAGGTGAAGATTGGAGACCGTTCTTGAAGGAAATATGCCCTAGAGGCAATAATAAAGTTATTATTTATTTCCTCATATCATGATAAATGTTTATTATTCATGCTAGAATTGTATTAACCGGAAACATAATACATGTGTGTGAATACATAGACAAACATAGTGTCACTAGTATGCCTCTACTTGACTAGCTCGTTGATCAAAGATGGTTGAGTTTCCTAACCATGAATAAAGAGTTGTTATTTGATTAACGAGGTCACATCATTAGTTGAATGATCTGATTGAGATGACCCATTCCATTAGCTTAGCACCCGATCGTTTAGTATGTTGCTATTGCTTTTCTTCATGACTTATACATGTTCCTATGACTATGAGATTATGCAACTCCCGTTTACCGGAGGAACACTTTGGGTGCTACCAAACGTCACAACGTAACTGGGTGATTATAAAGGAGTACTACATGTGTATCCAATGGTAGATGTTGGGTTGGCGTATTTCGAGATTAGGATTTGTCACTCCGATTGTCGGAGAGGTATCTCTGGGCTCTCTCGGTAATGCACATCACTTAAGCCTTGCAAGCATTGCAACTAATAAGTTAGTTGCGGGATGATGTATTATAGAACGAGTAAAGAGACTTGCTGGTAACGAGATTGAACTAGGTATTGGATACCGACGATTGAATCTCGGGCAAGTAACATACCGATGACAAAGGGAACAACGTATGTTGTTATGCGGTCTGACCGTTAAAGATCTTCGTAGAATATGTAGGAGCCAATATGGGCATCCAGGTCCCGCTATTGGTTATTGACCGGAGACGTGTCTCGGTCATGTCTACATTGTTCTCGAACCGTAGGGTCCGCACGCTTAACGTTACGATGACAGTTATTATGAGTTTATGCATTTTGATGTACCGAAGGTTGTTCGGAGTCCCGGATGAGATCGGGGACATGACTAGGAGTCTCGAAATGGTCGATACATAAAGATTGATATATTGGAAGCCTATATTTGGATATCGGAAGTGTTCCGGGTGAAATCGGGATTTTACTGGATTGCCGGGAGGTTACCGGAACCCCTCGGGAGCCATATGGGCCTTCATGGGCCTTAGTGGAAAGGAGAAAGGGAAGCCCAAGGAGGGCTGCGCGCCTCCCCCCCTCCCTAGTCCTATTAGGACTAGGAGAGGTGGCCGGCCCCCCTCTCTCTCTTTCCCCCTTTGTGAGTCCTAATTGGAATAGGATATGAGGGGGGAGTCCTACTCCCGGTGGGAGTAGGACTCCTCCTGCGCCCTCTCCCTGGCCGGCGCACCCCTCCCCCTTGGCTCCTTTATATACGGGGGTAGGGGGCACCTCTAGACACACAAGTTGATCCTTGGTGATCGTTCCTTAGCCGTGTGCGGTGCCCCCTGCCACCATATTCCACCTCGGTCATATCGTTGTAGTGCTTAGGCGAAGCCCTGCATCGGTAGAACATCAAGATCGTCATCACGCCTTCGTGCTGACGGAACTCTTCCTCGACGCTTTGCTGGATCGGAGCCCGAGGATCGTCATCGAGCTGAACATGTGCTAAGAACTCGGAGGTGCCGGAGTAACGGTGCTTGGATCGGTCGGATCGAGAAGAAGACGTACGACTACTTGCTCCACGTTGTGTCAACGCTTCCGTTGCGATCTACAAGGGTACGTAGATCATACTCTCCCCTCGTTGCTATGCATCACCATGATCTTGCGTGTGCGTAGGAAATTTTTTGAAATTACTACGTTCCCCAACAGTGGCATCCGAGCCTAGGTTTTATGGTTTGATGTTATTTGCACGAGTAGAACACAAGTGACTTGTGGGCGATACAAGTCATACTGCCTACCAGCATGTCATACTTTGGTTCGGCGGTATTGTTGGACGAGACGACCTGGACCAACCTTACGCGTACGCTTACGCGAGACCGGTTCCCTCGACGTGCTTTGCACATAGATGGCTTGCGGGCGACTGTCTCTCCAACTTTAGTTGAACCGAGTGTGGCTACGCCCGGTCCTTGAGAAGGTTAAAACGGAGTCTATTTGACAAACTATCGTTGTGGTTTTGATGCGTAGGTAAGATGAGTTCTTGCTTAAGCCCGTAGCAGCCACGTAAACTTGCAACAACAAAGTAGAGGACGTCTAACTTGTTTTTGCAGGGCATGTTGTGATTTGATATGGTCAAGGCATGATGCTAAATTTTATTGTATGAGATGATCATGTTTTGTAACCGAGTTATCGGCAACTGGCAGGAGCCATATGGTTGTCGCTTTATTGTATGCAATGCAATCGCGATGTAATGCTTTACTTTATTACTAAGCGGTAGTGATAGTCGTGGAAGCATTAGATTGGCGAGACGACAATGATGCTACGATGGAGATCAAGGTGTCGCGCCGGTGACGATGGTGATCATGACGGTGCTTCGGAGATGGAGATCACAAGCACAAGATGATGATGGCCATATCATATCACTTATATTGATTGCATGTGATGTTTATCTTTTTTATGCATCTTATCTTGCTTTGATTGACGGTAGCATTATAAGATGATCTCTCACTAAATTATCAAGAAGTGTTCTCCCTGAGTATGCACCGTTGCCAAAGTTCGTCGTGCCCAGACACCACGTGATGATCGGGTGTGATAAGCTCTACGTCCATCTACAACGGGTGCAAGACAGTTTTGCACACGCAGAATACTCAGGTTAAACTTGACGAGCCTAGCATATGCAGATATGGCCTCGGAACACGGAGACCGAAAGGTCGAGCGTGAATCATATAGTAGATATGATCAACATAACGATGTTCACCATTGAAAACTACTCCATCTCACGTGATGATCGGTTATGGTTTAGTTGATTTGGATCACGTGATCACTTAGAGGATTAGAGGGATGTCTATCTAAGTGGGAGTTCTTAAGTAATTTGATTAACTGAACTTAAACTTATCATGAACTTAGTACCTGATAGTATCTTGCTTGTTTATGTTGATTGTAGATAGATGGCTCGTGCTGTTGTTCCGTTGAATTTTAATGCGTTCCTTGAGAAAGCAAAGTTGAAAGATGATGGTAGCAATTACACGGACTGGGTCCGTAACTTGAGGATTATCCTCATTGCTGCACAGAAGAATTACGTCCTGGAAGCACCGCTGGGTGCCAGGCCTGCTGCTGGAGCAACACCAGATGTTATGAACGTCTGGCAGAGCAAAGCTGATGACTACTCGATAGTTCAGTGTGCCATGCTTTACGGCTTAGAATCGGGACTTCAACGACGTTTTGAACGTCATGGAGCATATGAGATGTTCCAGGAGTTGAAGTTAATATTTCAAGCAAATGCCCGGATTGAGAGATATGAAGTCTCCAATAAGTTCTATAGCTGCAAGATGGAGGAGAACAGTTCTGTCAGTGAGCATATACTCAAAATGTCTGGGTATAATAATCACTTGATTCAATTGGGAGTTAATCTTCCAGATGATTGCGTCATTGACAGAATTCTCCAATCACTGCCACCAAGCTACAAGAGCTTCGTGATGAACTATAATATGCAAGGGATGAACAAGACTATTCCCGAGCTCTTCGCAATGCTGAAAGCTGCGGAGGTAGAAATCAAGAAGGAGCATCAAGTGTTGATGGTTAACAAAACCACTAGTTTCAAGAAAAAGGGCAAAGGGAAGAAGAAGGGGAACTTCAAGAAGAACGGCAAGCAAGTTGCTGCTCAAGAGAAGAAACCCAAGTCTGGACCTAAGCCTGAAACTGAGTGCTTCTACTGCAAGCAGACTGGTCACTGGAAGCGGAACTGCCCCAAGTATTTGGCGGATAAGAAGGATGGCAAGGTGAACAAAGGTATATGTGATATACATGTTATTGATGTGTACCTTACTAGAGCTCGCAGTAGCACCTGGGTATTTGATACTGGTTCTGTTGCTAATATTTGCAACTCGAAACAGGGACTACGGAATAAGCGGACACTAGCAAAGGACGAGGTGACGATGCGCGTGGGAAACGGTTCCAAAGTCGATGTGATCGCGGTCGGCACGCTACCTCTACATCTACCTTCGGGATTAATATTAGACCTAAATAATTGTTATTTGGTGCCAGCGTTGAGCATGAACATTATATCTGGATCTTGTTTAATGCGAGACGGTTATTCATTTAAATCAGAGAATAATGGTTGTTCTATTTATATGAGTAATATCTTTTATGGTCATGCACCTTTGAAGAGTGGTCTATTTTTGATGAATCTCGATAGTAGTGATACACATATTCATAATGTTGAAGCCAAAAGATGCAGAGTTGATAATGAAAGTGCAACTTATTTGTGGCACTGTCGTTTAGGTCATATCGGTGTAAAGCGCATGAAGAAACTCCATACTGATGGACTTTTGGAACCACTTGATTATGAATCACTTGGTACTTGCGAACCGTGCCTCATGGGCAAGATGACTAAAACACCGTTCTCCGGTACTATGGAGAGAGCAACAGATTTATTGGAAATCATACATACCGATGTATGTGGTCCGATGAATATTGAGGCTCGCGGCGGATATCTTTATTTTCTCACCTTCACAGATGATTTAAGCAGATATGGGTATATCTACTTAATGAAACACAAGTCTGAAACATTTGAAAAGTTCAAAGAATTGCAGAGTGAAGTTGAAAATCATCGTAACAAGAAAATAAAGTTTCGACGATCTGATCGTGGAGGAGAATATTTGAGTTACGAGTTTGGTGTACATTTGAAAAATTGTGGAATAGTTTCGCAACTCACGCCACCCGGAACACGAAAACGTAATGGTGTGTCCGAACGTCATAATCGTACTTTACTAGATATGGTGCGATCTATGATGTCTCTTACTGATTTACCGCTATCGTTTTGGGGATACGCTCTAGAGACGGCCGCATTCACGTTAAATAGGGCACCATCAAAATCCGTTGAGACGACGCCTTATGAACTGTGGTTTGGCAAGAAACCAAAGTTGTCGTTTCTGAAAGTTTGGGGCTGCGATGCTTATGTGAAAAAGCTTCAACCTGATAAGCTCGAACCCAAATCGGAGAAATGTGTCTTCATAGGATATCCAAAGGAAACTATTGGATACACCTTCTATCACAGATCCGAAGGCAAGACTTTTGTTGCTATGTTCGGAAACTTTCTAGAGAAGGAGTTTCTCTCGAAAGAAGTGAGTGGGAGGAAAGTAGAACTTAACGAGGTAACTGTACCCGCTCCCTTATTGGAAAGTAATACATCACAGAAAACTGTTTCTGCGACACCTACACCAATAAGTGAGGAAGCTAATGATGATGATCATGAAACTTTAGATCAAGATACTACTGAACCTCGTAGATCAACCAGAGTAAGATCCGCACCAGAGTGGTACGGTAATCCTGTTCTGGAGGTCATGCTACTAGATCATGATGAACCTACGAACTATGAAGAAGCGATGGTGAGCCCAGATTCCGCAAAGTGGCTTGAAGCCATGAAATCTGAGATGGGATCCATGTATGAGAACAAAGTATGGACTTTGGTTGACTTGCCCGATGATCGGCAAGCAATTGAGAATAAATGGATCTTCAAGAAGAAGACTGACGCTGACGGTAATATTACTGTCTACAAAGCTCGACTTGTCGCAAAAGGTTTTCGACAAGTTCAAGGGATTGACTACGATGAGACCTTCTCACCCGTAGCGATGCTTAAGTCTGTCCGAATCATGTTAGCAATTGCCGCATTTTATGATTATGAAATTTGGCAGATGGATGTCAAAACTGCATTCCTGAATGGATTTCTGGAAGAAGAGTTGTATATGATGCAACCGGAAGGTTTTGTCGATCCAAAGGGAGCTAACAAAGTGTGCAAGCTCCAGCGATCCATTTATGGACTGGTGCAAGCCTCTCGGAGTTGGAATAAACGCTTTGATAGTGTGATCAAAGCATTTGGTTTTATACAGACTTTCGGAGAAGCCTGTATTTACAAGAAAGTGAGTGGGAGCTCTGTAGCATTTCTGATATTATATGTGGATGACATATTGCTGATTGGAAATGATATAGAATTTCTGGATAGCATAAAGGGATACTTGAATAAAAGTTTTTCAATGAAAGACCTCAGTGAAGCTGCTTACATATTAGGCATAAAGATCTATAGAGATAGATCAAGACGCTTAATTGTACTTTCACAAAGCACATACCTTGACAAAATTTTGAAGAAGTTCAAAATGGATCAAGCAAAGAAAGGGTTCTTGCCTGTGTTACAAGGTGTGAGATTGAGTAAGACTCAAAGCCTGACCACTGCAGAAGATAGAGAGAAAATGAAAGATGTTCCCTATGCTTCAGCCATAGGCTCTATCATGTATGCAATGCTGTGTACCAGACCTGATGTGTGCCTTGCTATAAGTTTAGCAGGGAGGTACCAAAGTAATCCAGGAGTGGATCACTGGACAGCGGTCAAGAACATCCTGAAATACCTGAAAAGGACTAAGGATATGTTTCTCGTATATGGAGGTGACAAAGAGCTCACCGTAAGAGGTTACGTTGATGCAAGCTTTGACACTGATCCGGACGATTCTAAATCGCAAACCGGATACGTGTTTACATTAAACGGTGGAGCTGTCAGTTGGTGCAGTTCTAAACAAAGCGTCGTAGCGGGATCTACATGTGAAGCGGAGTACATAGCTGCTTCGGAAGCAGCGAACGAAGGAGTCTGGATGAAGGAGTTCATATCCGATCTAGGTGTCATACCTAGTGCATCGGGTCCAATGAAAATCTTTTGTGACAATACTGGTGCAATTGCCTTGGCAAAGGAATCCAGATTTCACAAAAGGACCAAACACATCAAGAGACGCTTCAATTCCATCCGGGATCTAGTCCAGGTGGGAGACATAGAGATTTGCAAGATACATACGGATCTGAATGTTGCAGACCCGTTGACTAAGCCTCTTCGACGAGCAAAACATGATCAGCACCAAGGCTCCATGGGTGTTAGAAACATTACTGTGTAATCTAGATTATTGACTCTAGTGCAAGTGGGAGACTGAAGGAAATATGCCCTAGAGGCAATAATAAAGTTATTATTTATTTCCTCATATCATGATAAATTTTTATTATTCATGCTAGAATTGTATTAACCGGAAACATAATACATGTGTGTGAATACATAGACAAACATAGTGTCACTAGTATGCCTCTACTTGACTAGCTCGTTGATCAAAGATGGTTGAGTTTCCTAACCATGAACAAAGAGTTGTTACTTGATTAACGAGGTCACATCATTAGTTGAATGATCTGATTGACATGACCCATTCCATTAGCTTAGCACCCGATCGTTTAGTATGTTGCTATTGCTTTTCTTCATGACTTATACATGTTCCTATGACTATGAGATTATGCAACTCCCGTTTACCGGAGGAACACTTTGGGTGCTACCAAATGTCACAACGTAACTGGGTGATTATAAAGGAGTACTACAGGTGTATCCAATGGTAGATGTTGGGTTGGCGTATTTCGAGATTAGGATTTGTCACTCCGATTGTCGGAGAGGTATCTCTGGGCCCTCTCAGTAATGCACATCACTTAAGCCTTGCAAGCATTGCAACTAATAAGTTAGTTGCGGGATGATGTATTACAGAACGAGTAAAGAGCCTTGCCGGTAACGAGATTGAACTAGGTATTGGATACCGACGATCGAATCTCGGGCAAGTAACATACCGATGACAAAGGGAACAACGTATGTTGTTATGCGGTCTGACCGATAAAGATCTTCGTAGAATATGTAGGAGCCAATATGGGCATCTAGGTCCCGCTATTGGTTATTGACCGGAGACGTGTCTCGGTCATGTCTACATTGTTCTCGAACCGTAGGGTCCGCACGCTTAACGTTACGATGACAATTATTATGAGTTTATGCATTTTGATGTACCGAAGGTTGTTCGGAGTCCCGGATGTGATCACGGACATGACAAGGAGTCTCGAAATGGTCGAGACATAAAGATTGATATATTGGAAGCCTATATTTGGATATCGGAAGTGTTCCGGGTGAAATCGGGATTTTACCGGATTACCGTGAGGTTACCGGAACCCCCCCGGGAGCCATATGGGCCTTCATGGGCCTTAGTGGAAAGGAGAAAGGGAAGCCCAAGGAGGGCTGCGCGCCTCCCCCCTCCCTAGTCCTATTAGGACTAGGAGAGGTGGCTGGCCCCCCTCTCTCTCTTTCCCCCTTTGTGAGTCCTAATTGGAATAGGATTGGAGGGGGGAGTCCTACTCCCGGTGGGAGTAGGACTCCTCCTGCGCCCTCTCCCTGGCCGGCGCACCCCTCCCCCTTGGATCCTTTATATACGGGGGCAGGGGGCACCTCTAGACACACAAGTTGATCCTTGGTGATCGTTCCTTAGCCGTGTGCGGTGCCCCCTGCCACCATATTCCACCTCGGTCATATCGTTGTAGTGCTTAGGCGAAGCCCTGCATCGGTAGAACATCAAGATTGTCATCACGCCGTCGTGCTGACGGAACTCTTCCTCGACGCTTTGCTGGATCGGAGCCCGAGGATCGTCATCGAGCTGAACGTGTGCTAAGAACTCGGAGGTGCCGGAGTAACGGTGCTTGGATCGGTCGGATCGAGAAGAAGACGTACGACTACTTCCTCCACGTTGTGTCAACGCTTCCGTTGCGATCTACAAGGGTACGTAGATCATACTCTCCCCTCATTGTTATGCATCACCATGATCTTGCGTGTGCGTAGGAAATTTTTTGAAATTACTACGTTCCCCAACAGTTCCTTGTTGGAACATTTATTTACTTGTCGGGATATCACTATATATCTTATTAATTAATGCATCTATATACTTGGTAAAGGGTGGAAGGCTCGGCCTTATGCCTGGTGTTTTGTTCCACTCTTGCCGCCCTAGTTTTCGTCATATCGGTGTTATGTTCCCGGATTTTGCGTCCCTTACGCGGTTGGGCTATAATGGGAACCCCTTGACAGTTCGCCTTAAGTAAAGCTTCTCCAGCAATGCCCAACATTGGTTTTACCATTCACCACCTAGCCTCTTTTTCCCTTGGGTTTCGCGGACTCAAGGGTCATCTTTATTTTAACCCCCCCCCCCCTCCCCGGGGCAGTGCTCCTCTGAGTCTTGGTCCGAACTGAGCTGCCTGCGGGGCCACCTCGGTGAAACTTGAGGGTTGGTTTTACTCGTAGCTAGTCTCATCTGAGTGTGCCCTGAGAACGAGATATGTGCAGCTCCTATCGGGATTTGTCGGCACATTCGGGCGGTGTTGCTGGTTTAGTTTTACCCTGTCGAAATGTCTTGTTGTACCGGGATACCGAGTCTGATCGGAACGTCTTGGGTGGAGGTCTATTCCTTCGTTGACCGTGAGAGCTTGTGATGGGCTAAGTTGGGACACCCTGCATGGATTTGAACTTTCGAAAGCTGTGCCCGCGGTTATGGGCAGATGGGAATTTGTTAACGTCCGGTTGTAGAAAACCTGAAGTCAACTTTAATTAAAATGAATCAACAGCGTGTGTAACCGTGATGGTCTCTTTCCGGCGGGGTCCGGGAAGTGAACATGGTTGTTGGAGTTATGCTTGACGTAGGTAGTCCAGGATCACTTCTTGATCATACTTTTATCGACCATGCTTTGCCTTCTCTTCTCGCTCTCATTGCGTATGTTAGCCACCATATATGCTAGTCGCTTGCTGCAGCTCCACCTCATACCTTTACCTTTCCCATAAGCTTAAATAGTCTTGATCGCGAGGGTGCGAGATTATTGAGTCCCTGTGGCTCACAGATACTTCCAAAACCAGCTTGCAGGTGCCGATGAGACCACGCAGATGACGCAACCAAGCTCAGGAGGAGCTCGTTGAAGATCTTATCCTTTGTGTTGTTTCGTTCTAGTTGATCAGTAGTGGAGCCCAGTTGGGGTCGATCGGGGACCTTTGTCGCGTTTGGGGTTCTTCTTTTATTTTGGTACCGTAGTCGGACCATGAGTGTATCTGATTGATGTAATGTTTTATTCATGTATTGTGTGAAGTGGCGATTGTAAGCCAACTATGTATCTCTTTCCGTTATGTATTACATGGGTTGTGTGAAGATTACCTCACTTGCGGCATATGCCTTCAATGCAATTATGCCTCTAAGTCATGCCTCGACACGTGGGAGATATAGTCGCATCGAGGGTGTTACGAGTTGGTATCAGAGCCTTCCCCGACCTTAGGAGCCCCCATTGCTTGATCGTTTTTAGCGGCCGAGTTGTGTCTAGAAAAATGTTTTGAGTCATTTAGGAATTATATATCGGAGAGTTTAGGAATTCTTTTTACTCCTCAGTCTCCTCATCGTTCTGGTAAGGCATCCTGACGTAGAGTTTTGACTCTTCTCTTCTCAAATTTCACTAAATTTTTTTAGGATCACGCGGGTATCTTGGAATCGTTCCGATGGTTTTATGATGAGAACATTGTCTTGGTGCCTCCTGTCAGGGGTTTAGTGGAAGTGTCCCGGGGAGTTGAGCTCTGAGGTGTTGTCATCATAATTTTATCGTTGCAATTCTAGAATACTTGAGATATGTTCGCTGACATCGAAAATCTCTTTTATGCAGTTCGTTGGTGAGATAACCTCGACGCCACCCAGTACTGGGGCAGGAGTTCGGGAGTATCGCCATAACTTGTATAACGGATGCTTTTCGAAGGTTGAGGTAGATGATTTCCGAAGGTTTCTTGGTTATGTGTTGAAGGATGGATACAGCTGGATGTAGGATTTGCTAGTTTGGGTGAGATATTATGCTTCCCCTGTATCCCCAACACCTGATTGCATAACAGAAAATTTCGGGAGTTTCATAGGTGGGAATTCAAGTAGCTCTTAGGATATCTTTCCGATAGATGTATGATATGAAATTGGGGTTCGACGTCTAGTGGTCCGCCTATTCACGGTCGGTTTTACAGTGGTCTCGTTGTGTCTTAAAGAGTCCTTGGCTATGCCGACTCGGGGACGCTTCGTATGTCATGTGCACTGCCTTGTACATGATGGTGCTGTACGATCGAGCCTGTGTAGGCCCCACCACGAAAACTTTGGACGAAATCTCTATCATATGTTTGTTCTGGCTTATTCTGCAAGTCAATCCTTTTGTTTTGTTTTGAATTGTGGTATTCGAGTTGCTTCGAAGTCAAATGTTGATTCCATACCTTCCCCAAATGGTGTTCTCATACTCCTATGTGAATACCAATCCTTATTGATAATTGAGATTGTCATGTCAATCCCTTTCAATTGGTGTGTCTCTCGTCAAGTGGATCCGATCACTTCAACATCCGCAAGATTAAATCTCAGTTCTTCTCAACGTTGTTTGTGTCATCCATCTCCAAGTTGCCTTTGTTTTTCCCGCCCTCCCTCCCTTGTTTTTCTTCAAGGACTCAAATTTCTTAATCGAGTATAAATCTTATTGATGTGAAAACTCTCCATTATTTTCTATCAATATTCTTATCCGGTGATTCTCATGAAGATTCTAACGGAGCTTCAAGTTCGTCTCCCATCACTCGTTTTCTTCTCTGGTGGATTCAAATCAAGCTTTCGGTGTTGATCTCATATACCTTTTTCCTCGTTTCAATACCTTCTCATGCCGGTCCACCTCATAATCATCCACTCTTCGCTATTCATTTATTCCGGAGTGCTCAAGATATCTCGAAGATTCATGTTTTCCACTCTGCATCCGTTCAACATATTTCGAGGTTGTTTATCTCATACAAGTCATTTAATTCAATCGGTGCAATCTCTCTCTTTAAATCTTTTTCAACGGTGTTTCTTTTGAGTGGGCCCTAACCCACAGGTTCTTTTCCCAGGATCTTACCGGAGGTATCCTTAAATTCTTTTAAAGTTTGACATAAGAATGAGTTATCATCAGTCATATGGTTTCTCCAAGTTCTGTCAAATTCTTTTCATCATTGGTTCAACTTTTCTATTCTTCTTTATTCCGGAGTGTCTCAATAATTCTTGGTGGTGTTTCTCGTTGTCATTCTCATCATTTGAACACCAAAGAAGAGTTTCTCTTTAATCTTATTCGTTCTCTCAAAGATTCGTGATTCTAGCTTGTTGCCATCCGCTCATAATTATTTTTCGATTGTGAGAATTCTTTTCACCCATCCGGAGCATTTCATGAGTTGTTTTCCATTTCTTTTCCCCGAAGCCCATCATTTAAGAAGATTTATTCATTCCAGCTTTCAGCTCTCATACTCTAAATCTTACCGGTGCATTGTTCAAGTGATCTATAATCAGCTCATGATCTCTTCGTTCTCTTGTATCTAAATTCTCTCAAGCATCTTCTTTCATTTGCTAATTCTTCCCGGTGTCTTCCTTATCTTTTCTTTGTTCATTTGTAATTCTTACGGTGGTTCATTCAAGATTTCTTCTTCTTTCTTATCATATCAATTTATACTTTATTTCAATTCTTCCGGTGGTTCGTTCAATACCTTCCTAAGTTTATGTTATATCTCTCTTAATCTTTTCTACGAGAATAAGTAATATGTCGAATCCGTTGGTTTTCATCAATTTAATTGGTGAAGGATAAACATAATGTAATTCTTATTCTTGTTTCATCAAGTTTATTCAATTCCTGTTTTCCGGAGTGGCTCATCATAGTTTTCTTGGTTCAAGTGCTCATCTTTCTTTCCCGGAGTTCCAAGCTATAAGTATCACGAAGATCCATCTAAATCATTGCAAGGGTTCACCTTCTATTTTCAATTTCTCTTTCTTTTTATTCTTTTGTTTAACGGAATTCTTCATGGAAGTTCTACATGATGGTTCATCAAGGATTTATATTCCTTCTCGAAGTGGTTCATCAAGATTCTTTTCAAAGGAATTCAAGTTTTCTTCATCTTCCTTTCCGGAGTGCATTTTCTTTCTACCGTATTATTGGAGGTGGTATTATGTCATTCTTGATATTTTGAATTCATGTTTCATGATTCACATGTTTTCATGAATGAGATATTTTAAATCCATCAATCTCGTCATTGGAATTATCTTGGGTTATATTTCACCTAAAGCTTTCCCTAAGGATTGTTGCTAATTATGGTGCTTATAAAGGACCCAAGTTCTTCATTTATCCTCCCGGTGATATAAGTTTCTCGTCTCTTTGTTCTTATCAATCCAATCTAGTGCCTCAGTCAGTGGCAGAATTTCACCTCATATTTTGAGATGTATTCCTTAAGCCCATATCAAGCTACTCCTTTCGTTGTTGGTTTCCAAGAACTCCGTTCGACCCTTCTCCTTAAGATGCCTTTTCAAGCTCTTTTGTAGCAGAAGTTGGATTTTTCTTCTACATTATTTTGTCTCAATTATCCTTATCCTATTCTTTCCCCGGAGGTCTATTGATGTTGCTCTCTCAACCCATCATCTCGTTTGTCTAAGATCATGTTCTTTTCATGATTGCCCATTTAACCGGAGTGTCGTGCCCTCTTTTCAAGTTCTATCCCCTTATCAAGTTCCTATTCAATTATTTTCTTTTCAACCGGAGTGCTGCCCGAATTTTGGTTTTTCCTTGATCCCCTTCCATAACCGGAGTGTTTTATATATTTATCTTGCCCTTCAACCTCAAGGTTTTTCGCAATGCTCTTTGTCCCTCTTTTCTAACGGAGTGTTTTCGACCTTGTTCACCTTCCTTGTATTCTTTTCTCGAATTTGTTCAACCTCGCAAGGTTCTTTGGTTTCACTCGTTTGTCAAAGAAGCAATTAGTTTTACCTCTTCTCTTTCTCTTTCGTTTTTCCCTCCGGTGCCATTCTAGATCTCGGGACGAGATCCTCTCGTAGTGATGGAGTGTTGTAACGCCCCGAGACCGATGTGCCAGGTGTCTTCCAGTTATTCGTTGTCGTTGCCGTGTCTTTTGCTTGCGTGTTGCATCTTATCATGTCATCATATGCATTGCATCATCATGTTTTCAAAACTTGCATCCGTCCTGGTCTCCTCGTTCCGTCCGTTGTCCGTTCTGAGCCCAGACACACTTGCACGCGCCCGCGGCATGTCCGAAATATTATTTTATAAGTGGCCGGAAAATGTTCTCGGAATGGGATGAGATTTGACGTGTGGTCTTATTATAGTGTAGATAGACCGCCTGCCAAGTTTCGTCGCATTCGGAGTTTGTTTGACGCCCCAACGGATAACTATAGCGACATTATGGTCGGTCTAACGTCGGACGTTTTCGGCCTTCGGAAACAGTCGCCGGGCCTCCCTCTCTTCTCTTCTCTCAGCTCGAGACCGTCTACACAGCCCACTACTCACTGCCAGGCCCTACCTAACCTCTCTCGTCAGCCCGCGACCCTCCTCGCGCGCGCTCGAAAGCTGTCCCGGACCCGACCCGGACAGTCGTTACCGCTGTGTCCGGATCATCCCCAAACATCTACAAAACATCTCCGTTTTCTTATTTGGACTCCCTAGCTATTTTATTCGCGACCGTCCAATTTTGATCGGAGGCTCCAAATACCCCTAACCAAAAATCTTTGTTGCTATATAAATAGACGGAACCCTAGCCTTGTCCCATCCATCCATCCATTCCGCACGCCGCCGCCTGGTCGCTTCCACCTCGGGATCCCCATCGATCCAACCAGCGACCTCCATCTTCCCCGATCCAAAATCCTCCCCGACCGTCTTCCTTGTCTTGCGCGCTTGGTCAATCGGGTTGCCCGAGTCCCGAGCTCCTCACCGCGCCAGTATCCTTGGAGCCACGAGCCCCCCCCCCCCCCCCGTGCTCCTCCACCGTGCCTCATCATCCGGCGACCGGCGCTGCTGCCGGCGATCACGAGATGAGCACAGCTACCCTTCTCCTCCTGCTGCTGTTTATCTGCCTCCCTCCTCTTACCTCCTTGCCTCTCTTTCTCTATTCTAAACAGGAGCTTGCCGCCCGACCACCTCGCATCGGCTCGATCCAGACGGGAACCGGCCTCTTCAACCTGGGCCATGCCCGCGCCTCCCAAGGTTCCCCTCGTCGAAGCACTGCTACCGTTCCCTGCCATGGCGCCCTCGCGCCCGAGCCCTGCATCAGCCCCGCGCCACCGGAGTCAAGCCACCGCGGGCCTCCGCGTCGAGCTCTGCCACCAGAGATCCCATCGCTGCCTCCATTCCCGCGCCGTTCCTCGCCTCCCGGAGCAAGTCCCTACGCCGCCCCCTTCTGATTCGTCATCGCACGCGAGGAGGACGACCCCAGCGCCTGGTCTCGCTTCGTTGTTGACTGCGCCCCCTCCCTCTTCGTTCGATCCAACCGCCCCTGCCCGTTGACCGTAGCCATCGCCTTGCTTCACGAACGAGGCCGTCCCCCGTTGACTTGGTCCAGATCCAGCGAGCGCCCAGCCCAGTCGGGCCAGATCCGCGATGCACCAGGCTCAGCGCCCCCCCTGCTTCGATCGGCCTGCCAGCGCGAGGCCCAGCTGCGCCCCTCTATTGGCCTTCTCCAGCGAACCGGGCCATGGCCCATGGGTGATCCACACCCCAGCGCCCACCTCTGTTTTTTCCCTTCCTCCTATTGGGCCAGCCTGCCAGTTTCGGCCCGCATAAGTTTTTTCCTGATTCTGTGATTTTTTCCAATTATCCAGAGAACGGCAGTTTTATAGAAAAACCCTTGCACTTCATGCATATCCTAACTAATTAACCGTGCATCGAATCTAAATAAAGTATATATGAAACTTGCTCAAAATTTTGTGTAGATTAATAATATCCAACTTTCATCTATGTTTAAAATGTTTAAAATGTTGTTTGCATTAATTTGCTCCTATGCCATGTTAAATGATTTATTTCATAACTAAATAACTGTAGCTCCGAATTGAATAAACTTTATATGTAAATGGGGTAGAATTTTGCCTAGTTTAACTTGGTGCACTCATATTGCATGTTTAAAAACTCTAAAATAATGTTTAGAGCAGAACAGTACCAAACCTTAAATTATGCATATGAGGATTTTCCGGAATTGTTGTTCGTTGCTTCCGGCCTCATTTAAACTTGCCTAGATAGGTAGTTTTGTTGTGCTTCACCTCTTGTCATGTTAATCAACATTTAATATTGTTGGGTACATAAACGAGAGAGAACTAAATAATTGACGTGGTGTTTCGTCAATATGCAACTCGTTGCATATTAAGCTCCACTTAATTTGTAGGACTGCTTGTGCATTTTGCCATGCCATGCCTCTTTAAACCGGACATGCATCATACTTGATTGTGCATCATGCCATGTTTATATGATGGTTGTTTACTATGTTGTTTGCTTCTTTCCGGTGTTGCTTCTTCGGGTTGGTTCCGTTAACGTCGTGCTTGTGAGGATCCGTTCGACTTCGTCCATTTGTCTTCTTCATGGACTCGTTCTTCTTCCTTGCGGGATCTCAGGCAAGATGATCATTCCCTCGAAATCACTACTATCTTTGCTATGCTAGTTTGCTCGCTCTTTTGCTATGCCAATGCTACGATGCCTACCATTTGCTTGTCAGCCTCCCAAATTATCATGTCAAACCTCTAACCCACCATGTCCTAGCAAACCGTTGATTGGCTATGTTACCGCTTTGCTCAGCCCCTCTTATAGCGTTGCTAGTTGCAGGTGAAGATTGGAGACCGTTCCTTGTTGGAACATTTATTTACTTGTCGGGATATCACTATATATCTTATTAATTAATGCATCTATATACTTGGTAAAGGGTGGAAGGCTCGGCCTTTTGCCTGGTGTTTTGTTCCACTCTTGTCGCCCTAGTTTCCGTCATATCGGTGTTATGTTCCCGGATTTTGCGTCCCTTACGCGGTTGGGCTATAATGGGAACCCCTTGACAGTTCGCCTTAAGTAAAGCTTCTCCAGCAATGCCCAACATTGGTTTTACCATTCGCCACCCAGCCTCTTTTTCCCTTGGGTTTCGCGGACTCAAGGGTCATCTTTATTTTAACCCCCCCCCCTCCCCCGGGCCAGTGCTCCTCTGAGTGTTGGTCCGAACTGAGCTGCCTGCGGGGCCACCTCGGGGAAACTTGAGGGTTGGTTTTACTCGTAGCTAGTCTCATCTGAGTGTGCCCTGAGAACGAGATATGTGCAGCTCCTATCGGGACTTGTCGGCACATTCGGGCGGTGTTGCTGGTTTAGTTTTACCCTGTCGAAATGTCTTGTTGTACCGGGATACCGAGTCTGATCGGAACATCTCGGGTGGAGGTCTATTCCTTCGTTGACCGTGAGAGCTTGTGATGGGCTAAGTTGGGACACCCTGCAGGGATTTGAACTTTTGAAAGCCGTGCCCGCGGTTATGGGCAGATGGGAATTTGTTAACGTCCGGTTGTAGAAAACCTGAAGTCAACTTTAATTAAAATGAATCAACAACGTGTGTAACCGTGATGGTCTCTTTCCGGCGGGGTCCGGGAAGTGAACATGGTTGTTGGAGTTATGCTTGACGTAGGTAGTCCAGGATCACTTCTTGATCATACTTTTATCGACCGTGCTTTGCCTTCTCTTCTCGCTCTCATTGCGTATGTTAGCCACCATATATGCTAGTCGCTTGCTGCAGCTCCACCTCATACCTTTACCTTTCCCATAAGCTTAAATAGTCTTGATCGCGAGGGTGCGAGATTGCTGAGTCCCTGTGGCTCACAGATACTTCCAAAACCAGCTTGCAGGTGCCGATGAGACCGCGCAGATGACGCAACCAAGCTTAGGAGGAGCTCGTTGAAGATCTTATCCTTTGTGTTGTTTCATTCTAGTTGATCTGTAGTGGAGCCCAGTTGGGGTCGATCGGGGACCTTTGTCGCGTTTGGGGTTCTTCTTTTATTTTGGTACCGTAGTCGGACCATGAGTGTATCTGATTGATGTAATGTTTTATTCATGTATTGTGTGAAGTGGCGATTGTAAGCCAACTATGTATCTCTTTCCCTTATGTATTACATGGGCTGTGTGAAGATTACCTCACTTGCGACATATGCCTTCAATGCGATTATGCCTCTAAGTCGTGTCTCGACACGTGGGAGATATAGTCGCATCGAGGGTGTTACAGTAGCATTATAAGATGATCTCTCACTAATTATCAAGAAGTGTTCTCCCTGAGTATGCACCGTTGCGAAAGTTCTTCGTGCTGAGACACCACGTGATGATCGGGTGTGATAGGCTCTACGTTCAAATACAACGGGTGTAAAACAGTTGCACACGCGGAATACTCAGGTTATACTTGACGAGCCAAGCATATACAGATATGGCCTCGGAACACGGAGACCGAAAGGTCGAGCATGAATCATATAGTAGATATGATCAACATAATGATGTTCACCGAGGAAACTACTCCATCTCACGTGATGATCGGACATGGTTTAGTTGATTTGGATCACGTGATCACTTAGAGGATTAGATGGATGTCTATCTAAGTGGGAGTTCTTAAGTAATATGATTAATTGAACTTAAATTTATCATGAACTTAGTCCTGGTAGTATTTTGCAAATTATGTTGTAGATCAATAGCTCACGTTGTTGCTTCCCTGTGTTTATTTTGATATGTTCCTAGAGAAAATTGTGTTGAAAGATGTTGGTAGCAATGATGCGGATTGGATCCGTGATCTGAGGTTTATCCTCATTGCTGCACAGAAGAATTATGTCCTTGATGCACCGCTAGGTGACGGACCTATTGCAGGAGCAGATGCAGACGTTATGAACGTTTGGCTAGCTCAATATGATGAATACTTGATAGTTTAGTGCACCATGCTTAATGGCTTAGAATCGGGACTTCAAAGACGTTTTTGAACGTCATGGAGCATATGAGATGTTCCAGGAGTTGAAGTTAATATTTCAAGCAAATACCCGAGTTGAGAGATATGAAGTCTCCAACAAGTTCTATAGCTAAAAGATGGAGGAGAATCGCTCAACTAGTGAGCATGTGCTCAGATTGTCTGGGTACTACAATTGCTTGAATCAAGTGGGAGTTAATCTTCCAGATAAGATAGTGATTGACAGAATTCTCTAGTCACCATCACCAAGTTAGTAGAACTTCGTGATGAACTATAATATGCAAGGGATAACGGAAACAACTCCCAAGCTCTTCGTGATGCTGAAATCAACGAAGGTAGAAATCAAGAAAAACATCAAGTGTTGATGGTTGACAAGACCACTAGTTTCAAGAAAAGGGCAGAGGGAAGAAGGGGAACTTCAAGAAGAAAAGCAAGCAAGTTGCTGCTCAAGTGAAGAAGCCCAAGTCTGGACCTAAGCCTGATACTAAGTGCTTCTACTGCAAAGGAACTGGTCACTGGAAGCGGAACTACCCCAAGTATTTGGCGGATAAGAAGGATGGCAAAGTGAACAAAGGTATATTTGATATACAGATTATTGATGTGTATTTTACTAGTGTTCATAGCAACCCCTCGGTATTTGATACTGGTTCAGTTGCTAAGAGTAGTAACCCAAAACGGGAGTTGCAGAATGAACAGATACTAGTTAAGGGTGAAGTGACGATGTGTGTTGGAAATAGTTCCAAGATTAATATGATCATCATCGCACACTCCCTATACTTTCGGGATTAGTGTTGAACCTAAATAAGTGTTATTTGGTTTTTGCGTTGAGCATGAATATGATTTGATCATGTTTATTGCAATACGGTTATTCATTAAAGTCAGAGAATAATTGTTGTTCTGTTTACATGAATAAAACCTTCGATGGTCATACACCCAATGAAACAAGTTCGTTGGATCTCGATCGTAGTGATACACATATTCATAATATTGAAACCAAAAAATGCAAAGTTAATAATGATAGTGCAACTTATTTGTGGCGCTGCCGTTTAAGTCATATTGGTGTAAAGCGCATGAAGAAACTCCATGCTGATGGGCTTTTGGAATCACTTAATTATGAATCACTTGATGCTTGCGAACCATGCCTTATGGGCAAGAAGACTAAAATGCCGTTCTCCGGAACAATGAAGCAAGCAACAGATTTGTTGGAAATCATACATACTGATGTATGTGGTCCGATGAATATTAAGGCTTGCAGCAGGTATCATTATTTTCTGACCTTCACAGATGATTTGAGCAGATATGGGGATATCTACTTGATGAAACATAAGTCTGAAACATTTGAACAGTTCAAAGAATTTCAGAGTGAAGTGGAAAATCATCGTGACAAGAAAATAAAAGTTTCTACGATATGATCGCAGAGGTAAAATATTTGAGTTACGAGTTTGGCCTTCAACTAAAACAATGTGGAATGGTTTCACAAATTCATGCCACCTGGAACACCACAGCATAATGGTGTGTCCGAACGTCATAACCGTACTTTATTGGATATAGTACAATCTATGATGTATCTTACCGATCTACCACTATTGTTTTGGGGTTATGCATTAGAGACAGTTGCATTCACATTAAATAGGGCACCATCTAAATCCGTTGAGACGACGCCTTATGAACTGTGGTTTGGCAAGAAACCAAAGTTGTCATTTCTTAAAAGTTTGAGGTTGCAATGCTTATGTGAAAAAGTTTCAACCTGATAAGCTCAAAACCCAAATCGGAGAAGTGCGTCTTCATAGGATACCCAAAGGAAACAGTTGGGTACACCTTCTATCACAAATCCAAAGGCAAGACATTCGTTGCTGAGAATGGATACTTTCTAGAGAAGGAGATTCTCTCGAAAGAAGTGAGTGGAAGGAAAGTAGAAAACTTGATAAGGTAATTGTACCTTCTCCCTTATTGGAAAGTAGTTCGTCACAAAAATCTGTTCTTGTGACTACTACACCAATTAGTGAGGAAGATAATGATGATGATCATGTAACTTCAGATCAAGTTACTACCGAATCTCGTAGGTAAACCAGAGTGAGATCCGCACCAGCATGGTACGGTAATCCTGTTCTGGAAGTCATGTTACTAGACCATGACGAACTTGCGAACTATGAGGAAGCGATGATGAGCCCAGATTCCGCGAAATGGTTTGAGGCCATGAAATCTGAGATATGATCCATGTATGAGAACAAAGTTTGGACTTTGGTTGACTTGCCCGAAGATCGGCAAGCAATTGAGAATAAATGGATCTTCAAGAGGAAGACGGACGTTGATAGTAGTGTTACTATCTACAAAGCTAGAATTGTCGCAAAAGGTTTTCGACAAGTTCAAGATGTTGACTACGATGAGACTTTCTCACTCGTATCTATGCTTAAGTCTGTCCGAATCATGTTAGCAATTGTCGCATTTTATGAAATCTGGCATATGGATAAACAAAACTGCATTCCTTAATAGATTTATTAAAGAAGAGTTGTATATGATACAACCAGAAGGTTTTGTCAATCCTAAAGGTGCTAACAAAATATGCAAGCTCCAGCGATCCATCTATGGACTGGTGCAAGAATCTCGGAGTTGGAATATACGTTTTGATAAGTTGATCAAAGCATATAGTTTTATGCAGACTTGCAGTGAAGCCTGTATTTACAAGAAAGTGAGTGGGAGCACTACAACATTTCTGATAAGTATATGTGAATGACATATTGTTGATCGAAAATAATGTAGAATTATTCTATAAAGCATAAAGGAGTGTTTGAAAGGAGTTTTTCAAAGAAAGACTTCGGTAAAGCTGCTTATATATTGAGCTTCAAGATCTATAGAGATAGATCAAGACGCTTGATAAGTTTTTTTCCAATGAGTACATACCTTGACAAGATTTTGAAGTAGTTCAAAATGGAGCAGTCAAAGAAAGAGTTCTTGCCTGTATTACAAGGTGTGAAGTTGAGTAAGACTCAAAGCCCGACCACGGCAGAAGATAGAAAGAGAATGAAAGTCATTCCCTATGCCTTGGCCAAAGGTTCTATAAAGTATGTCATGCTGTATACCAGATCTATTGTATACCCTTCACTGATTTGGCAAGGGAGTACAATAGTGATCTAGGAGTAGATCACTGGACAGCGGTCAGAATTATCCTTAGTGAAATAAGGATATGTTTCTCGATTATGGACGTGACAAAAAGGTTCGTCGTAAAAGGTTACGTCGATGCAAGTTTTGACACTGATCTGGATGACTCTAAGTCTCGATCTAGATACATATTGAAAGTGGGAGCAATTAGCTAGAGTAGCTCTGTGCAGAGCATTGTAGACATAGAAAATTGCAAAATACATAACGGATCTGAATGTGAAAGACCGTTGACTAAGATTCTCTCACAAGCAAAACATGATCACACCTTAGTACTCTTTGGGTGTTAATCACATAGCGATGTGAACTAGATTACCGAATCTAGTAAACCCTTTGGGTGTTGGTCACATGACGATGTGAACTATGGGTGTTAATCACATGATGATGTGAACTATCGATGTTAATCACATGATGATGTGATCTAGATTATTGACTCTAGTGCAAGTGGGAGACTGAAGGAAATATGCCCTGGAGGCAATAATAAAGTTATTATTTATTTCCTTATTTCATGATAAATGTTTATTATTCATGCTAGAATTGTATTAACCGGAAACATGATACATGTGTGAATACATAGACAAACAGAGTGTCACTAGTATGCCTCTACTAGACTAGCTCGTTAATCAAAGATGGTTATGTTTCCAAACCATGAACAAAGAGTTGTTATTTGATTAACGAGGTCACATCATTAGTTGAATGATCTGATTGACATGACCCATTCCATTAGCTTAGCACCCGATCGTTTAGTATGTTGCTATTGCTTTCTTCATGACTTATACATGTTCCTATGACTATGAGATTATGCAACTCCCGTTTGCCAGAGGAACACTTTGGGTGCTACCAAACGTCACAACGTAACTGGGTGATTATAAAGGAGCATTACAGGTGTCTCCAAAGGTAGATGTTGGGTTGGCGTGTTTCGAGATTAGGATTTGTCACTCCGATTGTCAGAGAGGTATCTCTGGGCCCTCTCGGTAATACACATCACATAAGCCTTGCAAGCATTACAACTAATATGTTAGTTGTGAGATGATGTATTACGGAACGAGTAAAGAGACTTGCCGGTAACGAGATTGAACTAGGTATTGGATACCGACGATCGAATCTCGGGCAAGTAACATACCGATGACAAAGGGAACAACGTATGTTGTTATGCGGTCTGACCGATAAAGATCTTCATAGAATATGTAGGAGCCAATATGGGCATCCAGGTCCCGCTATTGGTTATTGACCGGAGACGTGTCTCGGTCATGTCTACATTGTTCTCGAACCGTAGGGTCCGCACGCTTAACGTTTCGATGACAGTTATATTATGAGTTTATGAGTTTTGATGTACCGAAGGAGTTCGGAGTCCCGGATGAGATCGGGGACATGACGAGGAGTCTCGAAATGGTCGAGACGTAAAGATCGATATATTGGATGACTATATTCGGACATCGGAAAGGTTCCGAGTGATTCGGGTATTTTTCGGAGTACCAGGTAATTACGGGAGAAGTAATGGGTCTTGATGGGCTTTAGTGGGAAGAGGAAAAAGGCTGCTGCGCCCCCCCTCCCCTCTAGTCCGAATTGGACTAGGGAAAAGGGGGCCGGCCACCTTTCCTACTCCTCCACTTCCTTCTCCCTTCCTCCCCTCTTGGTGGACTCCTACTAGGACTTGGAGTCCTAGTAGGACTCCACACCTGGCGCGCCTCTCCTAGGGCCGGCCTCCCCCCCCCTTGCTCCTTTATATACGGGGGCAGGGGGGCACCTCTAGATACACAAGTTGATCCTTGAGATCGTTTCTTAGCCGTGTGCGGTGCCCCCTGCCACCATATTCCACCTCGATCATATTGTAGCGGTGCTTAGGCGAAGCCCTGCGACGGTAGAACATCAAGATCGTCACCACGCCGTTGTGCTGAAGGAACTCATCCCCGAAGCTTTGCTGGATCGTAGCCCGGGGATCGTCATCAAGCTGTAAGTGTGCTAAGAACTCGGAGGTGCCGGAGTAACGGTGCTTGGATCGGTCGGATCAGGAAGACGTACGACTACTTCCTCTACGTTGTGTGATCGCTTCCGCAATCGGTCTGCGTTGGTACGTAGACAACACTCTCCCCTCTCGTTGCTATGCATCACCATGATCTTGCGTGTGCGTAGGAAATTTTTTGAAATTACTGCGTTCCCCAACACTTCTATCACAGATCCGAAGGCAAGACATTCGTTGCTAAGAATGGATCCTTTCTAGAGAAGGAGTTTCTCTCGAAAGAAGTGAGTGGGAGGAAAGTAGAACTTGATGAGGTAACTGTACCTCCTCCCTTATTGGAAAGTAGTACATCACAGAAACCGGTTTCTGTGACACCTACACCAATTAGTGAGGAAGCTAATGATGATGATCATGAAACTTCAGATCAAGTTACTACCGAATCTCGTAGGTAAACCAGAGTGAGATCCGCGCCAGAGTGGTACGGTAATCCTGTTCTGGAAGTCATGTTACTAGACCATGATGAACTTGTGAACTATGATAAAGCGATGATGAGCCCAGATTCCACGAAATGGTTTGAGGCCATAAAATCTGAAATATGATCCATGTATGAGAACAAAGTATGGACTTTGATGGATTTGCCCGATGATCGGCAAGCCATAGAAAATAAATGGATCTTCAAGAGGAAGACGGACGCTGATAGTAGTGTTACTATCTACAAAGCTAGACTTGTCGAAAAATGTTTTTGACAAAGTTCAAGGTGTTGACTACGATGAAATTTTCTCACTCGTAGCGATGCTTAAGTCTGTCCAAATCATGTTAGCAATTGCCGCAATTTTATGAAATCTGGCAAATGAATAAACAAAACTACATTCCTTAATGGATTTAAAGAAGAGTTGTATATGATACAACCAGAAGGTTTTGTCAATCCTAAAGGTGCTAACAAAATATGCAAGCTCCAGCGATCCATCCATGGACTGGTGCAAGCATCTCGGAGTTGGAATATACGCTTTCATAAGTTGATCAAAGCATATAGTTTTATACAGACTTGCGGTGAAGCCTATATTTACAAGAAAGTGAGTGGGAGCACTACAACATTTCTGATAAGTATATGTGTATGACATATTGTTGATCGGAAATAATGTAGAATTATTCTGCAAAGCATAAAGGAGTGTTTGAAAGGATTTTTTCAAAGAAAACCTCGGTGAAGCTGCTTACATATTGAGCATCAAGATCTATAGAGATAGATCAAGACGCTTGATAAGTTTTTTTTTCAATGAGTACATACCTTGACAATATTTTGAAGTAGTTCAAAATGGAACAGTCAAAGAAAGAATTATTGCCTGTATTACAAGGTGTGAAGTTGAGTAAGACTCAAAGCCCGACCACGGCAGAAGATAGAAAGAGAATGAAAGTCATTCCCTATGCCTTGGCCATAGGTTCTATAAAGTATGCCATGCTGTGTACCAGATCTATTGTATACCCTACACTGTGTTAAGCAAGGGAGTACAATAGTGATCTAAGAGTAGATCACTGGACAGCGGTCAAAATTATCCTTAGTGGAATAAGGAAATATTTCTCAATTATGGAGGTGACAAAAAGGTTCATCGTAAAAAGTTACGTCGATGCAAGTTTTGACACAGATCTGGATGACTCTAAGTCTCGATCTAGATACATATTGAAAGTGGGAGCAATAAGCTAGAGTAGCTCCGTGCAGAGCATTGTTGACATAGAAATTCGCAAAATACTTACGGATCTGAATATGACAGACCCGTTGACTAAAATTATCTCACAAGCAAAACATGATCACACCTTAGTACTCTTTGGGTGTTAATCACATAGCGATGTGAACTAGATTACTGACTCTAGTAAACCCTTTGGGTGTTGATCACATATCGATGTGAACTATGGGTGTTAAATCACACGGCAATGTGAACTAGATTATTGACTCTAGTGCAAGTGGGAGACTGAAGGAAATATGCCCTAGAGGCAATAATAAAGTTATTATTTATTTCCTTACACCATGATAAATGTTTATTATTCATGCTAGAATTGTATTAACCGGAAACATAATACATGTGTGAATACATAGACAAACTTAGTGTCACTAGTATGCCTCTACTTGACTAGCTCGTTAATCAAAGATGGTTATGTTTCCTAACCATGAACAAAGAGTTGTTATTTGATTAACGGGATCACATCATTAGGTTAATGATCTGACTGACATGACCCATTCCATTAGCTTAGCACCCGATCATTTAGTATGTTGCTATTGCTTTCTTCATGACTTATACATGTTCCTATGACTATGAGATTATGCAACTCCCGTTTGCCGGAGGAACACTTTGTGTGCTACCAAACGTCACAATGTATTAGGATTTTTCACTCCGATTGTCGGAGAGGTATCTCTGGGCCCTCTCGGTAATGCACATCACATAAGCCTTGCAAGCATTGTAACTAATGAGTTAGTTGCGAGATGATGTATTACAGAACGAGTAAAGAGACTTGCCGGTAACGAGATTGAACTAGGTATTGGATACCGACGATCGAATCTCGGGCAAGTAACATACCGATGACAAAGGGAACAACGTATGTTGTTATGCGGTCTGACCGATAAAGATCTTTGTAGAATATGTAGGAGCCAATATGGGCATCTAGGTCCCGCTATTGGTTATTGACCGGAGATATGTCTCAGTCATGTCTACATTATTCTCGAACCGTAGGGTCCGCACGCTTAACGTTACGATGACAGTTATTATGAGTTTATACATTTTGATGTACCGAAGTTAGTTCGGAGTCCCGGATGTGATCACGGACATGACGAGGAGTCTCGAAATGGTCAATACATAAAGATTGATATATTGGACGACTATATTCGGACACCAGAAGGGTTCCGGAGAAGTTTCGGATAAAACTGGAGCACCGGGGGGTTACCGGAACCCCCCGGGGGGTTAATGGGCCTTATGGGCCTAATGTGGAGAAGAGGAAGGGGCTGCCAGGGCAGGCCGCGTGCCCCCTCTCCCCCTAGTCCGAATTGGACAAGGAGGGAGGGGCGGCGCCCCCCCTTTCCTATTCTCCCTCCACCTCTCCTAGTTGGACAAGGAACGGGAGGGGAGTCCTACTCCCAGTAGGAGTAGGACTCCTCCTGCGCGCCTCCATAGGGCCGGCCGCACCCCCCCCCCCTTGGATCCTTTATATACGGGGGCAAGGGGGCACCTCTAGACACACAAGTTGATCTTCGTGATCATTCCTTAGCCGTGTGCGGTGCCCCCTTCCACCATATTCCACCTCGGTCATATCGTTGTAGTGCTTAGGCGAAGCCCTGCGTCGGTAGAACATCATCATCGTCACCACGCAGTTGTGCTGACGGAATTCATCCCCGAAGCTTTGCTGGATCGGAGCCCGGGGAACGTCATCGAGCTGTACGTGTGCTAAGAACTCGGAGGCGCCGGAGTAACGGTGCTTGGATCGGTTGGATCGGGAAGACGTACGACTACTTCCTCTATGTTGTGTCAACGCTTCCGCTTCGGTCTACGAGGGCACGTAGACAACACTCTCCCCTCTCGTTGCTATGCATCACCATGATCTTGCGTGTGCGTAGGAAATTTTTTGAAATTACTACGAAACCCAACAATCAGGGTCGTCTGTTAGTTTGTTGACAATGTTGTTGCCGACCATATAGTGAAGATATCTCGTGATGCTTCCCCGCCCAAGCAAACACCCCGTCGACCGTGTTGGTGGTTGATTCTACTACGAGTGAAGCTCTCCGACTAGGCATGTGCTCCCCTCACCGTCTTCATCTACATCACGCCCTTTAGGATTTGAGGCCTCTCCCGTGATGAGCTCCGCTACACAGACTCCGCCCTTCATCACCGACGCTTGTCGCACACCATGCAGCGCTAACTATTGCCCTGCCGCTGAGACGGTCACGGTGTCTGCCACACCGCCCCAGGCTCCTACTCCTGCACCTTCCAGCGTGGACGTGCTGCTGCCGATTCTAGAGCCTCTATTCCAGAGGCAGCAGGTAGCCTCTATGCCTTTTTCAAAGGAGGCGGCTGTGAAAGATGCTAGAGTATTCTCTAGCAGGTGTCACTGGCCAGATAGCATGGACCGGACAGGGGAGAATATCTGGTGCTACGGGAGCACCTCACATTAGGTGCTCCCGCGTGACCTTGGCCGTCGATTTGAGATCGAAAGGACAACATCACGTGATGTGAACCAAAGTGTATTTCGAATTTTGATTTGAAATTTTTAGGAATTGTACATTCATGTGATGCTAACATCCACATTTTTTTCGAATTTTTGTGAAACATTTAAATGTGCATTTTCAAAATTGGGAGCACCTAACGTGAGGTACTCCCGTAGCGCCAGATATTCACCCCCCCCCCCCCCCCGCCGCCTATGGGCGTGTACATCAATGACGGCAGCGTTAATTTCTTCCACCAAAGACAGAGAAGCCATGATATAGCGTTTGGTAAGAGCATCTCCAGCCGTTCGCCCCCCAGGACGCATAAAAATCGCCCCTGGGGGCGAGCCGGCGATACAATCGACGCTAGGGGCGGTTTCGCGCCCAGTCGTCGCCCCCAGCTCGCCCCCAGGCGCCGAAATTGGCCCACTTTTCAGCCCCATTTCGGCGAATAAAGGGCCCATATGGGCGACAATAGGCCCATATTCGGCGTGGTTCGCCGTTGTTCGGCGTTCAATTATGCACATAAATTTTTTTATCACATATTTCATCACAGAAATATCAAATACTTCAACAAAATAGTACAATAACAAATAGTTCAATACAAATTATATAGTTCAACAAATAAAAACTCATATTTTATCACACATCGCGCCCGGCGTCGCCCTTAAGTCTCCATAGATGCTCTATCAGATCTTGCTGCGGTTGATGATGCACCTGTGGGTCTCGGATCTCCTGACGCATACTGAGATAGGCAGTCCAGGTTGCCGGTAGCTGGTGATCAACTTCGGCTAGAGGACCCTGCCTATAGTATGGTTCAGTGTCAAACACTGGGTCTTCTTGCTCGCTCTTGATGATCATGTTGTGCAAGATGACACAGCAAGTCATAATCTCCCACATCTGATCTTTCGACCAGGTCTGAGCGGGGTACCGGACAACAAGAAATCGAGATTGGAGCACACCAAATGCCCGCTCGACATCCTTCCTGCAAGCCTCCTGAACCTTCGCAAACCAGACGTTCTTGCCTCCTGGCACAGGGTTTGAGATCGTCTTCACAAATGTCGACCATCTTGGATAGATGCCATCAGCTAGATAGTACCCCTTGTTGTAGTGCCGCCCATTGATCTCGAAGTTCACCGGAGGAGAATGACCTTCAACAAGCTTGGCAAAGACAGGAGAGCACTGCAACACGTTGATGTCATTGTGAGTTCCTGGCATACCAAAGAAGGAGTGCCAAATCCAGAGGTCCTGTGTGGCCACCGCCTCAAGTACCACACTGCAACCGCCTTTGGCGCCTTTGTACATCCCCTGCCAAGCAAATGGGTAATTCTTCTATTTCCAATGCATGCAGTCGATGCTTCCAAGCATCCCGGGAAATCCTCTTGCTGCATTCTGTGCTAGGATCCGAGCAGTGTCTTCCGCATTGGGTGTTCTCAAGTATTGAGGTCCAAACACTGTCACCACTGCCCGACAGAACTTGTAGAAACACTCTATGCTGGTGGACTCGGCCATGCGCCCATAGTCGTCGAGTGAATCACCGGGAGCTCCGTATGCAAGCATCCTCATCGCTGTCGTGCACTTCTGGATGGAGGTGAATCCAAGGGCGCCGATGCAATCCATCTTGCACTTGAAGTAGTTGTCGAACTCCCGGATGAAATTCACAATCCTGAGAAAGAGCTTTCGGCTCATCCGATAACGGCGCCGAAATGTTTTCTCGCCGTGAAGTGGAGCATCGGCGAAGTAGTCGGAGTAGAGCATGAAGTAGCCTTCGAGACGATGCCGGTTCTTTGCTTTCACCCGCCCCGGCGCCGAGCCACCTCGCCGCGGCTTTTCATTGCTCGCTAGCAGCTGGGCGAGGACGGCGAACACCATGAGATGCTCTTCTTCCTGGATGTCGGCCTCGGCTTCCTCCTCCAGCAGCGCGGCGAGCGCTTCCTCGTCATCCGAGTCCATCGCCGAGTCAGGCAAATCGCCGAACACCTTGCGCCCGGTGGGCGTGTCCCCGCCGCTAAACTACCCCTCCGTGGCCGGAAACGCCCAGCTGCTGTTGGAGGGGCTGCTGCGGCGAAGCTTTGCTATTTTTCTGGCGTGGAATGGCTATCTAGTGGTGAAAGGCGGCGGGCGGCGCCGGGATATAGCTACTGGCGGCCGAGGGCGCGGGGGTGGGAGGCGAATCAGGGAAGAAAACCTTGACTTTTCCCCTGATAGCGTGGGTCAGCCGCGCTTTTCCCTTGCGTCGGAGCCCCCAACTGTCCCTAATGCGCCGGGTTCGGCCTGTGATCGCCGGGCGGAAAAAAGGCCCGAGCCGGCGTTTTTCGGCGTCTAGGGACGCGACTGGGCCGTTTTTTCGGCGCCGGCGCAACAAAAACGTCTAGAAAGAACCTGTTGGAGACGTGGCTGGAGATGCTCTAAGCCCGCCTTGGCAAGAGGGAAACGGGCTCCATTGCCCCGGCAGAAAGGCGGCTTCTTCAGTGTGCTTCCACGTCATCCCAATCCAGAGCCCAACGAGCTCCGCCACACTCCCACCGTCCCCACGACCCACTCACCACACCACATTTATCTGCAGAGAGTGAGCCGCGCAGCAGCAGCGCATAATCACAGACATATCCACCTCCAACCACGCCGGTGGCCACACACAGACACACTTTCGCCGGAGCTCAGGTGAGGTGTTCCAATGGCGGCCTCGCCGACGGGGGTCGCGTGCCCGGTCTACCCGTGGCCGAGCGACGCGTAAGCACGTCACACCAGCCACCAGCACTCACTGAACTCTTCTTCTGAACATCTCGTGGGGGTTGATGGTTGCTGGTTGTGATGGACTCGCAGGGCGCAGCGCGGGGCCAAGGTGTTCATGCAGAGCGACTGCGCGGCGTGCCACTCCGCGCTCCCCTACGCCGGCCTCCGGGGCGCCGCGGTGCCGGGCCAGGACGCGGGAGCCATGACGGCCGAGATCCTCGTCGCGGAGGAGGCGCGGCCGGCCGGGATGACGACGACGACGCTCCATGGCGGCGCCGCCGCGCAGACGCCGGACCTCGCCACCGTCGTCACAAGAGTAAGCTCAAACGCTCGCTCGCTGCCATCTCTGCTTCTGCAACTGCTAACAAGGTGTGATCTACAACTGTGTTTCACGCTGTATGTTTCATCTTTGAGCAGATCCAGGGCGGGCTGCGGGGCAACCTCTACTCCACCGGGACGGCGGAGCCAGTTAGGGCGATGCTCGCCGGCGCGTGCCAGGAGCTGAAGAAGAGCCCCGTGTGGCTGCAGTTTGCCCAGGCCTTCCAGGCGGCTTGATGGGATGGACCCATCTCCAGCGACACGACCTGCTATGCCCAAGCTTGCCTCATCTCTGTGTCCAATATGTGTCTGTAACATATGTATAAATCACATCACACTGCACCTTGTGCTGGATCAAGTAGCATCGAAATAAAGCACTCCTGTGCAGCCGTTCCATGTTAAATTCATGCGTTCCAGACAGGCACCCCGTGAGCAGCAGCCTAGATGCTAAGCTGTGACAATAATGGCAATATCATCCATGACAGGTTTGCAGTACAGGGAGATGTTAGGAGCTGTAGAGAGGTAAATACAACAAAGCTTCCTAACCAGTGAGCACCATCAAATCAAAGGTGAAAAACAGGCCCGCCATGTATGGCGGTGCTGCCATCGACGAAACATATGTAAACTAAAATGTGACCATAGTTTGGTATGAAGAAATAAATGTTCGGCGCTCCAAATCAAAAATCTGTGTACCAAAGTCAGCCCACAATAATTACAGTGCCTGAAAAAGATCACCTGAGACAGCAATTAGATTAGGCTATGATCCTGACTTTCTGAGCTACTCTTTCGATCTAATCAGCTCATTTTGTTTGCGATTCCGAGTAAATGATGTGCATTCATTCCTTTTCCGGATGGTTCTCTTCCGCTGAATCAGCGTCTGCTGTTTGTTCTCTGTATGCTTCCTTGTGATCCACAGACTGCGTGTTTGAATGCTGGAACCTCGGTAGCGCGCCGAGCTGTTTTAGGCTCTCGCCCTGCCTCGCGATCACCATCTCCAGGTACTTGCTGTGTTCTTCTACTTGCAGCTGCATCTTTCTTTGGAGCTGTGAAGAGGGGGGAAAAATAAAAGAGAACCCAAATTACTAAAATAGATGGAAGTTCACACGTCTGTTCTTGCCAGTTACAAGGAGAATATGCATACCTCAAGCTGTGCATGAAGTTGCTTCTGCAAGCCAATCTGAGTTCTTAGCCCTTCACTGGCCTCCATGTGTCTGCACCAAGTGTAAAGTGAATAATTAGAACTCTGGAACTCGCACAGACACAACTTTACTGTGGACTGGGCACTGAGCCATTTTATGGATGCCTTTGAAATACTGTACGTCTGAACCTAAAATAGGTTACTGATGGCATACATATCTTCCAGGTTGGTGCACAGGTGGTACATATATACAACATAAATTTACGTCAAGACAGTCTTTACAAGAGTAATAAAAGCAAAGATATAAATTTACGTCAAGACAGTCTTTACAATAGTAATAAAAGCAAGGGTATATCAGGTAATGATTATCTCACTTCATGTTCTGGGAGCAAACTTCATCCATGTGGTTGCTTCTCTCTGCTGAAGTGCCTGCTAAAGTACAGAAAATAAAAGTAAGCATAAAATCCTACATTCAACAATTTTCTTTAAATTTGACTACAGGCTGCACATAAATAACATAATGTAAAAAAGCAAGAACAATGATAACGTTAAAGTAACAAGTCTACTGAAGTATCCTACTCCCTCCGTCCCAAAATATAAGAACGTTTTTGACACTAGTGTAGTGTCAAAAACGTTCTTATATTATGGGACAGAGGGAGTAATTCACTACAATATAATAGTCCTTGTATGTTTTGCAATGGTGACATTAAACCAGCGGTGCGACATAGAGAAACACACAAACCATCAGACGATTCAGATTGATGGCGAACTGTACGATACTTCTGCAAAAGAGTAACCCGCGGCCATCAGGAAAATACAGAAGAAATAAAAAAAACTCACTGAAAACTCAGAATGAACAAATGTAGACCTGTAGATGGCTTTTTACATGGTATATAGTTAGCCCTTCAACCTTCATAACTTTCTGGACTGCTTTTGGAGTTGCTTCTGCAGAAAGAGGGCTTAGATACATGGAAAATGTTTAGCAAAAAAGCTACTCCCTCTGTTCATTTTTGTAAGACATTTTAGACAGCTGAAATTAAACTGTTTTGGGTGTTGTCTTAAATGTCTGAAACGTCTTACAAAAATGAACAGAGGGAGTACAACAAATACCGACATGACTGTACAGTCAGAAACATGTTAATATTTCCGGTTTAAAAGCATACATTGCCCCATACAATTTCATCAGTGAGCAAAGCACGATTAGCAGAAAATAAAGCGTAAGAAAAACTCCATTTAAAAAAGCGTAAGAAAGCATCAGTGATCATACTTTCACTTCCACCAAGCTTGTCAACAGCGTCAACAAACTTCTCATGGAGCTCAGGCGTCCAGCGCATCCTTGACTTGGTTGGAGTAGTGTCTGAAGAAGGTAAATTGTCACTGCAAAGTTCATCCACGTTGAAAGAACTCGAACCGTTTTTCTGCCCATGAAAATATGCATAATTTGAAGGTGTTGTACTTGCATCAGCTGCCTGCAAATGAGGTGGTAACTTCATTAAGCATGTGGGACAAACTTCAACAATATTATCTGAAAAAGGTTGCATCTGGAGCTGCAAGAAGGTGGAGTGTTCTCCCAAATGGAAAAGAGAAGACACTGAAAACTCCTAGAATAATTAGAGCAAATCACGAGCAGAAAAAGAGTCAAATGAGATGGATACCTTAAGCACAGATCCACCAGAACCTGAACTTCCCAGAAAATGCTCTGAACTCCCAGATGAGTACCACTCTTTTTGCTTTGCAAGGTGGGTAATATGATCAATTGTAATGATGTCTTGGCTTTGTTGGCTGACAATCACATTTCGTTGATCAGAAATATCAATGGTTGCTGGATATCCAAATACTCCTGGGAGTGGTTCTTGACCCAAGTTTATTCCCTCAGATACTTTGGGATAGACCATCCTTAAATAATTTGGATTAGCCATGTATGATGAATGTGCTGATGGCAGTGAAGTATCACAACCAGATATTGCAATAACATGTGATCCAAAAGACAGTTTCCCTTTAGGTGGTCCATTGTTGATACGAAGATCTGAAGTGAAATTGGAAGCTGACATATATGGCTGGCATAGGGTATCGAATGAGGTGATAGAACTACAGCTCATATCCCTTTCAATGTAAGATGTCCTATACTCTGAAAAACTAGGGACTGTGACTTCAGAGAGTACTGGTACTAGATTAATATCTGATGAAAGAAACCGAGGAACTTCTCCATTGTGAAACTGACTCATTATTGATGTATGGCTGTGTGCATTACCCCTTGGATGATCCACCTCAGCCCATTAAAATAGATCTTCTGTCATATCATTGGAGAAGTGTAAGGGCCAATCGGATTCTAACTTGGAAAGGAAAACAGTGAAGAAATATTTTTCTGGCCTTGTTCAATCGTTGAGATAATTGGAGCGTCTTATTTTCCCAGGTCACTGACTAGCGAGAATTTGTCTTCTACATATATGCAAGACAATAGAAAATTATTACTATAAACCCCCAAATAGCAAATCAGTGAGGTTCTTAAAATTGTGAATATCAAGCAGATTATGCCTCTTAGTAAAGAAAATCATAGTTGAACACCGGAATTATGATGTGAATCGCACATTGGTAATTGCCAGTTATACTTCTAGAGACTGCGAGTAAACTAAAGATTGTGTAATCAAGAAGTAACAGGAACAAACTGCAAAGGATTGAGACACATGTGCAATATGATTTGCAGATTCAATCCCTTCTTAAACATAAAATATAAAAAGCAAAGAAGTATCCAAGAACTGAATAGAACAAGCCCCGACTATTGCAGCAGTTTCCAGAAGGAACATAATTGATGTAATAGAAGAACCAAGAACTAAATCATCTTTTTCTTTGAAGGGGAAACAAATAACTAATCTGAGAGAGAAATCAGACAAAAGAGTTGCAAAAAAAGAGCAACTTAATGCAGATTCTGCGTTGCTGTTACAGAATTACTTGAATCGATGTTGATACTTACTTGTTTCTTTGGAGAACGGGATCATAGAAGAACAGGGATTAAAGTTTTAAGCAAAGATGTGTTACTAGGATCAATTCAGGGGCTAAGAATGGAAAGGAGTTCAATTCGTTGTGTGCATAGGGGAGGGTAGGTGGGGCTATGGCTCTAGAGGGGGACCCTGAATCTGCTAAATGTATCTAAAGTTCTATAACCATCAAGCAGATAGTCCACCAATATTTTAAACTGACTCCATTTTATTTTAAGAATGGGGACCACATGGAGTTACTTCCTGTGTAATGGATATTTTTAAAACCTGCCAGCTATTGACTTGTTGTATGCATCAACCACCCAGAGGTAGATTGATTAGAAAAAATTAAAGCTTTACAAGGCAGAACATAGATATACACTGCAAGGGGAACTATGGCAACAGATATACAGCTGCCAGTTTGGTCTGACCGAAATACAGAAGTTGTGAATTAACCTATTACACCGATCAGTTAGGAGCTTGTAAAAAAGAACTGACACGGTTACATAAAAGCAGTTTCGGGACATGGTAGAGCTATCTTGCCCAGGCCTCATGCTTGGCTCTAAACCATGTGGATGAAGCAATATTCCATAAAACAATAAGCTTGCAATCATGGAGTATCTTTTTGGCAACTAGGTGCTTTGGAGTTGACAAACCCAATTTGGCATGTAACAGAAGGTTGTTTAGAAGCTGGCATGACAACGTCTCTTTCTAAATTACCTTATCCAAAAATATGCATCTTCTCATTTTGTATGAATAGGAACAGCTGGAATACAGCACTTCGTAAATAATTTATTAATCATGCTTTAGAGTTCTGACCTGGTGCAGGTGGAGTCTAGAAGCACTAACAGGCAAAATAATAGGGAAGAAAATGTTAGCTGCGTATTGGTTAGATGCAAATTGGAAAATAATTTTCTTCAGTAACTTCATCAGAGGAAAAAAATGCAGTCCCGCTGTTGATTTAATTCCATGATTTACACTTTGACCGCAATTAGATCTACAATATGTGGATCATGTCATACAAAATTGACATGTCATTCGTACTTTAAAAGATTTTCCTATCGTTGTGAATTTGTAACTATGAAGACTGTATTGTACAACAAGTTTATGGTCAAAGTTCAACCTTTTAAAGAGTGGACACCTTATGTAGATCAAGATAAGGAGTGCTTTGGTTGGTCTTCTTTTTTTCCTAATGGGATTTGTCTGCCATGATACTACCAGCCGACCAGGCTAGATTAAAGAGACTGGTTTGTATCTTCAAAATAAATATAAAAATCATTTAGCAGACATCAGTCAAACTACGATTGTCCAACAAACACCCTAGAAGACTCATGTCTCATTGGCCAGAAAAAAGAGAACAAAAGATAAGAAAAAATACGATGCAAATTAATCACCTAAATTGAACATGTGTTGGACAAGAAGATAGTTGCATTTCATCATAGATTGTCAACTTGGAAGGCGGAAAAGGAGGAAAAAGAACCTATTCAATCTTCGTATTAGACCAGTTTATATGCAGTGACTTTTGATCAGTAACAGTTTTCAACTTTTTATCATGCAGAAAGTGTATTGATTTCCTGCTGTTTAACGTTCATCATATCACCATCATCACACATGCAAAGTAATTTACTGCAGCCAGCCTGGAAAATAAATTACTTCGAGTGGAAGCGCACATTGCAAATTTCCTGTATTGTATTGAACTACCGCCGCTACTAAACCATTGGATGAGGTTGCTGAACATGGAAAGCGTAGAGACATTGAATCCTTTCGGCAACCTCACCTAAAACAAAGAATAGGTATTTTTAGAGAGTTCGCAGCACTGGGTGGTTTTTCGATTTGAAATTTGAGAAACGGAGTAGTTACAACTATGAAACTACTTACAGCTATCATGTTGCTCTATTCCATCTCTTCTGCAATTACATTTCCTGCAATTGAAGCAATAAACTTTCACGATGAGAACTGGTACGAAAACTTGGAAATTTAACATAGCTTATAGTAAATACTTGGCTATTGGTAATACCGTTCTGTGAAAACAGCTTCATCAAATTGCTTATCTATTTCAGCAAGGTATATTTCAAACAAGCTCGACCTACAAGATACAATGCATATATTAAACTTTTTACATGATCACACAGATCAGCAGGGACACACTTTAGGGTAAAGAGCAAAAAGCTCACCGTGGCGGAATTGCTGCAGCAGTAAGAACTGGAGGCAGAAGCCATAATATGTGCGGTTCACTTTCCAATGATTGCCTTGCATACTCAAGAATGTCATTTTCCTGTTGGAGTTGGAAGGTTTGGTTAAAGAAACTTTCAAGATGGTTATACTAACAGCTTCAAGAAACTGTGAGGTTTCAGTGCAAAAGGGAAGATGGTAACAACAAATCGACAGCAGAGAAAAATACTAGATTTCACATATATTATGTCCACATCACATATTTTACTTCCTGAGAAAGCCCTGAAAGGCATGCTCCTTATAAATCATAACCAATAAAGGCAGCAGGCAGCCAGTAGCCTATTACTCAATTTTGAGGACGCTTTTTTGGAAATTTGGCAGCTCTCTTCAATGAATGGTCGATGTCAAGTTCTTGTCAGCTGCCAAAGCACGGTTCAGTAACTGTATTGCGGATTTGATTTCATCTGGTTATTAGTGTTCCTTTCATCTGGTTATTAGAGACACTAGATAGTTGACACAATGGTGCTTAACAGTACTTGTCATTGAGGTGTAACTGTTTTTGAGGTTCTTCCTAAATTTGCATAGCTGCCCACTTGGTTTACAGGGATAGGATTCCTTCATTTTAAAATGCTGTCACCAAAACTGATGTTTGCAAGAAATGCTGGGCAAAAGCGAGCTGCAAACAAGACATAAGATAAAAGACACAAAGAACCTTCAAATTACGAATCTTGTCTGGGCATTCACCCCGATAAGTTCCCTGAAGCAACTGGTGCAGATCAGCATACTGCTTGGATATAGGAAGGGAACTAAAAATATGCGACACAAAGCTCTCTATCAATGTGTCCCATCGCCTTGAAACCAAACCCAGCAAGCATATCTCCTGTAAAGACAAATGCATATATTGTTGATATTCTAGCAGAGAATGAGTACATAATAGTGCAGGTGATTAAAGGATAAGCCAAGAATATGTACCATGACTTCAACGAGGCCACTCTGACAAGAATCTGCAGAAACTGTTAATGGTTCAAACACCTTCATCCACTGCTCCTTGGGAGCACTAAAGATAAAACTAGATCCAGACACAATCCTAACGGTGCGTTCATCAAGTAAGTATGACAAACACCGCCCTCTCCACTGTTTCCACCGAAGAAAATTCTCGATGGTTTGTGATTTTCTGCATCGTGAAGTTTCGTGTGAGTTCAAACTGTAGCATGCTACCATGGAAAACAAACAACACAATACCGAAGCTGAGTGTGTTTAAGGGCTTATGTACCTAGGGATCACTGGGCTGCCTGGATCACTGAAGCTGTTCTTCTTCACGCTGTCCAGAAGTGTGCGCAGTCCTCTCTCAGCCAGAGAAATACACGATGCTGAATCCAACCGCTCCAGAAGCTGGTTAACCAGAATCTGCGAATGACCCACAACCAAGGATTCTGCATACAGTCTATCAGAACTAGTGGTGGGAACTCCGACATCGCCGCCACTCTTGGTCCGCGTCAAACCAGACAGATACATATTCAGGATCGACTTCACATACTGCTGGCACGCATCACGCCCACCACCAGCACCAATGACATCGATATCCATCCCCACGACCGCTTCGAGAAGAGCACGGATGTTCTCCACGCTCGTTGTTTCGGCTTTCAGAAAATGCTTTATGACCAGCTCGGTGGCCGCCGAGAGCGTCTCCGATCGCATGTCGGCAAGGCCCTGCACGGCACGAAGCAGAACATCAGCACCCACATAATCATAACAAACATTTCATACATGAAACGGTCCATGGGAAGCACCTTGGGGAAACCCGGGCTTGAGGCGAGCTCGGCGAGCGCCGCGTCGAACTCTCTGGCGGAATCCTCGTACTGTCCGGACTCACGCAGGTTCCTGAAGACCTGAACGCAACAATGCAGGAACAAATTGGTCATGCCATGGCACCTCACATACAGCATTCTGCAACACACAAATCCTGCGGGTGGCAAGTACGGGCTGGGACTGCGTGTGCGGCACATCGAAGACGGTAACCAGCGCCATGGCGTGGAGGGGCAGGAAGAGGCGAAACCTAGCGCGGTCGAGCGGGGGAGGGGGATCGCGGGGCGTGGTATTACCTCCTCGAAGAAGTGCGCCCAGCGGAGGGCCTTCTGGACGTCGCCGGGGCGCCAGGTGGCGGCGGCACCGGAGGAGGCGCGGCCGCCGGCGAGGACGAGGATGTCGACGAACCCCGGCACCAGGGCGAGCACCTCGTCCATGGCCGCCATTTCCTCCTCAGTCTCAGACCCCTTCCTCGCAATTCCGGCTTCCTCAGGGACGGATCGGCAAGAAACCAGCCCCCAAACCCAAAGCCCTAATTTCTTCCGCGCCCTCCTTTTCGTAAACCACCCCGTTCTATCCTACATTTGCGTGTCATGGCTTACAAAGCCCCTGCCCGAGGACGCGGGTGAAGTTAGGGATGAGATACAGGGGTGTGGGTGCATAACGGCCGCGAAGCCCTAGGCGCGGCCGCTATATAAGCGGGAGGATCGCCTCCCATCCTCCCCCTCCGCCGCCGCCGGGTACCACCCCCTCTTCCAAGATGTCGAAGCGAGGTACGGCGAAAAATTCCCCCCTTCCTCCATTTCTTCCCAGCATGATCTTGCTTGGCCTCCTCGTGGCAGTCTCGTAGCGTAGTTCTGGATGGATCGCGCGGCGTTGTGTGCCTCGATTTGGAGGCCGAACGCGTGTTGTTTTCTTGCTACTAGTAGTCGCGATTTGTTCCTGTTCTTGGTGCGAATTTGGTGGTGGTTTAGATCCGTCGGTGGTTGTGTATATGCTGTAGAGGATGTTTAGGAATGGATCTACTCAGCTGATTGTTGGTGCGAGGTTGCTACCTGCTGGGCCCGTGTAGTTGCTTGCTGTACTGATGTGGGATGGATCGTTGCCTTGCCCTTGTTCAAATCCACTTTAGGGCCTTAGAGGGGGTTGGAAGTGAACATATCTGCGACGCTCTAATCCTTGTAAGTTGCCTGTGACTAGCTTTTCCTGGTCAAAAAATGGTGTGCACGCTTGTTGCTAGATAGATGTTTGTTAGCTCGCATGGGGTAAATTAGTTCTTTGTTTGAAATATGAGTCTGTTAAATGTTCTATTCAGTGTATAGGAGCTGTTATGCAAGGTGATTTCCTCCCATTTTTCCTCGGCTGGGGAGTTATTGTATTAGATGCTGGATGAACCCTTGGACAGTTGCATGTCTCTGCCCAAGTGGACAGATGGTTGTAAATTTTATCAGATGCTTGTGTTCATCTTGGCTCGGTAAGTAGATATGGTCCTTGTTTAACTTTGAAGAAACGATCATGATACTGTGTAATCATAACGTGTGTGTGGCTGTCATGCATCTCTAGATTATTGGTTTAGTGCACTGTAGATATATGTGATCCTTTTGTCTAACTATCTCCTTGTGTGTGCTTGTTCTTGAACTGCAGGGCGCGGAGGTTCTGCTGGTAACAAGTTCCGGATGTCGCTGGGTCTGCCGGTGGCAGCCACTGTCAACTGTGCTGACAACACTGGTGCCAAGAACCTGTACATCATCTCCGTGAAGGGAATCAAGGGGCGCCTCAACAGGCTTCCTTCTGCCTGCGTTGGTGACATGGTTATGGCCACTGTCAAGAAGGGAAAGCCTGACCTCAGGAAGAAGGTCATGCCGGCTGTCATCGTCAGGCAGCGCAAGCCGTGGCGCCGAAAGGACGGTGTCTTCATGTACTTTGAAGGTATGGCTGAGTTCTTATTGTGAATGGGTCATTCTGTGCTAGTGTACTGTAGTTATTTAATCTGCCTAGTGAGTTTGCTGTCTATTAAGCTGGTAGTTGCCACTGTTTAATTTTTTGAAACCACTTGCTTTACATGTTGTATGGAATTTCTGTGAAATTACACTTGCCTGTTGTTACTTGCTGGAAGCAAATTTAATTCATCATGTACATATTCTATGTCATTGTTTCATTATTATCACATGAAGAGTGAACACCTCTTCACTGTGGTCATTTGTCACAATGAAGCACATGCAAATTGGCCAGAAGAACATAGTACAATCTTCTGTTGAATTATGTAATTACCCCTTGGCACATGTTATAAGCATCTCAGCTGATAAACTGTTGACATCTTTTCTTCGTCCATGTGAGAATGCTTTAAACCACTGCCTTTTTCCCCTTTCATGTGAGAATTGTTTAGTCCTGAAGCTGTCTGAGGCTTTCCGTATATTGCATTCTGATGCTTTGGCCATTCAAGTGTTGTTGGATCACAGTGACTGATTTTGTCAAAATTCAAATCTAATGTTTCTATGTCATATTTGCAGACAATGCTGGAGTCATTGTGAACCCAAAGGGAGAGATGAAAGGTATAAATCAGTTCTTGGTAGATTCAATTTTGCTCTGCATGTTGCATCAATTACAGGCAATTGGAAGTTACAATCATTGAATCTGTATTATACATGCTGTATGTGATGCAATGCTTCTAGCTGATTAAAGCAGATCAATAAATTTAGCTTCAGTAGTTATTTCCATGCAACTTCTGACTATATCATAGCTGGATGAACAGCCTGACTGATTCAAGCATCCATTGGTTGTGCAGGTTCTGCCATCACTGGACCGATCGGGAAGGAGTGCGCCGACCTGTGGCCCAGGATTGCCAGCGCCGCGAATGCCATCGTCTGATCTGATCGCCGGAGCAGCTAGATGATCAAAGCTTTTGATAGCATGTCCCTCTTTTCTTCTAGTTTACTTGTGGCCCTTGAGGATGAGTTTCCTGGATTATGTAATGCTGCTGGATTATTGTCTGTTAGGTTTAAGATTTTGCACTGTGGTTTGGCTGCTAAGATTTGTTCAGTTTGAACCTGAAAGAGCTTTTGATCGGATTTATCTCTGTTGTGTCAAGTATTCACCTGAGAAGTCTGGCTTGAATGTTAATTAGTCTGTTGCTAAGTGTGAGCTTGTGATGAACTGGTGCGTGTTTGCCATTTTTTTTCTAAGCATTGCTGAGAGGCCAAACTGAGCTGCAAATATGCAGTTGCCATGAACAAAAAACTTGCAGTTCTGGAGAATGCTTGGTCGAATAATTTGACGATATTTGTTATTTTACCGTGGCATGAGGAAACAAGTTAGTTGGTGAATGTGACAAGGTGTGCCGCCTTGACAACTGTTCGAAATGCAGAAACTAAAAAAAATTGGAAAACGGTGCTTTGCTTTTCTAGGCCAAGTTGGGAGCCCAAGAACATGGACCGATTCGTGCTCTGTATCCCAAAAAATCTATGAGATGCATGAAGGCACAAACAGCAACCATGAGAGCATTGTAAAAGAGAATAAGCAGCGAGCAGCCCATTTTGACTTCAAGTTTATCTAAGGATGAACGGCAAATAAAGAAGCAAAGAAGCAGATAGTTTAGCGAGTTGGCACGTCTTGAACCAGGTACATCTAAACTCACTTTTTAAAAAATTATTTAAAATATCAAAAAAAATAGAACAAAATTCCGCGCATACATGTTTGCAAAAAAATGTCCGCTGCACAAAGTTCTATGAAAAAATTCTTTTTATTTCATCACTGTAAAAAAGATAAATTTTATTTCTAAATAGTATTCGATGACACAATGTTTTGTCTTTCTTGCACAGCCCAAAAAATGTTGCTTTTCTGTGAAACTTTAGAATATGGACATATCCGCATGCACCTTTTCCTAGAATTTTGGGAAACGTTTCCCACCCTCAAGCGATTTTCTGATCTCTTCCTATGCATTTTTTTCTCTCCTTACTTTTTCTCTGGCCTTATCGCTTCTTCATCTCACCTCAGTCCCCACACATCTAAAATTACTCTCCCACTGACGCAACAACCACAAATATCTAGTATCTTTCGCTGGAATCAGCATTATCTTTTTGCTGCATGAGTGCTACAGCCAGTTTTGTGCAACCCGCAAAGCTACAACCACAACCAATCATGAATAAGTTTCAATCGGAGATGGCGGAATCTAGGGGGTCAGTCAGTGCTGCAACCATTGACAGAAAAGGCTTCAACCATAGATAAAAAAAGCTTCAACCAGGCACTGAAAAAAGAAAAGGCCGGAAACGTTGACAGAAAAAGGTTCAACAAGGATACCGTGCAACGAAAAAAAGCTTCAACCGTTGATAGAAAAAGCTTCAACGGTAGATGCAAAATATTCAACCAGGACACTGCAATGGAAAAAGCTACGACCATTGACAAAAAAATGCTTCAATTGTATATGAAAAAGGCTTCAACCGGCGATAGGAAAAGCTTCTTGGAGGCTCGCGCTTCCATGAAAGCTGCAATGGCCCAGCAAACTGCTACATGAGTGCTTTTTTAGTTGTAAATTTATACTAGAAAATATGTAGAAAACATATAACAATTTTGCTTCCATAGTTTTTTTTTGTTGTGAGCTTTTTTTTGCACAATGCTACATACGTTCTTTTTTCGTTGTAAAAGTACTGAAATTATGTTACAAACATATGATTTTTTTTAATTTGTGTTTTTTAGGCTTTTGTTATGCACTTTTTGCTGCAATGCTACATACAAATACAGTTTAACAATAGGCGCAGATCTTCTGCGTACATTTTTTATTGAAACTATTGTGTGCACATAGCAGAGACAAGTCACAATCATCATTTTGATGGGCTCCACCCACGTGACAGCATGCAACATCCATGGCGCATGGGACAAGCGACGTCCGGGCGATGCTGGTGGGCCACCAGCGTACAAAAAAGGAAGAAGAAAGGAACGATGTGCGTAGACGATCAGACGGATTAAAATAATCGAATCGGACGACCTACACGCGACCGGCCGAAACTTTTTGGGCATTTTGAAATTTGTTTTTTAAAATGGGTTCATATGTATTCGGATTCATCCATGCACTTCTAATAGTTTATCTAAGTTTTTGAATTCTCTGAATAAGGGGTGCCATGTTTGGTTTCAACTTGATCAATAAAACCTAGCCCCCCCCCCCCCCCCTTCCCTTAAAACCAAAAGGGCTAAGAGCTACTCCAACAGTTTTCGTGTCCTCTCGGCTAAGAACAACTCCAACAGTTTCCGTATCACTAAAGAAAAACGCTCGACTAAGAGCAACTATCCTTAAAAGAACTTAGCTCATGTGTCTGAGAAAAAAACACTATTAACTCCAACTTAGAGCAACTCGATCAGTTCCTGTATCCCAAAAAACATCCCATGTATTGAAAAATAAGTGCTCTCAGAGTAAGAGCAACTCCAACAACTTTCGTATCTCAAAATTGCCAGTCAGGGGAAGTTGAGGCCAAAAAAGCTTTTCAACAACTCCCTTGAACCCGGAATAATTTTATGGGATCCTCTAAACTATCCTCAAACACGTCGTGTGTTTATGGGAAGATGATCTTTCACTAAACTTTTGGCGTGCCAAAACTTCAGCTCCTCGCCTGCACCAAAGCCGTGCTGCCACACCACCACTACGAGGCCACCTCGCCGGTGTCGCGCATCACCTCCTCCCCGCTCTGGTGTCCTCCCTGACGCGCGTCGCCTCCTCCCCGCTCTAGCGTCCTTCCTTGCCCTGCTCCTAACCCTACGCATGCAGCTAAGGCATTCGGAGATATTCTGGACCCACATTTTCTATGTTCCAAAAAATGTATGACAACATCTTTGCTCATATTTTTTCCGTAGATGAACATTGTTGTACAATCTTTTTTCAAGGACTCATCCTCCGATGAGGATGAAGAAATCGAACTTGTGATCGCTTTGTATGGAGACACGATGGCAAACTAAGAAGCCGAAGTGGGTACGGTCAGTGCCTTGTCAGCTTGTGCTTCTTCAGAACAAGCAAGCCGGTCATGACAAGCTACTAGATAACTACGTTGGTGAGAATCCGGTATATGATTAGACTTTTAGAAGAATATTCTGAATGTTAATGGGTTTTCTTCTTGCGCATTGCTTGTGTTATCGAAGATCACTATCTGTTCTTTCAACAAAGAAGAAATGCAGCTGGTCAACAAGGTCACAGTAGTTTGAAAAAAAAATGGTTGTGTGAATGCTTGCATATGGTTGTCGAGCTGATATATTGATGATTGGGTTGGAATGGCATAGAGTACTTGCATTGATAGTTTGATTTTTTTTTTGTAAAGTCCGTCGTTGGGATATTCAGAGAAGAATAGCTCCAACTTTTTTTTTGACAAAAAGACTGTAAGGAAACCCCTACAATATAATTGGTGCAACAAATCCAAATTGTAAGTATCATGCCTTGAACCAAGGTGGGTGGGAGGGCATCAACCTCCTTTCACCACTATGCTAAGCCGTAGTCTGCATCCGAGCACCAAATGAAGAGGACACTGCAAGACTTTTTAGATGGGTGCATCGAAAGGCTTTCCAAGAATGCTTGAAAGTATCGATTGCATGCATTAGAAGTGGAAGCTTTGCGCTGCATGGACAATTCAAATGAAAGGGTAAAAATCAACTACAATTCTAAAAGGTGTGGCATCAAATGACATGTGGCTTTGGCAATCATATTTTGGATTCCTAGGATCTGACAATTATCAGAATGTTCTGCAAAGATCTCATCTATTTTCAAGGCTTTCAGTTGGAGAGCCACCTCCCGTGAATTTTGAAATCAATGAGCGTCAATACAACATGGGCTACTCCCTTGCTGATGGCATATATCCGGCATGGTCAACTTTTGTGCAGACTTGGAAGAGAAGAGTGAATATTCATGATCGTGAAGGTATATATGTCCCGCCACTCCCGTCTTTTGACAACGCAAATATCTTCCCAATCTCTCATGGTACAATGTCACACAATGATGTCAATTGTTTGACCTGAGGTGACATGGCACTCATGATCTTTTAGATGCAGTCACCACAAAAACAACACGCACATCCAACAAAAAGAAGCACATGAATGATCTTCAATAGATCTGTAGAAATTTAAACTGCAAAATCAATCTAGAATCAAATTCACAAAGCCTCAATATAGCTAATCAACAAATATCCAGCGGCGGCTCCGAGAGACCCTCAATTGCCGATCTGTTCATCGGTGGAAGAATAACCTAAATCAAAGCTACCCCTCCTACACTGTCAAGGTAGTACAAATAACACTAAAAGTAAATTTTACATATAGGTCCGTAGACCAGCTAGTGACGAATACAAACAATGGAGCAAGTTGAAGGCGTGCCATCGTCATCGCCCCTCCCTCTTTGGAGTCAGGCAAACATTGTTGTAATAGACAGTTGGGAAGTCTTCGTGTTAAGGCCCCATAAGACCAGCGCACTAGAACAACAACCACCGCCAATGAAGAGAGGTGTAGAACAGAAGGATCCAACCTGTAGACACACAAACGTAGACGAACGGAGCAGAACCAGTCAAGTCCACCGAAGACAAACGCCGACCAGATCCCATGAGATTCGTCGAAGATAAACCTCCACACGCCTTCCAACGACGCTTGAAACATCACTGGGACGGGGGCTAGGCGGGGAGGACCTTATTCCATCTTGAAGAAGCCGCCGACTCCTCGTCTTCTTAAGCACGGCAAATACCCTAACAAAACTCAGAAGAGCACCTAAAAACGGAGCCCTCCCACTGGCAAGGGTCGGGATCCACTGCGCCTTCATGGTCCAAGGACCATAGGAGATGAGGAGGACCGACGGTGGCGCGAGAGACAGGGAAACCCTAGATGTGAGTTCACAAGAGAGCAGGAACGAAGGGGTACTAGCATCTACTAAATTACTAAGCTCTCAAGAATTGAAGCCTTGGAAGAGCTTGGATGTTTTCTCTCTCCAAATGGACCCCGTTTAATTTGTTAGGGGGGGGGGGGTCATTCATGAAGTTCATGAATATTTTTAAGCATGTGGATATTTTTCAATTTGCTAACTTTATTTCAAAATTATAACATTTTTTGTAATCTTTAAATTTTTGAAGGAATGATGATTTTTAATTTATATTTTTTAAAAAAATTCAAGATTTAGAAAAAACCGTGAACAGTGGGGGCTCGAACGGGCGGAAGCCGGATGAAGGCAGTTGGGCAATTGGCGAGTGACCGCCGATTTTACATCTCATGTAGGTGGAGATGCAAATTTGCATCTCGAGGTGTTGTATTTTACATCTCCGGGAGGCAGAGATGTTTTTTTTGCATCTAGATCATATGTTGGAGGTGGGTTTTTAGGTCTCAGGGGTGCAAAAGTTAGTTATTTTTGCCTCTACATCATCTATTGGATGCTCTAAGTGTTCTTCCTTAGTTGTTTTGCCAAGCTTTTTTTTGTCTTGAGCTTTTTTGACTTGTGTCTTGGCCAAGCTGCGTCGCCCCACTCTACGCTTGTCTGCTAGTTCGGATGAGTTGTCAAACATGGGTGCTCCTTTGTTGCAAACGCAGTCCTGATGGATGTCGAGGAGTTAAGGCCGAAAGCCCTACTCTACTCTTGTCAACGTGGGTGCTCCTTTGCTGGTGTTTTATTAGGACGTACATGCGACTAGAATAGAGCAAAGAAATAGCTGCTGCCAGCCGTAAGGCCTTCCCGTCAAAAAGGAAAGAAAAAGAAAAAAAGAAATAGCTGCTGCCATCTTCTGTACTTGGGTCAGATTTTGTAAATTGAGAACTACTGAGGATTAAGAAGAAATACTGATTGCAATTGTCCTGTGCCATGGAATATTGGGAAAAATAATTGGCATCGTCGATTCGCTCTTTTGGTCACATCACATCTACGCCATTGGCAACCATAGGGTTTGCAACTACAAATGGGGCCAAGACCGAGGCAGGGATAGTGGGCCTTTAGCGTTGCCCATGCTTAGCGAGCCTCTTCTCGTTCTTTGAAGACTTCCACTTCATTATCTGGGGCGAGGCGCGCTGGAGTCGGATTGCTAAGTCGAAGAAGTTGGTCGGAACGTCATCCCCTGGCCACAATGTCATAAATATCTCTTCCATTGTTGGCTTGATCAGATTGAGCAGCTCGCCAATTTGCTTCAGTCTATCGGGGAGAAGGTCAAGCCGGCTGGTTTCTTGGAACTGCGACCAGAAAGCCCGGAGTATTTCCTGCTCAGGATCATTGAGCTCTTGATAGTACTTGTGGGCGCTCGCAGCACTCTGGGGCAGGTCGGCGAAGATCTCTGCGTGGTGCCAAATCTGAGTTAGCGCGGCATAGCTATTGCTTCCAAATCGACATTGGAGAAGATATGGTTGACCAGCGACAATCTGCTTGGCTTGCTCTACTTCGTCTCGAGCATTGCGACGGACGAGGTTGGATTCCTTCAGACTATACTCGAGCAGTTTAATTTGGTCACCCAGTCTGGTCTTCTCAGCCTTCAGCTGGTCACACTCAGTCTGGCTCTTCTTGACCTCCTGCTGAAGTAGGTCGGATGCATCCCGGGCGGCCTGGCACGCCTCTTGTTCTTGCACAAGTTTGGCAGTAGTCTTTTGGGCCTCTTTTTGGATGTCGTGGAGCTGTTGGTTGCTAGAATTGAGCTGGTTCCTCAACTCGGTCATACGCCTTTCAACTACTGCATTCAAGTTTGGAGGTGGTCAGCACAAATTTTGCAAATATGCAAGTTATATATGGAAGGAGTTGCCGTAGGAATAGTCGAGCTTACCCATGGAATCACTAAGAGTTTTGGAGAGATTTTCATTCTTATGCTCGGCTTCGGCGAGTAGTGTCTTGAGCCGGGCTATCTCGTTCTCCAAACGCTTGTTGTCCCGAGCTGCAGCCTGTATAAAAAAATTCCAAGTTACAGGAAGGTTAACATGGATAAGGCCTCCTACTAAGAGAAATTGATCCCCAGGCCGACCTTTGCAGCCCGACACGAGTCTTGAGGGCTACTGGATTTGCGTTAATTCAAAGGTAGCTAGTACGTGTTACTCTAAGAAGATTCAATCCTAAGGTCGGTTTGCTAAAGCAACCTAAGTCTTGAGGGTTACTGCACATCGGTTTAATCTAAGTTTGAGTTTTACGAGGAGAGTATCGACCCTCAAACCAGCCCTCCAGCCCGATCTGAGTCTTGGGGGCTATTGGATCACTGATTTTGACTAAAAAAATCTATTCCCGAGGAGATTTTGATTTTGATTCCCAAGGTGGACATTCTGCCTCGCTTGTGTCTCGGGGGCTAATGCACAATTGTTTTATCTTAGTCAAAATTAAGACGAACTACAACCCAATTTGTGTTAAACCGGACTCCAGCTCGGGGGCTAGCGTGCACGAAAGTGCTAAGTTGAGATACATGACTCATGGTGCAGACCGGATTTAGTTCTGGGCCGCACCTTGAGAGCTACTGGCTATACATCTATGTAGAAATCAGATGCATAAGTAAAATTACCTCCATCCCAGGACCAAAGGCGCCCGTCATCCGTATAACGCCGAGCTGCATCTCGTGGGCCTTGTCATTCAGGTACTTCATCGCATCTCGCTGGGCCTCATTCAGGTAATGGTTGACCCTCGATTTCTGGACTTCCCAACGCCCCAATACGGGCGCGACTTCTGAACCATTGATTGACATCTCGCCAGGAGGCTGCTGGGTCAGGACCACATTGCCCGATGTGTTGGGGCCAGACAATTGCAAGGGCATGTCATCTCCAATGACTGTATTGACTAGTGGCCCATGGCGTAAGGTCGGGACAACGACTGGCGGCAGCGGCGGCGGTGCTTGGAGCTCTTGAGTTGATGGAGCCGGGGAGTTAACCACCTCGACATTTTCTTTAGGCCCGATCTCCTGGTTATCAAATCCAGGAGCCCCGGGCTGGCCTTGTCCGTCTGCATTAGCTGCAGGCGGGCTTCTTGATGTGGCATCTCCAGATGGCGCCATTTTCGACATCGACTTGATCTTTGAGAGTATAGTGTTGTGGACTTGCTCTGTGTTTCTAAGGTAGGACATGTGCTAGGCAGTATATATAGCCATCGACCAGGGGCTATCGAAGGATGATATTAATTACATTCAATAAATTTGAAAAAGGAAATACACTAATGCATACAATAAACACCATTTTATTTATAGTGACAGTGCAACGCATACTATAAACCATGACATGTGCAATTTATTATAAGATTTCGCAGGGGTACAGGTATAGTATATGTTGAATGCCACATTTAATATTACCCTTTTTTGGCTTTCCACTATCTGGCTCATAATCACCTACCATATGCAAAGGTTTCTACCCGTTGCGGAGAGGCTGACCTGCAGCTCATTTTTCGTCATGAGAAAACGACGAGCAAAGACGAAAAATGCCATGAAACAAAAAATAATAATCTCGAGAACCTTCGGTGCTTTCAGTGTGACATGCTTAATTTGCCACAGGCTTTTCTTTTTGCATTTTTGGCGCAGCTTACATGAAGAAAAACTGTGGACGAATCGTGACCAGTTAATATATGTTGTTTAGAAACTGTTTTGAAATTTGAAATTTAGAAATTAGAAACCCTAGTTCTTGGGCTGTTTGCTCGGGTAAGATGGGACCCAACAAGCAAAACGGGCTGAATGTGTGTGCGTAAGCCCAACGTGAGATGGTTGGGCCTTCCTTATCCCTCGTCCCACTCCCACGGTCCCACCCACCTCTCTCCCTCCGTCCTCGTCCACACTCTCTCCTCGATGTCGCCTATCGCGGCGCACCGAGCCTCTCCGGCCATGTGGTCCCCGCAGCCTCCGCCGCCCCGCCTCCAGCTCCGGCGACCGGCGGGGACGCCCCTTCACTCCTCGCGCCGCCTCAGCCGCATCGCCGCATCGCAGGAGGACCCGCTGACCGCGCTGACCCGCGTGCTGTGGGGCCGCGCGCTGCCGCCGTCGCAGCTCGTGCTCGCCGTGCGCCACGGCTGGACCTCGGCGTGGCGGCTCCTCATGCGCCAGCTCGCGCCCTCCGACCCGGCCACGGGCGCCTTCACCCGCACCCCGTCCCGCTTCCCGGCCGTCGCGCAGCCCGCGCCCGTCCCCGGCGCGCGCCTCCACCTCTACGTCGGCCTTCCCTGCCCCTGGGCCCACCGCGCGCTCCTCGTCCGGGCCCTCCTCGGCCTGGGGCCCCGCCTCCCCGTCTCCGTGGCCGTCCCGGGCGACGACGGCGCGTGGTCCTTCACGCCGGAGAGCCCCGACGCGCTCTACGGCTCCCGCAGGCTCCGGGACGTGTACGCCGCCCGGCGCGGCGGGTACGAGGGCCGGGCGTCCGTGCCCATGCTCTGGGACGCCGACCGCCGCGAGGTGGTCTGCAACGAGAGCATCGAGATCGCCAAGTTCCTCTGCACGCTCGTGGACGACGGCGCCGGAGGCCTCGACCTCTGGCCGCCGGAGCACCGCGAGGAGATCGACCGCTGGTACGGCGTCATCTACCCGAGCGTCAACAACGGCGTGTACCGGTGCGGGTTCGCGCAGAGCCAGGCGGCCTACGACGCGGCGGCGGGCGAGCTGTTCGACGCGCTGGACATGCTCGAGGACCACCTCTCCGGGTCCCGGTACCTGTGCGCCGGCGCCGGCGTGACGCTGGCCGACGTGTGCCTCTTCACCACGCTCATAAGGTTCGACCTGGTGTACAACCCACTGTTCCGGTGCAGCCGGAGGAAGCTGGTTGAGTACCCCAGCCTCCACGCCTACATGCGGGAGATCTACCAGTTGCCCGGCGCCGCCGAGACCTGCGACATGGCCGCCATCGCCGACGGGTACTTTGGGACGCTCTTCCCGCTCAACCCCGGCGGGATCCTGCCCGTCGTGCCGGCGAGCTGCAGCCGGGAGGCCCTCATGAAGCCTCATGGCAGAGAGGCAATGCCTTCTGTTGCTGCTGCTGCTGCTGATGGTAGGCAGCTAGGAGCGGCTGCTAGTGTTGTTGGCTAGGATTACAGAGTGTAGCTGAATTGTGTAGCACATCAAATTACTTACTGAATAATACCTTGGTACATATAGAGGATGAAACAAAATGGCAGACTATTACTGTGACCGAGAGTTTCATGTCATATAAATGCTTTATTAGCAATATATTCTGTTGGTCGAAAGACTGATACATTGACAACAATGTGAGGAAGATTCAAGAACCTTCTACTAGTAAATATTGTGTATGGCATACTGGTCTCCATACATTTACATCCAGTCATGATGCTAATAATAATAAGGCAGTCAGGCCCTTTTACTTCAGATAATCGTAGCTCGTCGCTGATAGTTCAGATTGTATCATAACATCGATGCCCAAGGTGTCAGTCCTTGCTACATGGTCGTTTCAAAAGGCTTGCAACTGCGAAGCGATAAAATGTAAGTTTTAGAACCAAGGATTCTCACTGAGGACATTGTATATAAAAACATGCATCTGGAAAATAGAAAGTACGGAAAGACTGCTGGGTAGAGGTAAATATTACCATTGTCATGATTTGGTATCACCCTCTTCTGTTTCCATGTAAAGTTTGTGCTCTCTAATGTACTCGATTACTTCATCGCAAGTAAGATACTTTATTGAGAGATGTTTTCTTATACATTCTCTGCAATTTGATAAATGAATACAGGAATCAACAATGATACATCAAATAAATGAAAAACTGAAGGTAGTAATAGCATCTAATTATACAGGAAGCAACATAGATAAAAATGTCACCTTACTCTAGATGAACTGATCTGATTTGGCACAATCTCATCAACCGAAATGATGTTATCCTGAAAAACATACATGGGGAAACACACATGTGAGTAAAAATCATCAGTCAGTCGGGTAAGTAAGCTCCTCAAGCTAGAAGTTTCTCACCCTGCATTCTTGCAGTGTCTCGCTGCTGGATATTAGCTTTTGAACATCTTTTCCTTCCCTACGTATACAAACAACACCAAAGTCTTTACATATGGCCCTGACCTGGAAACAGAAAAGGTTGTGCATCAAAGTTACTTCTTCGATAAGGGCAATTCAAACAACAATTAAATAGGACACTGTGATTTATAAATAAGGGGTGCACAAATTTTGTATGTCGAATTGTGGATACCAAAAAATGTTCAAGTTTTATACCTGATCTGGAATCCAAACCCCTGGCGTGCTGAATGACTCCAGAAGGTCAGAACCACATAACAGCATTACCCTGACATCACCTGAGAGAAAATGCATGTTGTAAAGGACGGATTTATATACAGGGCAAATGCACCGACACATTTGAATGATCACTGAACAGTGTGAGAGAAGGTATTACTGTATTGCAACAAAAAATCTTGCCATATACCTTGATCAGCTAAGCTGTCCTTGCACAGAGAATTCGCAACCCTCGAGAGAACGGTCAAGGTGCGCTGATAACCTTTCTGCATTGCCTGTATCAAGACACAAGAATGTGTGCATCAAATACCCACATCATCCAAACTGAAAATACATTATGTGACAGCGCAAAATGAAAAATGAGGTTACCTCCCACGGATCAACCATCACAAAAGATGAGCTTCCACACGCCAATTCGCAGAGGCGAACCCGGTGAGCAGCGGGCAAGAGGTCCTAACCAGCCCCAAATTGCGAATTCAGTCACGAGAACGGCGTCAACCGTGAACACAAATCGATACACATTTCCAGTTCATAGTACCTTCTTCTTATACGCATCGTTCACCGGGGACATGTACCCACCCAAAACACAGTACCCTCGCTGCTGCAACTCATCCTTCGCCAACTCTATATGAACGAAACACATCAAAAGATGGGGTAAGAGGTACTCTTCTCACTTTGCTGATCCCATTCTTAGGCTGTTCTTGAGACTTACTAGTACTAAACACAGTACCACACTGAATCACTGATAGGTGCAGCAGATTAGCAAGTGTTGATTGAGGCTTACCGAACATGCGCAGGTGCATGTAGGTGGGGGGATTGAAGCTGCCGGTGGCCACCAGCACAACGCCGCCTCGGCTTCCCCCATCCCTGCCGTCATCAAGAAACGAACGGGGGATCAGTCCAGCTATACGCATCAAGCAACCCAAGAAAATCCGAGAGCAGATTCTCTTCTTTCTGCTTACCGATTTGGATCCATGGAGAGCTTCTCCGTGGGGAAGGGGAGAGGAGCTTCCGCCTCCTCCATGGCCGCCCTCTGCAAATCCTCAGCCGAGCCGAGCTGATCTCTCGCTGCGGTTCTCTCTTCCTGCGGTGCGCCGTCGGCGGGAGGCCGGCAATCCGGCCGGCGTGCGCTGGAGCAAGATTCCCAAGTAGGAGGCTTTTTTTTAGAATGCTGGACTCTGCGTGCCCGTGTGGGTGGGCATCGCGATATGGGCCTTGTTGGGCCGCCGTGGTCATGCCCAGGGGCCCCGCTAGAATAATAACAAACAGGTCCACGGAGAGATGCAGCCTATCAAACGGGCCGGGCCCATGTGGCCTTGGGCAGCCCCGCGCGGCTCTATAAAGCCGCCTCCTCGAGCCGCTAGGTTTTGGTGCTCTCTTCTTCCTCCTCTCCTCCTCCCTCGGCGGCGGCGCAGGCGGCGCGGAGGCGACAGGCGAAGGCGAAATGGTGAGCGGATCGCCGCGGCTCCGGCGGAGGCCTCCTCCCTCCGCGGCGCTCCTTCTCGTCTAGATAGATGGATCTCGAGTTCTGACTGTTCCTTTGCTGTTGTTCTTGCGCAGACGAAGGGAACGGGCAGCTTCGGCAAGCGCCGGAACAAGACCCACACGCTGTGCATCCGCTGCGGCCGCCGCAGCTTCCACCTGCAGAAGAGCACCTGCTCCTCGTGCGGCTACCCCGCCGCCCGCATCCGCAAGTGTAAGTCCCGCGGCCAGATCCCCTTCCCCTATCTTAGCACGCGATTCCGGTCCGTCGACCTAGCTGGTTTAGGTAGATGTGTTGCTTGGTTCTCGTATGTGCTGCCTGCGCGAGGCCGTGATTGCTTAGGTTTTCGGTGCTGTTGGGGTAGCCCCGTCGCTGTTGCCTAGAATCGCATGCATGCTAGCTCTGTGGCTCGACGTGGTACGCCTGTGGCTTGATGTGCCGTAGTTTTTATCTGGTTCTAATTTGTGATGAGTAGTTCTTGTTTGATACGATGTGTTAGCCTTTGATCATAAGCATGATAGTTTGAAGATGCTGGGAATGACTGTAAAAAGGAATTCCTGCAAGACCCAACTCTAGTTATGAATTGTCATATAAGTATCTTACCTAGCTCTGTTACACCTCTGATAGATGTTCAGCAACTAGAGCTATTAATAAGGTGGATGACTTGGCTGTTTGTTCACATGTATCATCGATCTTAAAATTTAAGATGTTCATCCTGTTCTAAGCAGTACACATTTGTAGCCAGCCTTTAGTGATGAAGTTTTAGTTAGTGCAGGGCAGTTAAGATTGATTGTCATATTGCTCTCACTGTCTTCTTATAAGTTAAAGCACATCTCTCATTTAGTAAGTGTTATGTTTCTTCTGCATCTGATAAGATTCTGTCTTGAAAAACAGACAACTGGAGTGTGAAGGCCATCAGGAGGAAGACCACCGGCACCGGGAGGATGAGGTACATGCGCCATGTGCCCAGGAGGTTCAAGAGCAACTTCAGAGAGGGTATACTTCTCTTCTCTCTTTAGTCTTGTTAATAAAATGTGCCAGCATATCCACCCATTGTGAGCTCTGTTTTGCTAAACTGCAATCCTGTGAATGTGTTCTGCAGGAACTGAGGCCGCACCAAGGAGCAAGGGAGCCTCTTCCAGCGGCAACTAGGCGTGACAGTCTCCATTTGTTGCCCTAAGCGAAGCCCTGATCATCAAACTTAGCTTTTTTGTTGTTTTCTACTGGAACTCTTATGTTTCTATGTTGAGAGGCAGACTATATGATGCCTGGTTATGTTATTTGCACAATTGTCGTGGACGTTAATCCTTCAGTTTTGAATGTTGAATTGTGTCGATGTCCTGTGTTAGATGCTGCATCTATTGTTCAATGTGCTATTTGTGACGAGTCTGTTTTTTGTTGTTTCAATATGAGATCTTTGGTCAAGTTTTTATGCATGTAATAGACCATGACATGGTCACTCACATAGTGTTTGTCTGTTCATATTTACGCTGTGCAGGTCCAGCAAGAACATAAAAATGCAACTTCCAATGTGAATAGCTCAATGGTTCATTTCTCTCTTCGCATTTTGAGTTCCAACATTGTCTTGTACACAGAACAGAGAGATTGTATGGAAGGTCATTTTGAGTTTCCCAGCTTTGTTTTCTAACTCAAAACTCGTACTCCCTCCGTTGTAAAATTCTTGTCTTAACTAAGACAAAAAAATTATTTTGCCATGCTTCTTTGAACCTGCTATTGTGTGATTTAGCCGTAGCTCAGTGTTCATCTTTTGTTAAGTATCTTGAGTAGATCACTGTCATGTATTTTGTTGCTATGTTAGAGTGCAGTGTCTTAACTAAGACGAAAAAATTGTGACTGAGGGAGTACAATGTTAGATTTTTAGCATTCTTTGTTTGAAGAGCTAAACTGTTCTTTTTAACTTGGCTCACACTTTATTTTGGTGCAGAGATCCAAAATATTGGAAAATAAATTATTTATGACGTACACATTTGTATTACATCTCGGAAAATATCAAACCCAAATATGAATCATGCCTTGAAAAAAGTCAACAGACTCAACAGTCAAAATAGGTCGCTATACCGCCTCGCTTGGGTTGTACTCCCTCCATTCCAAAATTTCTACTCCTATAAAAATGTGAGTTGGTGACGATGGTGTGCCTACCTTCACGTCATCTGACCGTCCAATTCTCCTATAAAAATGTGAGTTGGTGACAATGGTATGTCTACCTTCACGTCATCTGCATATTTGTAACGTAAGGCTAAGATGGATTGTCCTCAAGCCACTCACACTTCTGCAAAGACACTAGCAAGATGCCCGTGCACCAAGATGCATTTTTTTACAAAACATCTGTTGTGATTGATCTATGCGGGAGTAATTTCATGTGTAAAAACTAATGATATCACCTGTTGTAATTGGCCCATGCGGGAGTAATCTCATGTGTTCAAACTAATGATATCTCGAGAAAGATAAGAGATAAGGTGAGGAGTGGGGCGTGGTGGTGATTAATGGTCGGATTGAGTGGAGGCATGAGAATGGACGATGCTGGCAGCGGTCATCATGCCAGATTGTTCCAGAGGTTTCCTTTTTTAATTGCTCAACATTCAGGTTGTGGGGGATAAAGATAAACGAGAAAAGTCCTTATCTATAAATGTGAAGAGAAATATGGGTATTTTTTTATAAAATTATAATAGTTTGCTTTCTATCCAGTAGCAGGAACGCCATGAGTATGCTTGCGTTTCAAGCGCAGAGGTTTTCGGCCGGAGGAGAGCTACTCGTTTCTGGAGGTGCCGATGCCGAACTACCAATACATGACGAGCAGTGTTTGTGCGCTAGATTATTTTTTCAGTTTTCTTCATGTTCGATTAGCTGCGTATTTCACGATATAATCCCGCCCTTGTCTCTGATTCTGATTTTGATTATTCTTGTGGATTTCAGATAGAAGGGCACTTCGCAGCAGGGTCATGACGAGAAAGGTGGATAATATGTCTATTTTTATGTAGTTTTTTTTTAGAGAACTGACACTAATTTCTCTCAAAATATGTCAATTTGCAGAGAATTTAGTAATGGAACGGTCTACACTGAAGGCTGGTCTAGAAGTGGCAGTATATTTGTAAGCGTTGTGCCAATTTTCAATGATCTGACTAAACTGATCGTTTCTGAAATTTAGCGAAAAATTATGTCATTTTGCCACTACTGTTTTTGTACAGAATTCTTGTCTATTTGGGTGGTGCCAAACAGTGCCAAATTGCATAGTTGTATGTTATCTAGGACCTCTATTGCATATGACCTAGAGTTGTCTCTGAAATATGTTGGCATCACATGGCAATGAAAATTACAACATTATTTATTCCTGGTGTAATCTTAATCCAACAATACACCATTTGATTCCCTACTTGTTAGGTGGTACATAAATAGTCAAACCAGGGTTCATGGCATCAACTATTTTTTTGTTGTATGAATCACAATGGTGCAGAGGCCGGGGATTAGCCTACTTTTCAGGAAAAAAATGTTCCTTTTTTCGACTATGAGGTAGTATTAGCATAGTTGTACCGAAAATTATTCTGTATTGTTGCAAGGCATTTTGAGTAACATGTAATGTTTCTACTTTCTACACAAGTGAAAATAAAACTTCTTCTGAAAAGCTAGAACATAAGTCGGTCAAATATTGAGTTCCACACTTATGTTGGGAGTATCGAGGTAGAACTAAATGGGTGATGTTTCTTTTGCTGGGGTAGGAAGTAGGAAGCAGGTAGCTTGGATCACAGCACAAAAATTTGTAAAAATTTGTTGCACCTTAGTATTACAATGTACAGGGTTGTACAACTTTGATACTTGCTTTAGTGTTCGTGATATTTTCCTCCGGATGACGATGGGAGTGTGCCCCCTCCCATAGAGCTCAGAGAGGTCTCTCTGTTGCCGATGCTGTTGTAGGGCCTTCATTTCATGCGTTTTCCCGATCTCAAGCAGGGCCAGGCCCAGGAGAGGGCCAGACCATACTCTACATCATTGAGTACATGGATACTGACCAAGAAGTTCATCCACGACCACCCCCAGATCTATGAGAAGATCCCCAGCCACACCGTCAAGGTTTCCCCTCCGTACTGTCACCGATCTAGGTCCTTAGTTATTCATTTTCCCAATTTTTGCATGCAAGGTTTTTCATTGAAAATTAGGCAACGGTGTTCTATTTGCTGATTGGTAAACTGATGATGTTGTGTGTAGATATCCCGAGGTACCAGCCTTGCAGACCTCAAGCTGCACCGTCGCCTCATGTTCTTCTGAAGTCATGTGACTTTTTAGATGCCAATTTAAAATACTTTGTCAGGTTGTAATTCGAGAATCATTTTCCATTAAGAAGAATTTATTTAGTTAGTGTTGAATCAAACCAGAGTCATGCTCTATATATTATGGGGTTAGGTTACATTTGATAATCCTTTGAGTGATGGCAATGACTTGAAATCAAGGATTAGGCCATGAGTTTTAGTAACCCAGTGAGATGCAGTTTTAACTCTACACAGAATTTTTGAGGGCGTCAATCATTATACAAGTTAACTTTAACCCTGTGAGATGCAGTTTTATGCATGGTCTTGATGATTTCAATTTATCAATGAGCATCCATTTCCTTATTATGCTATATTCCAATTCATGTCATCCTAACAATATTTCGGCGAAGGACATGCCTTTTTTTTGCATTTCACAAGTACATAATTTGCTACAATGAAGTATTTTGAATAGGACAATATAAACTGAAATTTGCTACACTTCTAACATACATATTGCATACATTGTCAATGTACAACACAAGAATTAGCACCATGTGATTACATAGTTGGTCACTGAACACTCAAATAACTGGAACCATCAAAGAACACGACTTCAAACATAAATACCATATTCATAACCACTTGTGCTTCATCTCTCGAGAATAGTGCTACCTCTAGACTTTTTGGGGGGTTTCGTGGCAACGCACGGGCACCTAACTAGTATAATTATATTTGGGAACAAGGGAGTACGTATCTAATTTCCAGCAATCATCAATTTTACGCGGGGCGTGTCCATGCATATTATGCATAGCTCAATCATAGTTTCTTTCACCCATCTCGAGGAATCAAATGAACCCACAAAAAACTTACTTTTCTTTACGAAGAATTCTGAACGTTGCAGTCTTCCAAACTTGTTTGACATCTCAATTAGGTGACATCCCAATGACTTTTTAGACGCTTCCCAATTTATTAGTATAGTAATATAGAAGTGAAAAAAATGATTATGGGTTTACCCTGGCAAGTTCAATAAGCTCTTCCGTGGCATTGTGAAAAAAATCATCTATCAAATCATAGGGCACTTCGACAATCAAATCTCCACACTTGTCAGCTTACCATGTTTCTTGACCGGCCCTGGAGGCCAGAGCTTTGGCATTATAACCAATTAGGAGCAACAACCAAATCAACATCACTCAGACTCGCATCTCATTGAGTTTGAAGTACGAATCTCAAGGAACAAGAGCAACGCATGGATATGAAGAAGACCAAAGGCTGAAACCCTCACCAGCCTGTCGCTTCAATTGGTTGACCCAAACGCCAAGAAGGACCGTGACAACATCCAAACAGAGAAGACGAAAAGAGGCACACCGAGCCAGAGTTGGTCAGGTGAAGGCCAACCACAAAAAAACACCTCTGCAGAACCTCCTTCAGACATGGGGAAGCTGCAAAAAATCATGCTCGACACCCCACACGAAATGGCCACCATATGTCAATGTCTCTCCCTAGATCTCCTTTTGCCTTTGTGCAGCCGCACAATGACACAAACCTAGCGAAAGCCCAACCAAACAACCCATGTCAAAGCAGTGCTTCTCACCGGCGGACCGACATGACACACCAGGAAAAACACTAGAGCACTCAGCTCCCTAGAAAATAGGGTGCTTAGGGCATCTCCAAGGCGGACCCGTAAACCTCCCGCAACCGTCCGGATTGCGATGTCTAGACCGTGAAAGCCATCCAACGCCGACCTGTATCGGTCCGCGGGGCGGCTCGGATTCAATTTCTCCCGCAAATTGGAGACAAAGTGTGGGAGGTTTGCGGGAGTCCGGACACCCGAAATGTAGGGCTCTAACACCCCAGCCCACCCAATCCTCCCTCACGGTCCCATTTCCTTCCACTCCGCCCCTTCTCCTCCTTGCTTTGCATCTGCACCCTCCACCTCCGCCGCCATTGTTGTTCATCTCTGGCCGCCACAGAGGCATTGCCGGACCTCCGCAACCAGCACCGATGCGCCCGCTCGCCGTTCCAAAGGAGCTTTCAGCCCCGAAGCCGTTTGTACCCAGGTACACTCCGCCCCCTGTCGACGAACTCCATGGCGGATACCACGACCTCCATGGTGTCATTGAGCTTATTTTCAAATGATATGTCATTTTTATAGTATGAATGAAACCACACAACGTGAGGTCGCTGTCGTATCGCTGGCACACTATCAAGGTCGACGTCATCAAGTACTGCAACTTGGTCAGTCAGCTCGAGTCAAGGTGGCAATTGCACGCGGGCATGGAGGAGATGGTAAGTTTTAGTTCCTCTTTCTAAACCCGTTGATTGATTCATTCACTCAATGTTGGTCTACACATTATATGTAGCCCGCACGCACCGCCATGTTGTACCACAGGTCAGCGGGATGGTCATTTACATGCACACACTTCTGGATGAAGATGAAGGGGAAGTATGTGTGGGAGGACATGATCCGTTCCTGAAAAACTTGTTGGACATTCGGGATCTAGTCGAATTTGAGACCTTGTTGTGCTAGAGTTAATTTGCATGCTATGTGTGGATGATTTGTGCTATTTTCTATCCGAACTTTGATGAATATCGGCCAGTTTGAATGAATTTCGTCTGTTAGTTAAAATGCGGTTTGAAATATATGCGGCTAGCGTTGGATGGCTGCCTCTCGCATCTGTGTCCGTGAACCGGCCCCCCTATCTGCGGACGGATGTGGGAGGTTTTTTGCTGGTTGCCGTTAGATATGCCCTTAGAGGCTGAGGGGATTCATACAATTATTGGACTTTTTGTTTCTCCAATTGGTCAACTATGAATCTTGAATTTTACGGCATGAGTAGTTTATAAATGATTTTTAATCATGTATACATTGATTATATTTCATCCCAGTTCTGCCAGACGTCGGCGGACGGCGGGTACGTAATCAACTCGCAATCGTCCCTGCTCCACTTGTTGTAGGTCACTGTCATCTTTGTACATGACTTGCACCACCGCCGTTTAAATCTCATGTATGCCGCCGCATAGACTGACGTCACATAAAAGTTGCGTATTGACATGAACCTCATAACGGTTGATGGTATCAATGCAGCTCTAACAGCTGCGGTTGCTCTAGCCTCATGGCATCTTAAAAGTGAGGGTGACACTAATCGATGCAACGCCACTCTACTAAATTAGTAGACACTGATGCTAAAAAAACTCTCTCTGTATTGAAATGTAGGTCTGATACGTCTCCAATGTATTTATAGTTTTTTATTGTTCCATACTATTATAGTATCAATCTTGGATATCTATTATGCAAATCTTGGATATATACAAGTGTCAAAGTTTGATAGCAGTTGACCAAAAGATTATAGCACCAGACGTGATCATGCTAATTGTTCATACACAGGAGTACAAATGATCACATAGAGTATTTGAATTCACAGTGCCATCTTGATAGGGAAGATCGTGCTAATCGGTATCATCTCGACCGGGATCGATGCCCCCAAATATGTCTTCCATGTTGATATCATCTTGACCGATATCATCATATTCGGGTGGAGTACAATTCAGGTCAAATTCCATCTTGACTATGATTTGTCTTCCTCTTGTAGGGTGTCGTGCCATGCCTGGGATGGTGCTGCTGCTGGGGTCGAGCTGTTGCTGCCTTGGGTCGAGCTGCTGCCTAGAGATGGAGGGTGGAGGAGGAGCGTGGAGATTGAGGGCATTGGAGACCGGAACTGGAGGGCGAGACAACCTGCTCCTGGCTCTGGGTCGAGCTGCTGCCTACTGCGGGCTTGAGGGGAGAGGCGGACTAGGTGGGAGGAGGAGGGGCGGAGGTGGAGGGCAGACCTGGGGGCAGAGGTGGAGGCCGGACCTAGGGGCGTAGGTGGAAGAAGACCAGATCTGACGAGGAATTCAAAATTAGCGAGGGTAACCTGGTCATTTGGCAGGTTTTCACTTAGTCGGAACAAGAATCCGAGTGACCTATATTTAGGAACGGAGAGGGTATATATTATTTATTTAGACTAAACTTTTATATTTCATTACAGATGGAAATTATCCTTCAACATGTTTTTGTTATAATTGTCAAGTACATAATGAAACAACTAAATATTAAGATGAAATGTTGTTACTATACAATTTTAACATCGCCTGCGAAATTTACAATTTCACTAAATTTTAAGTATATTATATACTTGTGACATAGTTGTTCCATTTTGGGGCATGAAATCTTATTATTTTTGTGACCTAACCAAATACTTATGGATAAGAGAAAAATGAAAAAAGAAAGCATAAATACTCATAGAATATTAGGTTGCTTTGATAAAATTGCAAATATATGTGGGCATTCATGTCTATTATAGTTTCCCTAAATATCAAAACAGAGAACTAAGAAGTTGAGTGTGGTGCTAGAATGCATGCTTGTCTATTCTGTGTGTGCAAGCTTAAGAAGAACATAAATATCGATTTGCTAAATAAATATAGAATATGAAAAATATCCATGGGTGGTTTGTCTTTCAATTGTTGCCCTTCTTGTTTACTTGGTCTTCCATGGCTAAATATATTTTCCAAGTTCAGTCAGCTGGCATTTAAGTCATCGACTTGGACTAGTGCTCGAATATCCTGAATTTATTCGAGGCTTTTCAGCCATATTGTTTGGTTGTATGGTCGCCACAACTACAAGCTGTCTAAAGATTGACCGGCTCAATTTTTCGAATGTGCTCATAGGGATAGGGTGTGCTGCCAAGAACATAAGAATAAGTGAACATACATGTATGCGAGCATCTATTTGTACCGTACTTCTGAAAAAGCTTGAACTACGGTCCTTTCAAACATCATGAACGAGATTGAAAACATAAATCTTTATCAAACCATATGAAAATAATTTACTACATGGACATGATATTTGTATATCATGTCACAAAATTGTTGGGGAACGTAGTAATTTCAAAAAAAATCCTACGCACACGCAAGATCATGGTGATGCATAGCAACGAGAGGGGAGAGTATTGTCCACGTACCCTCATAGACCGAAAGCGGAAGCGTTAGCACAACGCAGTTGATGTAGTCGTACGTCTTCGCGATCCGACCGATCAAGTAACGAACACACGGCACCTCCGAGTTCAGCACACGTTCAGCCCGATGACGTCCCTCGAACTCCGATCCAGCCGAGTGTTGAGGGAGAGTTTCGTCAACACGATGGCGTGGTGATGATGATGATGTTCTACCGACACAGGGCTTTGCCTAAGCACCGCTACAGTATTATCGAGGTGGACTATGGTGGAGGGGGGCACCGCACACGGCTAAAAGATCAAACGATCAATTGTTGTCTCTAGGGTGCCCCCTGCCCCCGTATATAAAGGAGCAAGGGGGGAGGTGCGGCCGGCCAGGAGGAGTCCTACTCCCACCGGGAGTAGGACTCCCTCCCTTTTCCTTGTTGGATTAGGAGAAGAGGGGAAAGAGGTGGAGGAGAAGAAGGAAAGGGGGCGGGGGGGGGGGGGGGGCGCCGCCCCCCTCTCCTTATCCTATTCGGACTAGGGGGGAGGGGCGCGCGACCCTTGCCCTGGCCGCCTCTCCTCTTCTCCACTAAGGCCCACTATGGCCCATTATCCCCCCGGGGGGTTCCAGTAACCCCTCGGTACTCTGGTAAAATCCCGATTTCACCCGGAACACTTCCGATATCCAAACATAGGCTTCCAATATATCAATCTTCATGTCTCGATCATTTCAAGACTCCTCGTCATGTCCGTGATCACATCCGGGACTCCAAAAAACCTTTGGTACATCAAAACATATAAACTCATAATATAAATGTCATCAAAACGTTAAGCGTGCGGACCCTACGGGTTCGAGAACTATGTAGACATGACCGAGACACGTCTCCGGTCAATAACCAATAGCGGAACCTGGATGCTCATATTGGCTCCCACATATTCTACGAAGATCTTTATCGGTCAAACCGCATGAAAACATATGTTGTTCCCTTTGTCATCCGTATGTTACTTGCCCGAGATTCGATCGTCGGTATCTCAACACCTAGTTCAATCTCGTTACCAGCAAGTCTCTTTACTCGTTCCGTAATACATCATCCTGCAACTAACTCATTAGTTGCAATGCTTGCAAGGCTTAAGTGATGTGCATTACCGAATGGGCCCAGAGATACCTCTCCGACAATCGGAGTGACAAATCCTAATCTCGAAATACGCCAACCCAACAAGTACCTTCGGGGACACCTGTAGCGTATCTTTATAATCACGCAGTTACGTTGTGACATTTGGTAGCACACAAAGTGTTCCTCCGGTAAACGGGAGTTGCATAATCTCATAGTCATAGGAACATGTATAAGTCATGAAGAAAGCAATAGCAACATACTAAATGATCGAGTGCTAAGCTAACGGAATGAGTCAAGTCAATCACATCATTCTCCTAATGATGTGATCCCGTTAATCAAATGACAACTCATGTCAATGGCTAGGAAACATAACCATCTTTGATCAACGAGCTAGTCAAGTAGAGGCATACTAGTGACACTCTGTTTGTCTATGTATTCACACAAGTATTATGTTTCCGGTTAATACAATTCTAGCATGAATAATAAACATTTATCATGATATAAGGAAATAAATAATAACTTTATTATTGCCTCTAGGGCATATTTCCTTCAGTCTCCCACTTGCACTAGAGTCAATAATCTAGATTACACAGTAATGATTCTAACACCCATGGAGCCTTGGTGCTGATCATGTTTTGCTCGTGGAAGAGGCTTAGTCAACGGGTCTCCAGCATTCAGATCTGTATGTATCTTGCAAATTTGTATGTCTCCCACCTGGACTAGGTCCTGGATGGAATTGAAGCGTCTCTTGATGTGCTTGGTTCTCTTGTGAAATTTGGATTCCTTCGCCAAGGCAATTGCACCAGTATTGACACAAAAGATTTTCATTGGACCCGATGCACTAGGTATGACACCTAGATCAGATATGAACTCCTTCATCCAGACTCCTTCATTTGCTGCTTCTGAAGCAGCTATGTACTCCGCTTCACACGTAAATCCCGCCATGACGCTTTGTTTAGAACTGCACCAACTGACAGCTCCACCATTCAATGTAAACACGTATCCGGTTTGCAATTTAGAATCGTCCGGATCAGTGTCAAAGCTTGCATTGACGTAACCATTTACGACTAGCTCTTTGTCACCTCCATAAACGAGAAACATATCCTTAGTCCTTTTCAGGTATTTCAGGATGTTCTTGACCGTTGTCTAGTGATCCACTCCTGGATTACTTTGGTACCTCCCTGCTAAACTTATAGCAAGGTACACATCAGGTCTGGTACAACATTGCATACATGATAGAGCCTATTGCTGAAGCATAGGGAACATCTTTCATCTTCTCTCTATCTTCTGCAGTGGTCGGGCTTTGAGTCTTACTCAACTTCACACCTTGTAACACAGGCAAGAACCCTTTCTTTGCTTGATCCATTTTGAACTTCTTCAAAACTTTGTCAAGGTATGTGCTTTGTGAAAGTCCAATTAAGCGTCTTGATCTATCTCTATAAATCTTGATGCCCAATATATAAGCAGCTTCACCGAGGTCTTTCATTGAAAAACTCTTATTCAAGTATCCCTTTATGCTATCCAGAAATTCTATATCATTTCCAATCAACAATATGTCATCCACATATAATATCAGAAATGCTACAGAGCTCCCACTCACTTTCTTGTAAATACAGGCTTCTCCAAAAGTCTGTACAAAACCAAATGCTTTGATCACACTATCAAAGTGTTTATTCCAACTCCGAGAGGCTTGCACCAGTCCACAAATGGATCGCTGGAGCTTGCACACTTTGTTAGCTCCCTTTGGATCGACAAAACCTTCCGGTTGCATCATATACAACTCTTCTTCCAGAAATCCATTCAGGAGTGCAGTTTTGACATCCATTTGCCAAATTTCATAATCATAAAATGCGGCAATTTCCAACATGATTCAGACAGATTTAAGCATCGCTACGGGTGAGAAAGTCTCATCGTAGTCAATCCCTTGAACTTGTCGAAAACCTTTTGCAACAAGTCGAGCTTTATAGACAGTAATATTACCGTCAGCGTCAGTCTTCTTCTTGAAGATCCATTTATTCTCAATGGCTTGCCGATTAACGGGCCAGTCAACCAAAGTCCACACTTTGTTCTCATACATGGATCCCATCTCAGATTTCATGGCCTCAAGCCATTTTGCGAAATCTGGGCTCACCATCGCTTCTTCATAGTTCGTAGGTTCGTCATGGTCTAGTAACATAACCTCTAGAACAGGATTATCGTACCACTCTGGTGCGGATCTTACTCTGGTTGACCTACGAGGTTCAGTAACAACTTGATATGAAGTTTCATGATCATCATCATTAACTTCCTCACTAATTGGTGTAGGTGTCACAGGAACCGGTTTCTGTGATGAACTACTTTCCAATAAGGGAGCAGGTACAGTTATCTCATCAAGTTCTACTTTCCTCCCACTCACTTCTTTCGAGAGAAACTCCTTCTCTAGAAAGGATCCATTCTTAGCAATGAATGTCTTGCCTTCGGATCTGTGATAGAAGGTGTACCCAATAGTCTCCTTTGCGTATCCTATGAAGACACATTTCTCCAATTTGGATTCGAGCTTATCAGGCTGAAACTTTTTCACATAAGCATTGCAGCCCCAAACTTTAAGAAACGACAACTTTGGTTTCTTGCCAAACCACAGTTCCTAAGGCGTCGTCTCAACGGATTTCGATGGTGCCCTATTTAACGTGAATGCAGCTGTCTCTAAAGCATAACCCCAAAATGATAGCGGTAAATCAGTAAGAGACATCATAGATCGCACTATATCTAGTAAAGTACGATTACGACGTTCGAACACACCATTACGCTGTGGTGTTCCGGGTGGCGTGAGTTGCGAAACTATTCCGCATTGTTTCAAATGTAGACCAAACTCGTAACTCAAATATTCTCCTCCACGATCTGATCGTAGAAACTTTATTTTCTTGTTACGATGATTTTCAGCTTCACTCTGAAATTCTTTGAACTTTTCAAATGTTTCAGACTTATGTTTCATTAAGTAGATGTATCCACATCTGCTTAAACCATCTGTGAAGGTGAGAAAATAACGATATCCGCCGCGAGCCTCAACATTCATCGGACCACATACATCTGTATGTATGATTTCTAACAAATCTGTTGCTCTCTCCATAGTACCGGAGAATGGTGTTTTAGTCATCTTGCCCATGAGGCACGGTTCGCAAGTACCAAGTGATTCATAATCAAGTGGTTCCAAAAGTCCATCAGTATGGAGTTTCTTCATGCGCTTTACACCGATATGACCTAAACCGCAGTGCCACAAATAAGTTGCACTATCATTATCAACTCTTCATCTTTTGGTTTCAATATTATGAATATGTGTATCACTACTATCGAGATTCATAAAAAATAGACCATTCTTCAAGGGTGCATGACCATAAAATATATTACTCATATAAATAGAACAACCATTATTCTCTGATTTAAATGAATAACTGTCTCGCTTCAAACAAGATCCAGATATAATGTTCATGCTCAACGCCGGCACCAAATAACAATTATTTAGGTCTAATACTAATCCCGGAGGTAGATGTAGAGGTAGCGTGCCGACGGCGATCACATCGACTTTGGAACCGTTTCCCACGCGCATCGTCACCTCGTCCTTGGCCAGTGTTCGCTTAATCCGTAGTCCCTGTTTCGAGTTGCAAATATTAGCAACCGAACCAGTATCAAATACCCAGGTGCTAATGCGAGCTCTGGTAAGGTACACATCAATAACATGTATATCACATATACCTTTGTTCACCTTGCCATCCTTCTTATTTGCCAAATACTTGGGGCAGTTCCGCTTCCAGTGACCAGTCTGCTTGTAGTAGAAGCACTCAGTTTCAGGCTTAGGTCCAGACTTGGGTTTCTTCTCTTGAGCAACAACTTGCTTGCTGTTCTTCTTGAAGTTTCCCTTTTTCTTCCCTTTGCCCTTTTTCTTGAAACTGGTGGTCATATTGACCATCAACACTAGATTCTCCTTCTTGATTTCTACCTCCGCAGTCTTTAGCATTGCGAAGAGCTCGGGAATCGTCTTATCAATCCCTTGCATGTTATAGTTCATCACGAAGCTCTTGTAGCTCGGTGGCAGTGATTGAAGAATTCTGTCAATGACGCTATCATCCGGAAGATTAACTCCCAGTTGAATCAAGTGATTGCAGTACCCATACATCTTGAGTATATGCTCACTGAAAGAACTATTCTCCTCCATCTTGCAGCTGTAGAATTTATTGGAGACTTCATATCTCTCAATCCGGGCATTCTTTTGAAATATTAACTTCAATTCCTGGAACATCTCATATGCTCCATGACGTTCAAAACATCGTTGAAGTCCCAGTTCTAAGCCGTAAAGCATGGCACGCTGAACTATCGAGTAGTCATCAACACGTGACTGCCAGGTATTCACAATGTCTGCGGTTGCTGGCGCAGGTGGTACACCTAGTGGTGCTTCCAGGACGTAACTCTTCTGTGCAGTAATGAGGATAATCCTCAAGTTACGGACCCAGTCCGTGTAATTGCTACCATCATCTTTCAATTTTGCTTTCTCAAGGAACGCATTAAAATTCAACGGAACAACAACACGGGCCATCTATCTACAATTAACATAGACAAGCAAGATACTATCAGGTACTAAGTTCATGATAAATTTAATTTCAATTAATCATACTACTTAAGAACTCCCACTTAGATAGACATCCCTCTAATCCTCTAAGTGATCACGTGATCCAAATCAACTAAATCATAACCGATCATCACGTGAAATGGTGAACATCACTATGTTGATCATATCTACTATATGATTCATGCTCGACCTTTCGGTCTCTGTGTTCCGAGGCCATATATGCATATGCTAGGCTCGTCAAGTTTAACCTGAGTATTCTGGATGTGCAAAACTGGCTTGCACCCGTTGTAGATGGACGTAGAGCTTATCACACCCGATCATCACGTGGTGTCTGGGCACGACGAACTTTGGCAGCGGTGCATACTCAGGGAGAACACTTTTATCTTGAAATTTAGTGAGAGATCATCTTATAATGCTACCGTCAATCAAAGCGAGATAAGATGCATAAAAGATAAACACCACATGCAATCAATATAAGTTATATGATATGGCCATCATCATCTTGTGCTTGTGATCTCCATCTCCGAAGCACCGTCATGATCACCATCGTCACCGGCGTGACACCTTGATCTCCATCGTAGCATCGTTGTCGTCTCGCCAATCTTATGCTTCTACGACTATCGCTACCGCTTAGTGATAAAGTAAAGCATTACAGGGCGATTGCATTGCATACAATAAAGCGACAACCATATGGCTCCTGCCAGTTGCCGATAACTCGGTTACAAAACATGATCATCTCATACAATAAAATTTAGCATCATGTCTTGACCATATCACATCACAACATGCCCTGCAAAAACAAGTTAGACATCCTCTACTTTGTTGTTGCAAGTTTTACGTGGCTGCTACAGGCTTAGCAAGAACCGTTCTTACCTATGCATCAAAAACCACAACGATAGTTTATCAAGTTGATGATGTTTTAACCTTCGCAAGGACCGGTCGTAGTCACACTCGGTTCAACTAAAGTTGGAGAAACTGACACCCGCCAGCCACCTGTGTGCAAAGCACATCGGTAGAACCAGTCTCGCGTAAGCGTACGCGTAATGTCGGTCTGGGCCGCTTCATCCAACAATACTGCCGAACCAAAGTATGACATGCTGGTAAGCAGTATGACTTATATCACCCACAACTCGCTTGTGTTCTACTCGTGCATATAACATCAACGCATAAAACCTGGCTCGGATGCCACTGTTGGGGAACGTAGTAATTTCAAAAAAAAATCCTATGCACACGCAAGATCATGGTGATGCATAGCAACGAGAGGGGAGAGTATTGTCCACGTACCATCGTAGACCGAAAATGGAAGCGTTAGCACATGATACGTCTCCGTCGTATCTATAATTTTTGATTATTCCATGCCAATATTATTCAACTTTCATACACTTTTTGGCAACTTTTTATATTATTTTTGGGACTAACATATTGATCCAGTGCCCAGTGCCAGTTCCTGTCTGTTGCATGTTTTTGGTTTCACAGAATATCCATATCAAACGGAGTCCAAACGGGATAAAAACGGACGGAGCTTATTTTTGGAAAATATGGAAAATTCGGAAGGAAAATCAACGCGAACCAGTGCCCGAGGTGGTCACGAGACAGGGGGGCGCCCCCCCCCCCCTAGGGCGCGCTCCCTACCCTCGTGAGCCCACCATAAGGCGGTTGACGCTCTTCTTTTGCCGCAAGAAAGCTAATATTCGGAAAAAAAATCACTGCGAAGGTTTTAGGTCAATCGGAGTTACGGATCTCCATATATATACGAAACGGTGAAACAGAGCCAGAAGAGAACGCAGAAACAGAGAGAGACAGAGAGACAGATACAATCTCGGAGGGGCTCTCGCCCCTCCTGTGCCATGGAGGCCATGGACCAGAGGGGAAACCCTTCTCCCATCTAGGGAGGAGGTCAAGGAAGAAGAAGGAGGGGGGCTCTCTCCCCCTTGCTTTCGGTGGCACCGGAGTGCCACCGGGGGCCATCATCATCACCGCGATCTACACCAGCACCTCCGCCATCTTCACCAACATCTCCATCACCTTCCCCCTCTATCTACAGCGGTCCACTCTCCCGCAACCCGATGTACCCTCTACTTGAACATGGTGCTTTATGCTTCATATTATTATCCAATCATGTGTTGCCATCCTATGATGTTTGAGTAGATTTTCGTTGTCCTGTCGGTGGTTGATGAATTGCTATGATTGATTTAATTTGCTTGTGGTTATGTTGCTGTCCTTTGGTGCCCATCATATGATTGCGCGCGTGGATCACACCCTAGGGTTAGTTGTATGTTGATAGGACTATGTATTGGAGGGCAAGAGTGACAGAAGCTTCAACCTAGCATAGAAATTGATGCATACGGGATTGAAGGGGGGCCAATATACCTTAATGCTATGGTTGTGTTTTACCTTAATGAACATTAGTGGTTGCGGATGCTTGCTAATAGTTCCAATCATAAGTGCATAGAATTCCAAGTCAGGGATGACATGCTAGCAGAGGCCTCTCCCACATAATACTTGCTATCGGTCTAGTAAAGTAGTCAATTGCTTAAGGGCAATTTCGCAAATCCTACCACCACTTTTCCACACCCGCTATATTTACTTTATTGTTTCTTTATCTAACCAGCCCCTGCTTTTTATTTACGTACTCTTTATTATCTTGCAAACCTATCCAACAACACCTACAAAGTACTTCTAGTTTCATACTTATTCTAGGTAAAGCGAACGTCAAGCGTGCGTAGAGTTGTATCGGTGGTCGATAGAACTTGAGGGAATATTTGTTCTACCTTTAGCTCCTCGTTGGGTTCGACACTCTTACTTATCGAAAACTGTTGCGATCCCCTATACTTGTGGGTTATCAAGACCTTTTTCTGGCGCCGTTGCCGGGGAGCAATAGCGTGGGGTGAATATTCTCGTGTATGCTTGTTTGCTTTATCACTAAGTAAATTTTATTTGTTGTTCTCAGTTGTTTTCTATCTTTAGTTATGGGTAGGAAACGCAAAATACCAAAAAAATAGTTGTACCTACTAAACCAATGGTTGAAGAACCAATCAAAATCTATCACACTGCTGAAGCTTATTACTTGGATCATCTTCGATCCCTATGGGCTCGTGCTGAAGCCCCAACTAGCTTAGTTGAGGGCAAATCCTTAGATGAGCATGCTTGTTATGTGCGACACCGTATATCTGAAAAAGGGAAATTATTATGGAGTCAAATTCAACATTTGCAATGCTATGCTTGGAATTTATGTGAATTATATGATTTTACTTGTTGTTCTGAAAACCCTAAGAAGCACCTTCCCTACCAATGTTTGTTTAGTGATAATGGAATCGTATCCTCTTATGCTAAGGGTGTTTATAGTTACTATGATATTCAACAAATTGAAGAATTTGTTGCTTTTGAGGGTGCTTATGAAATTGCTTCTTTGATTGAAAAGTATGATGCTACTTTTCACAAATCTGAAATTTTGCTATACTTAAATGTTGCTATGATAATTATGCTTCTAATACCTATGTTAAACAGTATATTGAGGAATACTCTGCTGTCCAAGAAGAGACTAATATTTTGCAGGAGTCTATGGAAGAAGAAATTGATGAAACTGTGAGCTCATTGGATGAAAAAGATGATGAGAAGAGCGAAGAACAAAAGGAGGAAGAGTGGATTTATCATCTGTGCCCACCTTCTAATGAGAGTAACTCTTCAACTAATACATTGTTTAATTCCCCTTCATGCTTACCGAAGGATGAATGCTATGATGATTGTTATGATCCCATTGATTCTCCTGAAATATCCCTTTTTGATGATGCTTGCTATACTTGTGGCCAAGATGCCAATATGAATTATGCTTATGGAGATGAACTTGCTATAGTTCCTTATGTTAAACATGAAATTGTTGCTATTGCACCCACACATGATAGTCCTATTATCTTTTTGAATTCTCCCGATTATACTATATCGGAGAAGTTTGCACTTATTAAGGATTATATTGATGGGTTGCCTTTTACCGTTGCACATGATGATTTTGATAAATATAATATGCATGTGATTGCTGCTCCTACTTGCAATTATTATGAGAGAGGAACTATATCTCCACCTCTCTATGTTTCCAACATGATAAAATTGCAAGAAACTGTTTATAATATGCATTGGCCTTTACTAGGTGTGCATGAATTGTTCTTTTATGACATGCCAATGCATAGGAAGAGAGTTAGACTTCGTCATTGCTTGATATATGTTGCTTCGTGCTCACTACTAAATTACAAATCATTGTTAATTAAAATTGGCTTTGATATACCTTGGGATCCGGGTGGATTCACTACTTGAGCAATATATGCCTAGCTTAATGGCTTTAAAGAAAGCGCTGCTAGGGAGACAACCCGGAAGCTTTAGAGAGTCATTTATTTCTGTTGAGTGCTTTCATATAGTTTAAAAACAACAAAAATAAAGAGGGGAACCCAAAACTTTCTCAAAAAGGAAAGTGAAAGTGAGAAAGACAAGCATTGTTGAAGTGGGAGAGCTCCTTGAACTTTGTTCATGCTCACGGCAACTTTGTGAATCTTGATTACAGAAACTTTTCAATAAAAATAATTATCCCCTTGTAAAATTCCATTTTATTATAAAAATAATGTGCCAAGGTTTGCCTTTAGGATATTTACATTTGCTTGATGGTTTGTATGGTGCAGGACAGAAACTTTGGCTGTAGTGCGTGATTTTACATTTTTAGCTGGAACGTCAAATAGTTCTGATTCTTTTTGCACTGTCTTCCTATACAAATTTATTATTTTTTCTAATTTTGGTAGAATTTTTCAAGTATCATAAGTATGGTGAATGTTCAGATTATTACAGACTGTTCTGTTTTAGACAGATTCTGTTTTTGATGCATAGTTTGCTCATTTTGATGAAACTATCGATTCATATCAGTGGATTAATCCATGAAAAAGTTATATTACAGTAGACACAATGCAAAAACAAAATATGAATTGGTTTGCAACAGTACTTAGAGTAGTGATTTGCTTTATTATACTAACGGGTCTTACCGAGTTTTCTGTTGAAGTTTTGTGTGGATGAAGTGTTCGATGATCGAGAAAGTTTTGATGTGAGAAGAAGGAAGAGAGGCAAGAGCTCAAGCTTGGGGATGCCCGAGGCACCCCAAGTAAATATTCAAGGAGACTCAAGAATCTAAGCTTGGGGATGCTGGGAAGGCATTACCTCTTTCTTCAACAAATATCGGTATGTTTTCAGATTCGTTTCGTTCATGCCATATGTGCAATCTTGGAGCGTTTTTTTTTGCATTTAGGTTTTCATTTTTCTTTTATGCACCATGCTGGTATGAGATGGTCCTTGGTTGATTTATAGAATGTTCATTGCACTTCACTTATATCTTTTGAGTATGGCTTTATAGAATGCTTCATGTGCTTCACTTATATCATTTGAAGTTTGGATTGCATGTTTCTCTTTACATAGACAACCGCCATTTGTAGAATGCTCTTTTGCTTCACTTATATTTGTTAGAGCATGGGCATATCTTTTGTAGAAAGAATTAAACTCTCTTGCTTCACTTATATCTATTTAGAGAGATGACAGGAATTGGTCATTCATATGGTTAGTCATAAAATCCTACATAAAACTTGTAGATCACTGAATATGATATGTTTGATTCCTTGCAATAGTTTTGCGATATAAAGATGGTAATATTAGAGTCATGCTAGTGGGTAGTTGTGGATTGTAGAAATACTTGTGTTGAGGTTTGTGATTCCCGTAGCATGCACGTATGGTGAACCGTTATGTAACGAAGTTGGAGCATGATTTATTTATTGATTGTCTTCCTTATGAGTGGTGGTCGGGGACGAGCGATGGTCTTTTCCTACCAATTTATCCCCCTAGGAGCATGTGCGTAGTACTTTGTTTCGATAGCCAATATACTTTTTCAATAAGTATGTGAGTTCTTTATGACTAATGTTGAGTCCATGGATTATACGCACTCTCACCCTTCCACCATTGCTAGCCTCTCTAGTACTGCGCAACTTTCGCCAGTACCATAAACCCACCATATACCTTCCTCAAAACAGCCACCATACCTACCTATCATGGCATTTCCATAGCCATTCCGAGATATATTGCCATGCAACTTTCATCATCATCATATACATGACTTGAGCATTCATTGTCATATTGCTTTGCATGATCGTAAGATAGCTAGCATGATATTTTCATGGCTTGTCCGTTTTTTGATGTCATTGCTACGCTAGATCATTGCACATCCCGGTACACCGCCCGAGGCATTCATATAGACTCATATCTTTGTTCTAGATATCGAGTTGTAAGTAAATAAAAGTGTGATGATCATCATTATTAGAGCATTGCCCAAGTGAGGAAAGGATGATGGAGACTATGATTCCCCCACAAGTCGGGATGAGACTCCGGACGAAAAAAAAGAGAAAGGACAAAAAAAGAGAAGGCCCAAAAAAAGAGGAGAAAAAAAGAGAAAAGAAAACAGAAAAGAGAAAAAGAGAGAAGGGGCAATGCTACTATCCTTTTTCCACACTTGTGCTTCAAAGTAGCACCATGTTCTTCATATAGACAGTCTCTTGAGTTATCACTTTCATATACTAGTGGGAATATTCATTATAGAACTTGGCTTGTATATTCCGATGATGGGCTTCCTCAAATGCCCGAGGTCTTCATGAGCAAGCAAGTTGGATGCACACCCACTTAGTTTCAGTTAGAGCTTTCATACACTTATAGCTCTAGTGCATCCGTTGCATGGCAATCCCTACTCACTCACATTGATATCTATTGATAGGCATCTCCATAGCCCGTTGATACGCCTAGTTGATGTGAGACTATCTTCTCCTTTTTGTCTCCTCCACCATCATATTCTATTCCACCTATAGTGCTATGTCCATGGCTCACGTTCATGTATTGCGTGAAAGTTGAAAAGGTTTGAGAACGCCAAAAGTATGAAACAATTGTTTGGCTTGTCATCGGGGTTGTGCATGATGTGAATATTTTGTGTGGTGAAGATGGAGCATAGCCAGACTATATGATTTTGTAGGGATAACTTTCTTTGGCCTTGTTATTTTGAAAATACATGATTGCTTTATTAGTGGGCTTGAAGTATTATTGTTTTTATGTCAAATGATAGACTATTGCTTTGAATCACTCGTGTCTTAATATTCATGCCATGATTAGACATATGATCAAGATTATGCTAGGTAGCATTCCACATCAAAAATTATCTTTTCTATCATTTACCTACTCGAGGACGAGCAGGAGTTAAGCTTGGGGATCCTGATACGTCTCCGTCGTATCTATAATTTTTGATTGTTCCATGCCAATATTATTCAACTTTCATACACTTTTTGGCAACTTTTTATATTATTTATGGGACTAATATATTGATCCAGTGCCTAGTGCCAGTTCCTATCTGTTGCATGTTTTTGGTTTCGCAGAATATCCATATCAAACGGAGTCCAAACGGGATAAAAATGGACAGAGCTTATTTTTGGAAAATATGGAAAATTCGGAAGGAAAATCAACGCGAAGCAGTGCCCGAGGTGGTCATAAGACCGGGCCCCCCCTAGGGCGCGCCCCCTACCCTCGTGAGCCCACCGTAAGGCGGTTGACGCTCTTCTTTTGCCGCAAGAAAGCTAATATTCGGAAAAAATCACGGCGAAGGTTTCAGGTCAATCGGAGTTACGGATCTCCATATATATACGAAACGGTGAAACAGAGCCAGAAGAGAACGCAGAAACAGAGAGAGACAAAGAGACAGATCCAATCTCGGAGGGGCTCTCGCCCCTCCCATGCCATGGAGGCCATGGACTAGAGGGGAAACCCTTCTCCTATCTAGGGAGGAGGTCAAGGAAGAAGAAGAAGAAGGAGGGGGCTCTCTCCCCTTGCTTCTGGTGGCACCGGAGTGCCACCGGGGGCCATCATCATCACCGCGATCTACACCAACACCTCCGCCATCTTCACCAACATCTCCATCACCTTCCCTCCTCTATATACAACGGTCCACTCTCCCGCAACCCGCTATACCCTCTACTTGAACATGGTGATTTATGCTTCATATTATTATCCAATCATGTGTTGCCATCCTATGATGTCTGAGTAGATTTTCGTTGTCCTGTCGGTGGTTGATGAATTGCTATGATTGATTTAATTTGCTTGTGGTTATGTTGTTGTCCTTTGGTGCCCATCATATGATTGCGCGCGTGGATCACACCCTAGGGTTAGTTGTATGTTGATAGGACTATGTATTGGAGGGCAAGAGTGACAGAAGCTCAACCTAGCATAGAAATTGATGCATACGGGATTGAGGGGGGCCAATATACCTTAATGCTATGGTTGGGTTTTACCTTAATGAACATTAGTAGCTGCAGATGCTTGCTAATAGTTCCAATCATAAGCGCATAGAATTCCAAGTCAGGGATGACATGCTAGCAGAGGCCTCTCCCACATAATACTTGCTATCGGTCTAGTAAAGTAGTCAATTGCTTAGGGGCAATTTCGCAACTCCTACCACCACTTTTTCACACCCGCTATATTTACTTTATTGTTTCTTTATCTAACCAGCCCCTACTTTTTATTTACGTACTCTTTATTATCTTGCAAACCTATCCAACAACACCTACAAAGTACTTCTAGTTTCATACTTGTTCTAGGTAAAGCGAACGTCAAGCGTGCGTAGAGTTGTATCGGTGGTCGATAGAACTTGAGGGAATATTTGTTTTACCTTTAGCTCTTCGTTGGGTTCGACACTCTTACTTATCGAAAACTGTTGCGATCCCCTATACTTGTGGGTTATCAGCACAACGCGGTTGATGTAGTCGTACGTCTTCACGATCCGACCGATCAAGTACCGAACGCACGGCACCTCCGAGTTCAGCACATGTTCAGCCCGATGACGTCCCTCGAACTCCGATCCAGCCGAGTGTTGAGGGAGAGTTTCGTCAGCACGACGGCATGGTGACGATGATGATGTTCTACCGACGCAGGGCTTCGCCTAAGCACCGCTACAGTATTATCGAGGTGGACTATGGTGGAGGGGGGCACCACACACGGCTAAAAGATCAGACGATCAATTGTTGTCTCTAGGGTGCCCCTGCCCCTGTATATAAAGGAGCAAGGGGGAAGGTGCGGCCGGCCAGGAGGGGCGTGCTACGTCTTGAGCTTGCGTTGGTTTTCCCCGAAGAGGAAGGGATGATGCAGCAGAGTAGCGTAAGTATTTCCCTCAGTTTTTTGAGAACCAAGGTATCAATCCAGTAGGAGGCCACGCTCAAGTCCCTCGTACCTGCACAAAACGATAGCTACTCGCAACCAACGCGATTAGGGGTTGTCAATCCTTCACGGTCACTTACGAGAGTGAGATCTGATAGATATAATATTTTTGGTATAAAGATGCAAAGTAAAAAGTAAGAGCAAAGTAAAAAAGCAAAGAAATATTAAAGTGATGGAGATTGATATGATGAGAATCGACCCGGGGGCCATAGGTTTCACTAGTGGCTTCTCTCAAGAGCATAAGTATTCTACGGTGGGTGAACAAATTACTGTTGAGCAATTGACGGAATTGGGCATAGTTATAAGAATATCTAGGCATGATCATGTATATAGGCATCACGTCCGTGACAAGTAGATCGAAACGATTCTGCATCTACTACTATTACTCCACTCATCGACCGCTATCCAGCATGCATCTAGAGTATTAAGTTAAAAACAGAGTAACGCTTTAAGCAAGATGACATGATGTAGAGAGATAAATTCATGCAATATGAAATAAACCCAATCTTGTTATCCTCGATGGCAAGGATACAATACGTGCCTTGCTGCCCCTTCTGTCACTGGGTAAGGACACCGCAAGATCGAACCCAAAGTTAAGCACTTCTCCCATGGCAAGAACTACCAATCTAGTTGGCCAAACCAAACGGATAATTCAAAGAGACTTGCAAAGATAACCAATCATACATAAAAGAATTCAGAGAAGATTCAAATATTATTCATAGATAGACTGGATCATAAACCCACAATTCATCGGTCTCAACAAACACACCGCAAAAATAAGATTACATCGAATAGATCTCCAGGCGCGCCCTCCACCCTCTCTCATGGAGATCTATTCGATGTAATCTTCTTTTTGCGGTGTGTTTGTTGAGACCGATGAATTGTGGGTTTATGATCCAGCCTATCTATGAATAATATTTTAATCTTCTCTGAATTCTTTTATGTATGATTGGTTATCTTTGCAAGTCTCTTCGAATTATCAGTTTGGTTTGGCCTACTAGATTGCTTTTTCTTGCCATGAGAGAAGTGCTTAGCTTTGGGTTCGATCTTGCGGTGTCCTTTCCCAGTGACAGAAGGGGCAGCAAGGCACGTATTTTATTGTTGCCATCGAGGATAACAAGATGGGGTTTTTATCATATTGCATGAAACTATCCCTCTACATCATGTCATCTTGCTTAAGGCATTACTCTGTTTTTAACTTAATACTCTAGATGCATGCTGGATAGCGGTCGATGAGTGGAGTAATAGTAGTAGATGCAGGCAGGAGTCGGTCTACTTGTCTCGGACGTGATGCCTATATACATGATCATACCTAGATATTCTCATAACTATGCTCAATTCCGTCAATTGCTCAACAGTAATTTGTTCACCCACCGTAGAATACTTATGCTCTTGAGAGAAGCCACTAGTGAAACCTATGGCCCCCGGGCCTCTTTCTCATCATATCAATCTCCATCACTTTATTATTGCTTTGCTTTTTTACTTTGCCTTTTACTTTTCACTTTGCATCTCTATACCAAAAATACCAAAAATATTATTTATCATCTCTATCAAATCTCACTTTCGTAAGTGACCGTGAAGGGATTGACAACCCCTAAGTGCGTTGTTTGCGTTGAGCTATTGTTTTTGTGTAGGTACGAGAGACTCGCGCGTAGCCTCCTACTGGATTGATACCTTGGTTCTCAAAAACTGAGGGAAATACTTACGCTACTTTGCTGCATCATCCTCTCCTCTTCGGGGAAGTCCAACGCAGTGCTCACGAGGTAGCAAGAAGAATTTCTGGCGCCGTTGCCGGGGAGTCTGCGCAAAAGTCAACATACCAAGTACCCATCACAATCCCTATCTCCCGCATTACATTATTTGCCATTTGCCTCTCGTTTTCCTCTCCCCCACTTCACCCTTGCCGTTTTATTCGCCCTCTCTCTCTCTATCCTCCCTCTCTTTCTCTATTTGCCTCTTTTTGCCCGTTTGCCTTTTGTTTGCTCGTGTGTTGGATTGCTTGTTTATCGCGATGGCTCAAGGTAATACTAAATTGTGTGACTTCACCAATACCAACAACAATGATTTCCTTAGCACTCTGATTGCTCCTCTTACTGATGCTGAATCTTGTGAAATTCATACTGTTTTGCTGAATCTTGTCATGAAAGATCCGTTCTCCGGCCTTCCTAGTGAAGATTCCGCTACCCATCTAAATAGCTTCGTTAATTTGTGTGACATGCAAAAGAAGAAAGATGTGGATAATGATATTGTTAAATTGAAGCTATTTCCTTTTTCGCTTAGAGATCGTGCTAAAGCTTGGTTTTCGTCTTTGCCTAAAAATAGTATTGATTCATGGAACAAGTGCAAAGATGCTTTTATCTCTAAGTATTTTCCTCCCGCTAAGGTCATCTCTCTTAGAAACGATATTATGAATTTTAAGCAACTTGATCATGAACATGTTGCACAAGCTTGGGATAGAATGAAATTAATGATACGTAATTGCCCTACTCATGGTTTAAATTTGTGGATGATTATACAAAAAATTTATGCCGGATTGAATTTTGCTTCTAGAAATCTTTTAGATTCGGCCGCGGGAGGCACTTTTATGGAAATCACTTTAGGAAAAGCTACTAAACTCCTAGATAATTATGGTTAATTATTCTCAATGGAATACTGAAAGATCTACTAAAAAGGTGCATGCGATAGAAGAAATTAATGTTTTGAATGGAAAGATGGATGAACTTATGAAATTATTTTCTAATAAGATTATTTCTTCTGATCCTAATGATGTGCCCTTGTCTACTTTGATTGAGAATAATAATGAACCTATGGATGTGAATTTTGTTGGTAGGAACAATTTTGGTAACAACGCGTATAGAGGAAATTTCAACCCTAGGCCTTATCCTAGTAATCCCTCTAATAATTATGGTAATTCCTAAAAAAATTCTTTTGGAAATTATAATAAGATGCCCTCTAATTTTGAATTTAATATTAAATAATTTATTACTTCGCAAAAGAATTTTAATGCTTTGATTGAAGAAAAAGTGCTTAAGATTGATGATTTGGCTAGGAACGTTGATAGAATTGCTCTTGATATTGATTCTTTGAAACTTAGATCTATTCCACCTAAGCATGATATCAATGAGTCTCTCAAAGCCATGATAATTTCCATTGACAAGTGCAAGGAAAGAACCGCTAGGACGCGTGCTATGAAAGATGCCTTTATTAAAGCGTGTTCTTCTAGTTCCTATGAAAATAAAGATGAAGATCTAAAAGTTATTGATGTGTCCCCTATTAAATATTTGTTTTGCAATATGAATCTTGATAATGATGGGACTGAATATGATCCACCTTCACCTAGAAGGCGTTCTAAAAATTCGGAGTATTTAGATCTTGATGGTGAAATTGATAAAAGTGGGATTAAAAGAAATAAAACCCTAGATGATGCTAGACCCACTGTATTGGATTTCAAGGAATTTAATTATGAAAATTGCTCTTTGATTGTTTGTATTTCCTTGTTGCAATCCGTGCTAAATTCTCCTCATGCTTATAGTCAAAATAAAGCCTTTACCGAACATATTGTTGTTGCCTTGATGCAATCTTATGAAAAAAAATTGAGTTGAAAGTTTATATCCCTAGAAAACTTTATGATGAGTGGGAACCTACTATTAAAATTAAAATTAAAGATTATGAGTTTTATGCTTTGTGTGATTTCGGTGCTAGTGTCTCTACTATTCCCAAAACTTTGTGTGATTTGCTAGATTTCCGTAATTTTGATGATTGCTCTCTAAACTTGCATCTTGCAGATTCCACTATTAAGAAACCTATGGGAAGAATTAATGATGTTCTTATTGTTGCAAATATGAATTATGTGCCCGTAGATTTTATCGTTCTTGATATAGATTGCAATCCTTCTTTCCCTATTATTCTCGGTAGACCTTTCCTTAGAACGGTTGGTGCAATTATTGATGTGAAGGAAGGGAATATTAGATTCCAATTTCCATTAAAAAAGGGCATGGAACACTTCCCTAGAATGAAAATAAAATTACCATACGAATCTATCATGAGAGCCACTTATGGATTGCCTACCAAAGATGGCAATACCTAGATCTATTCTTGCTTATTATGCCTAGCTAGGGGCGTTAAACGATATCGCTTGTTGGGAGGCAACCCAATTTTATTTTTATTCCTTGCTTTTTTCTCCTGTTTAGTAATTAATAAATTATTTATCCTCTGTTTTGGTTGTGTTTTTTGTGCTTAATTAGTGTTTGTGCCAAGTAGAACCGTTGGGAAGACTTGGGGAAAGTCTTGTTGAACTTGTTGTAAAAGACAGAAACTTTAGCGATCACGAGAACTGCTGTCATTTTTATTTGGAGAGTGATATTTAGTTAATTCTTTTTGAAGATGATTAATATATAAATTCCTCACGTCCAGCAATTTATTTTAGAATTTTTGGGGTTCCAGATCTTGCGCTAGCTACAGATTACTACAGACTATTCTGTTTTTGACAGATTCTGTTTTCCGTGTGTTGTTTGCTTATTTTGATGAATCTATGGCTAATAAAATAGTTAATGAACCATATAGAAGTTGGAATACAGTAGGTATAACACCCATATAAATAAAGAATGAGTTCATTACAGTACCTTGAAGTGGTCTTTTGTTTTCTTTCTCTAACGGAGCTCACGAGTTTTCTACTTTAAGTTTTGTGTTGTGAAGTTTTCAAGTTTTGAGTGAATTCTTTTGATGGATTATGGAACAAGGAGTGGCAAGATCCTAAGCTTTGGGATGCCCATGGAACCCCCAAGATAATCTAAGGACACCTAAAAGCCAAAGCTTGGTGATGCCCTGGAAGGCATCCCCTCTTTCGTCTACTTCTATTGGTAACTTTACTTGGAGCTATATTTTTATTCACCACATGATATGCGTTTTGCTTGGAGCGTCTTTTATGATTTGATTCTTTGCTTTTTAGTATACCACAATCATCCTTGCTGTACACACCTTTTGAGAGAGCCATACATAATTTGGAATTTGATAGAATACTCTATGTGCTTCACTTATATCTTTTGAGTTATATAATTTTGCTCAGGTGCTTCACTTATATCTTTTAGAGCACGGTGGTGGATTTGTTTTATAGAAACTATTGATCTCTCATGCTTCACTTAGATTATTTTGAGAGTCTTAATAGCATGGTAATTTGCTTAATAATAATATGCTTGGTATTCAAGATTTGTAAAACTTTATTTTGAGTGCGTTGAATACTAAGAAAAAAATTGATGCTTGATAATTGTTTTGAGATATGAGGATGGTGATATTAGAGTCATGCTAGTTGAGTAGTTGTGAATTTGAAAAATGCTTGTGTTAAAGTTTGTGATTCCCGTAGCATGCACGTATGGTGAACCGTTATGTGATGAAGTCGGAGCATGATTTATTTATTGATTTTCTTCCTTATGAGTGGCGGTCGGGGACGAGCGATGGTCTTTTCCTACCAATCTATCCCCCTAGGAGCATGCGCGTAATACTTTGCTTTGATAACTTCTAGATTTTTGCAATAAGTACATGAGTTCTTTATGACTAATGTTGAGTCCATGGATTATACACACTTTCCTTCCTTCCACCATTGCTAGCCTCTCTAATACCGCGCACTTTCGCCGGTATCATACACCCACCAAATACCTTCCTCAAAACAGCCACCATACCTACCTATCATGGCATTTCCATAGCCATTCCGATATATATTGCCATGCAACTTTCCACCGTCCCGTTCATTATGACACGCTCCATCATTGTCATATTGCTAGAATGATCATGTAGTTGACATCGTATTTGTGGCAAAGCCACCGTTCATAATTCTTTCATACATGTCACTCTTGATTCATTGCATATCCCGGTACACCGCCGGAGGCATTCATATAGAGTCATATTTTGTTCTAAGTATTGAGTGGTAATTGTTGAGTTGTAAGAAAAAGAAAAAGTGTGATGATCATCATTTTTAGAGCATTGTCCCAAGTGAGGAAAGGATGATGGAGACTATGATTCCCCCACAAGTCGGGATGAGACTCCGGACGAAAAAAAGAAGAAGAAAAAGAGGCCATAAAAAAGAGAAGGCCCAAAAAAATGAGAGAAAAAGAGAGAAGGGACAATGTTACTATCCTTTTACCACACTTGTGCTTCAAAGTAGCACCATGATCTTCATGATAGAGAGTCTCTCATTCTGTCACTTTCATATACTAGTGGGAATTTTTCATTATAGAACTTGGCTTGTATATTCCAATGATGGACTTCCTCAAAATGCCCTAGGTCTTCGTGAGCAAGCGAGTTGGATGCACACCCACTTAGTTTTTTTTGTTGATCTTTCATATACTTATAGATCTAGTGCATCTGTTGCATGTCAATCCCTACTCACTCACATTGATATCTATTGATGGGAATCTCCATAGCTCGTTGATACGCCTAGTTGATGTGAGACTATCTTCCCCTCTTTTTGTCTTCTCCACAACCACCATTCTATTCCACATATAGTGATATATCCATGGCTCACGCTCATGTATTGCGTGAAGATCGAAAAAGTTTTGAAAATGTCAAAGGTATGAAACAATTGCTTGGCTTGTCATCGGGGTTGTGCATGATTTAAATACTTTGTGTGGTGAAGATAGAGCATAGCCAGACTATATGATTTTGTAGGGATAGCTTTCTTTGACCATGTTATTTTGAGAAGACATAATTGCTTTGTTAGTATGCTTGAAGTATTATTATTTTTATGTCAACATGAACTTTTGTCTTGAATCTTTTGAATCTGAATATTCATATCACAATTAAGAAGATTTACATTGAAATTATGCCAAGTAGCACTCCGCATCAAAAATTCTGTTTTTATCATTTACCTACTCGAGGACGAGCAGGAATTAAGCTTGGGGATGCTTGATATGTCTCCAACGTATCTATAATTTTTGATTGCTCCATGCTATATTATCTACTGTTTTGGACATTATTGGGCTTTATTATCCACTTTTATATTATTTTTGGACTAACCTATTAACCGAAGGCCCAGCCCGGAATTGCTATTTTCTGCCTGTTTTAGGGTTTCGAAGAAAAGGAATATCAAACGGAGTCCAAACGGAATGAAACCTTCGGGAACGTGATTTTCTCACTGAATACAACTCAGGAGACTTGGACCCTACATCAAGCCAATTAACAGGAGGCCACGAGGTAGGGGGCGCGCCTGCCCCCCCCCCCCCAGGCGCGCCCTCCACCCTCGTGGGCCCCCTGTTGCTCCACCGACGTACTTCTTCCTCCTATATATATCCACGTACCCCCAAACGATCAGATACGGAGCCAAAAACCTAATTCCACCGCCACAACTTTCTGTATCCACGAGATCACATCTTGGGGCCTGTTCCGGAGCTCCGCCGGAGGGGGCATCAATCACGGAGGGCTTCTACATCATCATCCAAGCCCCTCCGATGAAGTGTGAGTAGTTTACTTCAGACCTACGGGTCCATAGTTAGTAGCTAGATGGCTTCTTCTCTCTTTTTGGATCTCAATACAATGTTCTCCCCCTCTCTCGTGGAGATCTATTTGATGTAATCTTCTTTTTGCGGTGTGTTTGTTGAGACCGATGAATTGTGGGTTTATGATCCAGTCTATCTATGAATAATATTTGAATCTTCTCTGAATTCTTTTATGTATGATTGGTTATCTTTGCAAGTCTCTTCGAATTATCAGTTTGGTTTGGACTACTAGATTGGTTTTTCTTGCCATGAGAGAAGTGCTTGGGTTCGATCTTGCGGTGTCCTTTCCTAGTGACAGAAGGGGCAGCAAGGCACGTATTGTATTGTTGCCATCGAGGATAACAAGATGGGGTTTTTATCATATTGCATGAAATTATCCCTCTACATCATGTCATCTTTCTTAAGGTGTTACTCTGTTTTTAACTTAATACTCTAGATGCATGCTGGATAGTGGTCTACTTGTCTCGGACGTGATGCCTATATACATGATCATACCTAGATATTCTCATAACTATGCTCAATTCTGTCAATTGCTCAACAGTAATTTGTTCACCCACCGTAGAACTTATGCTCTTGAGAGAAGCCACTAGTGAAACCTATGGCCCCCGGGTCTCTTTCTCATCATATCAATCTCCATCACTTTATTATCACTTTGCCTTTTTACTTTGGCTTTTACTTTTCACTTTGCATCTTTATACCAAAAATACCAAAAATATTATTTATCATCTCTATCAGATCTCACTTTCGTAAGTGACCGTGAAGGGATTGACAACCCCTAAGCGCATTGGTTGCATTGAGCTATTGTTTATGTGTAGGTATGAGGGACTCGCGCATAGCCTCCTACTGGATTGATACCTTGGTTCTCAAAAACTGAGGGAAATACTTACGCTACTTTGCTACATCATCGTCTCCTCTTAGGGGAAATCCAACGCAGTGCTCAAGAGGTAGCAGTAGCACATAAAGTGTTCCTCCGGTAAACGGGAGTTGCATAATCTCATAGTCATAGGAACATGTATAAGTCATGAAGAAAGCAATAGCAACATACTAAACGATCGAGTGCTAAGCTAACGGAATGGGTCAAGTCAATCACATCATTCTCCTAATGATGTGATTCCGTTAATCAAATGACAACTCATGTCAATGGCTAGGAAACATAACCATCTTTGATCAACGAGCTAGTCAAGTAGAGGCATACTAGTGACACTCTGTTTGTCTATGTATTCACACAAGTATTATGTTTCTGGTTAATACAATTCTAGCATGAATAATAAACATTTATCATGATATAAGGAAATAAATAATAACTTTATTATTGCCTCTAGGGCATATTTCCTTCAAAAATATCAAATCCAAAATTTTGAAGCTAGTTTAAAAATATTATCATGTTTATATGCTAAAGTTATGGTCCAATAGGAATATGCTATCCTTAACAAGATTTGACTTTTTTGTTTAACTAGTTGTTGATCAAGAGTGGCACACCTGACACGTTGAGCATGGTCCAATTGTTGCATCATAAGAAAGGTGCATGAGATGCGTTTCGCAACAAGGCGGTCCTTGATAGAGGCAGGGAGAGAAAACCAGCAAGATCTAAATTGTCGAGAGATAGTTTTTTCAACCATATCTCGTGCATGGATCCATCTCATGTGGTTGCTTTGAGATTGGTACTACTTTTCGGTTGTTGTCAAAATTTATCTTGTTTCATAATGTTTTGTTCGGGTTCCTCGCCCAAAAAATTGTTTTGTTCGGGTTTTTCTTTCCTGGTTTTAAAGTGTATCGTCATATTTCATTGTGTACCGGTGAAAAACAATGCATTTGTGTCAGATCGGAGTTGCTGATTCACAATGTAATATTATGTTACACTTTGAAACAAGTGGGGAGGGGGGAGGGGCGAAACTAATGTAACATTTGAAATCAAGACAAAATTTAACAAAAAGAAGTTGAATCGTAAAGCAACCACGAATGGTGGATTCACGCATGTATGATAAGACTATCATTTCTGTGTTAAAAAAGGGAAACGTTTCAGAACGGCGCGCCAGCCGAACGATTCGGTCGGTCGCTCGCCCACGCAGACGCCACGCAGCACAAGGGCCCGCACGCAATCGTCTTTTCCCTATCCTCTCCTCCACACACATCTCATCCACGCAAGCTTTGTCTCTGGATTTCTCTTCCCCATCTCCATCTCCGCGGACTTCTCTGCCTTTCTCCTTGTCCTGCCTCCGGCGAGCGTCGTGGCTTCTCTGGCGAGGACAACACGGCACGGCGGGGACAAAGGAGGTAGCACGCTGGGGAGCTGAAATCGGTGGATGGAAAAGCTACATCCGGCTACGCGTGAGCTGCAATTTCTCTCCCCTGTCTCTATCTCCGCGGACCTCTCTACCTCTCTCCTCGTCCTGCATTCGGCGAGGGCCGCGGCTTCTCCGACGAGGACAACACGGGAGGATGGGGGCAAAGGAGGAAGCACGCCGGGAAGCTGAAAACGGTGGACAGAAAAGCTACAACCGTCCACCAAAAAAGCTACAACCATCCACCAAAAGAGCTGGAACCAGGCAAGGGGAGCTGCAAACCATGGCCACAAGAGCTGGAACCGCAGCCTAGCGGAGCTGCAACAGCGGTCCAGTGGAGCTGCAAGGCGACCCCCTGCGGCTGGGATGTTGCAACTGTTGTCCGGCGAGCTGAAACCGCGGTGCAGTGGAGCTGCAAAGGAAGGGGGGCGACCTCTTGATTTTTGGGATGATGCACCCGTGGACCGGCGGAGCGAGATTGGTGCTGGAACCAGTCCGACGGAGCGCCGGCGACGCTACTCCCCGGAGTTGCGGTGGTCACCACCGGTAGTGCGGGAACTTTCCATCAAGGATGCTGGAAACGCCCGGCGAAAAAGCTGCAACCAGTCGAGGGCGACAGGAGCGCGACGCCACGGGCGCAAGGGCAAGCGCGGAGTCATGGCTAGTCAGCAAGGGGAGGAAGCAGGAGACCTGGGGGAGCTGTCGAGAAGAAGAAGAAGACGAGCGCACGAGAAGACGAGGGAAGGAATCATGCGGTGTAGATGCGCGCATCGTGCGGCTAGGGGCTGACCGGCCGAACGATTCGGCCGGCGCACCGGCGCGTGCGCCTATTGTTGCCCTAAAAAAAGACTATCATTTCTCAGATTGTCGATCCAATGGGCCTGGAAATTTTGAAACGCCACCAAATAGACGAACGTGAAACGGGCACTCCGAGAAGGAAAAATAAATAGAAATCCACTCAAAAAAAGAGAAAGAAATAGAAATGGAAATTTTTAAATGGTAATAACGCTATCACAGCACACGTTCCAAATTTGATCGCGCCAGAAACATGCGAAATTTAAACGCCGTAGCTGTAGCCAACCCTTGCCCGCGACGGATCCACCCTAAACTTGGACGTGTCTCCCTTAAATCTCGCGTCCTCCTCTCCGCAACCCACACCGACCAACCAGCCTCGCTCCGCTCGTTGCCATTGTTTCTCCCATGATAGTCTGGGCGTCCTGATATATCTCCTGCCCGATGTCGGCGATAGTGGGGCACGACGACGGCTCGCCGCCGTCCCCGCTCCACCTGCTGGAGGTCACGGTCATCTCCGCGCAGGACCTGCACCGGCGCCACCGGCTCAGCCACCGGGTGCGCGCGTACGCCGTGGCGTGGATCGACGGCACGCGGAAGCTGCGCACGGAGGTCGACCTCGCCGGCGGGGCCGACCCGACGTGGAACGACCGGTTCCTCTTCCGCGTGGACGCCGGGTTCCTCAAGTCGGAGACCGCCGCCGTCGTCGTCGAGGTGCGCGCGACCCGGAGGTTTGGCTCTGATGTTGTCCTTGGACGCACGGGGATCGTGGTGAGCACCTTCGTGCGCGTGCACTCGTCCAGGCTCACTGCTGCTCCTGCGGTGGCGGTGGCGCCCACCGGCCGGCAGGTGGCGGCGCTGCAGCTCAGGCGCCCGCGGTCGCTCCGGCCGCAGGGCGTGCTCAACGTGGCGGTGACGCTGCTGGGCGCCGCCCAGGCGCGCGCCGTGGCGCCCATCTACCACATGCCGGGGTCCCCGGACGCGTTCGCCATGAAGGACCTCGTGGCGATGAGGCCGGCGCCGTTCCTGTACGAGATCACGGAGGAGGGCGCGGCCGAGGAGAGGGGTCTGGAGTACTACGCGCGCCGCCAGCGGCCGTTGGTTGAGCACTCCGGGCCGCTGGACCCGAGGGGCGCCGCCATCGAGCAGAGCAAGCTGGCCATGAAGCTGGAGAAGTGGAGGGTGGATCTGTCCCCGGACCACGGGGATCATGACGGTCGCGGCGGCGGCAAGTCAGGGAGGTGGCTGCGCAGGACCTCCTGCTTCGGCCGCCAGGAGAGCTGGGAAAGGTAACCGGTGATCAATCAATCAAAGCGGCCGGGTGGCATGGCTGGCAGGATGTGGGTAGTACAAGAGAGGTCGATTGCTTGCCAAATAAGTTCTTTTTTGCTCGCTATGAACAGTTTAATTTGTTGGTTTATTCTTATCACATCGTGTAGCACAAATAGCAAGAGGAAGAAATTTATTTTAGACCCTCGAATTACTTCAAATTAACTTTCGACCACAAAGAAAGTAAACCACCCACATCCCTTCTCCGAATCGGAATCGATTTGCCAACATAGTTCAGGGAAAGACATGATCGTTGTAGGTAGGCTCCAACTTATAGAAGCCAATATGTTTATTTAATTGATATTGGTTCTCTAATAATTAGAAAGGTACACTAGATTATAGTCCTTCCACCCGTTTCGGTCATCTCCCTTCAGCCTCCCACATAATATGTCCATTTTCCTCTCTCCTTGTTTAGCCTTACATATTAGATGAGAATTTAGTAGGTTCTGGCGCCGAAACTTCACCATCCTGAAACAAGAACCGCAACAACTTCCTAGCCCTCTCAGAGCTCAGGCACATCCGGCCGTCCATTCCGGTAGCTTGTGCCCATTATGGTGGTGAGTTCTCTAACTCATAGGGGTGATTTGGTACCATCCATTGCCATCATCTCTACCCATTCCATCTTTTCCATTAAAAATTCATGACTTGTGTTCTTATGCTCCATTAACATTCATTTGAGGTTCTTGTTGAGAATGCCAATAACATGGTTCTTTTAGCTATGTTTGTTGGTGCCTCCTTTCTTTTATTTTTTGCAAATTTGTCCATTATAGGGCCTTATTCATGATAGACGAACTCCTTCACGTTTTAAATATGATGTGGATGTGATACAACCCTGCCCCACCATATCAATGCAAGTCCCTAAGTTCTCCCACGATGAACCTGCCAACACCTATTTTCCTTAGACCTCTCCACTTGACATTACCAAGGATAGTTTGCTACCAAATGCATGGACCCTTTCTTGCTTAGGTGTATAGGAGTAAGCATGATAGAGGTGGCACGTAGATGCACAATCAAGCGTCCAGAACTACCAGACTTGGCACAATGCTTCTCAAGCGCCAAGCACATTTGATACTATCGAACAAAGCCTCAAGAACAACAAGACCCACCCCCAAAACCATTGAGCCGAGCAGAGTGTGCTCTCGATGGCAAGCTACTTCTAGAACTTGAAAGAACCATGTCCTTGACACTACCAAACACAAAACATGCCTCGGAGACTACATGCGTTGAGGACTATCGGGGTTAACCATTCGGTAGTACCAGACTTCGTTGCCTGCGTACGACCACCATGTGGCTCCACTGGATTGTAAGTTGCCTTTGGCATACTAAACGTAGGTTATGAGGATATAGACAATAAATACCCCTTCATCCCATCCTTAGGATTAGACCATGACTATCTCCTCCAAGTTTATGCGGTGCTCGCTGGGAGCAGTCTGAGGCCCTTTCCCACGAGTGGGTGACTACATCATGGGCCCATCTAAATGCTGGTTGAAACACTCTTGTGCGCACACTGCCTTATCCATCCGATCCTCTCCAATAGCTTCCTATAACCAACGACAGCGGCGGCTACACGAATAGCGAGGAGGATGGCGCACCCCGTGCTTCGTTGCATCTGCCTGTTGCACGCCATCGGCCCACCAACCTCATCTAGCTAGCCCTTGATATGTCGTCGCCGCTCTGGACTTTATGTCATTCTGACTACTAGCTTCTCTCGAGGCCACCACACGCTTCTACACACTGGGCACGCATGATGTGCTTGACCTTGCTACCACTCATGGTTCTTGCTCCTTTGTTTTTCAATCTCAGAGCCCGCGTCATTGTCAACTGAATTCCCGCGGTCTATGAGTCGGCGCGTGCCCTCAATGCTTTGCTTCTACACCATGGCCCCCCTATTCTATCAATCATTGCTCGCTTTGCTCTTTGTTGTTGTCAGCAACCAGAAAGGGAAGGACTTGTGTTATATCCATCTCTTATCCCCTACCATGGAGGATCTCCACACGATGAGGGCCTCCCGAGTGCAGCTTGTGGCACGTGAGGCCGGAGGAGGGCGATCAGTGGCTGAAGACGGAGGCAGCTTGGTCCTGCTCACTGACCATGGCGGCCCAACCCAGCCTTGCGTCACCACCAATTGCGACTTGGGTATTCAATTCAACCACATCCCTTTTCTCCCTCAATGTCAAACTCCTTCCTCTGCCGATAATCATTAACATGGGACCTTGGTACCTCACGAACTGTGGTGTCACATTCAGTGTGTTGTCCAGCTATTGTTCTCGTGATGGGTACCCCCTAGTAGATGCTTCTACGTGGACGGGAAGGGCCTCTAAACGCTCCATAGGATCAAGGGAACAACATCAACATCCACCAATTCTTAGATGTTGACCTTGCACCTGTCTTTAGCCAACAATGTATTCATTTGTATGCCTGCCTCCATTCTTGGATGATTGCAGCGAGCTAGAAATTGAACATATCCTTCATCTTAGTTTGGATTATTTGTTATCCGTCGAGGGAATCAGATAAAGACAAAGGTAATCGTGTGCATGTTTTATTGTCTTCTCCCTTTTGATATAATAAGGTTGTAATATGCTTGATCTTAGGAATGTGTGTCCTAGTCTCATTGTTTTAGAAATTGTGCATGCTGCTTTTGCACAAGATTTCGGTAAATTTACATTTTATAGTATTGCCTATCATCATTTTTGTGTGGTTCATTGTACATGTAGTTGACTGTAGAAGCTATTCAGGTGTGAGGTCACTGTTGATGGAATAGCACCAAACCAAACCATGTGTCTGTTATCATGTTGTGAATGCACCTGGTAATCAATTGCACATGGTGATACTTATATGTTTATTAACAATGCTTGTGCTAGTGAGACTACGTGCAGATATCTTCTTTGCTCTGTACATAGAGTGATGACTACGATAGAAGTTGAGCCTATGGTTCAAAAAATAGAGAGAAAACAATCCCTGCCCATCAGATTGGAGTTGGATGCTCAAGGCACTTAAGTGGGTACATTAGTGGGGAGTAACTTATACTAGTATGTTACTAGTCTGTGTTACTACCTCTATAGTGGGTAGTAACATATATGTAGTGTCATGCACCACTTCATTTATTACTTTGTATTAGTATTTTACATTGGGAACCGCTATGTGATGGTAACATATTAGGCTGGCCATAGTGGGGGTAACATAAGTAGTATCATATACTTGGGACTCGTAACATGCTTACGTGGCAGGGGATTAAACAAGAGAGAGAAGATCATAGTAACATAGGTAGATACCGTAACATAATAAATATGATGTTACTATGTGTCTTGCATGGCAATAAACGAGACCATCTATGATACTACTTTATGATACTATGCACTATGGATATAGTATCATACACTACTATCATATGCATGATACTAGTATATGTTACTCCCCACTATGACCAGCCTTATGTTACTCTATTTGTCTCTCCATCCTCTTTAATTACTTGCAACATCACTTTTTTTGCTTATGTGGCATTCATGTTCCTATATTACTTCCACCACTAGCCTTACGACTCCCGACCCCATCCACCCACTATAGTTCTTTTATGAAAATCCTTCATTCAGAATGTCATTTAAATTAAAAACGGGAGGATCTCCATCCCAAACATAAAAGGAACTAGAATCAAAAGCATTTCTAGCTAGTTTATACGCCACTTTATTGACTTCCCTTAGGCAATGATGAATAGAGATTGTGCCAAGGCTCTGAACCACCTCACTGTAGTTATATATAAAACATAACATTTGCAATAACCACATCAAGTATTATGTACACTCCAATTGTTATGCCAACGACCTTTCACAGATGTGTGCATAGTGACGATGTCCCTTATCCTCTTACTTAAAAAGAATGAATCTTAATTTGCACATGTATATCTTTCATATCTAAATAGCTAGCCCCCACTAACATATTTCTCTCAACATACAACATGTCATCTCATCATTCAACATGCATAGAAAAAGGCTCACAAAACATGCAACTATGTATATTAAAAATCCACTTCAACATGCAAACATGCATGCATGTACAATTCCATTCTAATATGACATTTAAATGAAATTATTATATACTTTCAAAAACTATTATTTCAAATATTCATGTTCCATATAACCAAAACTTCATTGAAATATTGCAAAACATTCCTGCAACAATGTGCGGAGCACCATCTGGTTTTATAAAATGTTGTACCTATATATCTGAGAAAAGTATACTTTTCGTCTCTTAATTCCCCGGTAAAATAAAATGATAGGACCATTTAGTTACGTACATCCCATGCCCAAGATCAGCGCCACGTGGGCTAGGCCACCTAAAGTCACATCCGGAGGTCGCAACCATTGGCTTGAAGTAAGTTCGATTGCATATTGAAAGAATGAAGTGAATTTGGTTTCTAACGGCGGCATTTTTCTTGTTACATATGAGCTTAGCTTTGGCGGCAATATCGATCAATCTACCGGGTAGTAATCATCATAATCGTGCATTCTTAAAAAGTTGATCCCAATTCTTTTAACATGCAAAGTGTCCACCTCAACATCCCACTAAGCCATGCATTTAAGTCTTATGTCCCACTAAGCCAATTAAAATCAGCCACATAAGCGAGTCATGCATTTAACTTATAAATTACAATTATTTTTAATTGCATTAGTCTATGCATGTAAGCTGCCACATCTTACATTCATGTTATCATGTAACTCCGAAGTTTTTATTCTACTTTTAAACACTTTTTTTATTAATTTTTAAGCTCACTTCAACGTCCTACTAAGTCATGCATTTAAGTCTTCTCCCCCACTAAGTCATGCAAAATCAACCACATAAGCAAGTCATGCATTTAACTTATAAATTACAATTGTTTTCAATTGCATTAGTCTATGCATGTAACACTGCCACGTCATACATTCATATTAGTCATTCTTCACATTTTTTTAAATGACATTTTTAACTGTAATTCAAAAGTTTTTATTTTACTTTTAGACTCTTTCTTCTATTGATTTTCAAGCTTATACTTTCTTTTCATTAGATATAGTTATTTTTAGCAACATTTATACATTTTTTTAATAAAGTTACCGCAACAACGCGTGGGGCATTATCTAGTTAAAGCAATTTATGTACCGGAAATAGACAATGGGCCTCGGGTCCCATTACACCCAAAATGAAAGAAAATATTAGAAAGTTCAAAAAGAGTCAAAAATTCCTTAATCTTTTTGGAATCAAACATGATCAAGCATTACACTCTTGTGAATTTTTTTGTGAAGGACTAGCTTCGATCGACTCCACGGCCAAGAAAACAAATTTGAGATTACAAAAGGCATGAATAGTAACTTATGTATAGTGTCGAGTTTGTTTGTTTGTTCTCCCAGAATATTTATGTATAGTGCTCTAACGGCAGCTACACTACATATACCCCGTACCGCTCGTTCCATAGCTCATCAAGCAACTCGATCGGCCACTCCACTAAGAACACATTAAAATGGACGCCCAGAACAAGGAGGTGGACGCCCTGGTCCAGAAGATCACCGGCCTCCACGCCGCCATCGCCAAGCTGCCCTCGCTCAGCCCGTGCCCCGCCGTCGACGCGCTCTTCACCGACCTCGTCACCGCGTGCGTCCCCCCGAGCCCCGTGGACGTGACCGAGCTCGGCCCGGAGGCGCAGGCGATGCGCGAGGGCCTCATCCGCCTCTGCTCCGAGGCCGAGGGGAAGCTGGAGGCGCACTACTCCGACATGCTCGCCGCCTTCGACAACCCGCTCGACCACCTCGGCGTCTTCCCTTACTACAGCAACTACATCAACCTCAGCAAGCTGGAGTACGAGCTCCTGTCGCGCTACGTGCCCGGCGGCATCGCCCCGGCCCGTGTCGCCTTCATCGGCTCCGGCCCGCTGCCGTTCAGCTCCTACGTCCTCGCCGCGCGCCACCTGCCCGACACGGTGTTCGACAACTACGACCTGTGCGGCGCGGCCAACGCCCGCGCGAGCAGGCTGTTCCGCGCGGACAGGGACGTGGGCGCCCGCATGTCGTTCCACACCGCCGACGTCGCGGACCTCACCGACGTGCTCGCTACGTATGATGTCGTCTTCCTGGCCGCGCTCGTGGGCATGGCGGCCGAGGACAAGGCCAAGGTGATCGCGCACCTTGGCGCGCACATGGCGGACGGGGCGGCCCTCGTCGTGCGCAGCGCGCACGGGGCGCGTGGGTTCCTGTACCCGATCGTCGATCCCCAGGACATCGGCCGAGGCGGGTTCGAGGTGCTCGCCGTGTGTCACCCAGACGACGACGTGGTGAACTCCGTCATCATCGCGCAAAAGACCAACGACGTGCATGAGTATGGACTTGGCAACGGGCGTGGTGGACGGTACGCGCGGGGCACGGTGCCGGTGGTCAGCCCGCCCTGCAGGTTCGGCGAGATGGTGGCGGACGTGACCCAGAAGAGAGAGGAGTTTGCCAACGCGGAACTGGCCTTCTGATCGCTGTGAGGTCATCGTCCGTACCCGGCTGCTAAATTGCTTGCAATCGTACAGTACGTGGTAATTTTCCTACTCCCGCTAGTGCTATCTATGTATGCATTTCAATTAGTGTGTTGTTTGTACCCAATAATGTCGGTGTGGTGTTTACACGTGCATGTCTTGTACACTCAGTCTCCGAAAGGCAGGGTAGATCAGGATAGTGTGCAATGGAACATTATGTGTTGTTGTAGGTGTATGAGTTGGGAATAAGATGATTTTCGTTCACAAATACCCCCCCCCCCCCCCCTCCCCGGTCCCATAATGTTAGCTCACAAAAACGCCTTACAGTGTGGGATGGAGGGAGTACGATGTAATCATTGTCTTATTCATTGCCAGTTGTCCACTGCTCCGCATAACGCACACACATGCGACGGTGACATGTTTCGACGATGCAGAACATCACTAGTAGGAAGTGAGTGACGAGCCAGCCTCCATGTGAAAATTTTCAGTTTTGAAGGAACTTGCAAGCCCCAAATTGATGACCATCCTTTTGATTCACCGCTGGACATCTCCTCGGCCTCATCTAGCCAATCTTCCCTTCCCATCTTCATCTTGTGGATCAAATTGTAGGCTGATTTTACTGAGAAACGCCTCTTCGGATCGCCCGACCATGCCCAAACGTCATCCACATGTCTTGTACAGAGGGAGATCTTCAGGATTGCCTCCGCATCGGCTGAAATAAAAACTTGATGAACTACCTCCTCTCGCCAGCATACCATGGTTGGTTCGATGAGATTGCTCACCATCAGCAGAGGATCAGCCACCCTAGGCGGAAAAGGTTTCATGAGGCCACTTCTTGAGAGCCAGTTATGATGCCAAATTCTAGTCGTTGCTCCATCCCCAATGCGCCTGATGATCCCATGGTTCAAAACATTTCTTCCATCAATAATGGCTCGCCAGACCTGCGATGGATGGGGGCCTAACTCCGCCTCCAATAAGGTCGTCGTTGGGTAGTAGACGGACTTAAGAATGCGAGCACTTAGGGAGTCCGGTTCTTGTAAAAGTCGCCAAGCCTGCCTTGACAGTAGGGCAACATTGAAGATCTCAAGATCATGAAAACCCAGCCCTCCTAGGTCCTTCGGCCTCGTCATGACATCCCACGAGACCCAACATGGATTCCTTCTTCCTTGTTTACTTCCCCATCAAAATTGCCGTATGATGGAGGTTACACTCTCACAAACTCGTCTAGGAAGCCGAAAGCAAGACATTGAAAAAACTGGGATCGCTTGTGCGACCGGTTTGATGAGGACTTCCTTTCCACCAACTGAAAGCATTTTTCGCATCCATCCTCTTACTTTCTCCCACACTCTGTCACGAAGGTACTTGAACGTGCCGTTCTTGGAGTGAAAGAACATGCGGTGCCCCCATGTTTGGTTTTGGAAATTGATGACAATCTCTATGGACTAATGGTTGCCTTGAGTTATATTTGAAGGTTTTGTCCATAGGCTTTTCTTGGAGTACATGTGTTGGTTTCAAGAAAAGTTTGTGTCGACCAAGGTGCTATTCAAGGAATTATCCAAAGATTGGTCATTTGAGAGTTGAGCTTATTGCAAGCATGTCTTGAAGAAGAAGATTGTGTGATCATTCATGTTTACCTTCAAGACATCATCCAAACGAAGAGAGTTGGAAAGATTCAAGGTTGATCAAGACTAAGTCAAGAGTGAATCAAGTTGATCAACTCACAAAGCATAGAAGATGTACCAAGAGGGATCAAGTGATCCCATGGTTTGGTAAGCATTGTCCATTGTGCTTTGTGTACTAATCCATGGTCTATGTGAGAGTTCTACATGGGGTTAGGTACATGTTCATGGGCTTGTGTCAAGAGGAAGATATCTCTCAACCCATGGAGAGGATGACATCAAGTGGTGATCGTCATCAAGATTGCCGTGTGCAAGTTCAAGTGGATCATCGCGAAGAGATCAAGTGCTTGAAGCTTGCCGGCCATTGTGGTGACAATGGACTTGTGAAGATGTGCCGAAGAGTGGCTCACCCATAGTGGTCTATGGGGGAGCAATCATCTAGTCTTCATCGTGCCAACACAATCAAGAAAGGTGGTCCAACTTGAGGAAGTCAAGATCGTCATCATCTAGCTCAAGTGGACCATGTGCAAGGCAAAGGTTTGCCCTTGATAGGTTTTCTATTTTACCGGTCTCATGATGGTAGTTGGGAGACCGGGTTATAGGATCGATTGCCGTACTATCAAGGGGGGCTCTCGATGAGTAGCTCGGTCGTATCGTTCGTAAAGAGCTCAAACCATTGCATCCTTGCATCATCTTTCTTGGTTCTTGTTTGGTTCTCTTTGTGAGTCTTAGAGCTTATGGTCATCTTGATGACAAGCTTGAGTTTATCGAAAACGGAGTTCGCATGCTTCTTCTATGATGTTTTCGATGTTGGAGGTTTTGCCGGTTCTTCTCGGTTGGAGGTTTCACTCGCTGTTTTGATGCTACTCGTCGTCTTGTTTTCAACAAGCTTGAGTTTGCTCAATTCGAAGCTCATATGCAGAAGTTATGGCAGTTCTGATTTTCTTGAGTGTGATTTTTGTCAGGGTCCCAGCGGTAGTACCGTGGTACCCAGCGGTAGTACCGCTGAGGAGTCACAAGCGGCAGTACCGCTCCGCAGCGGTAGTACCGCTTGATGGTCTCAGCAGTAGTACCGTTGCGGCGCCGTGCTCCTACCGCCTCGAATCGAGTGCGCTTTTTCTCGTGTCGGGTTTTGCGGCACTTGCTGCGGTAGTAGTGGCGGTAGTACCGCTTATTAGCGGTAGTACCGCCCTGCCTCTACAGTAGTATCGCTCTAGGTCCCAGCCCCAGCCCCTTTTCTTCTGGCGCGGCAATACCGCTGAAGGGGAGCGGTAGTACCGCTTATGAGCGGTAGTACCGCCCTGCCTCTGCGGTAGTACCGCTCTCTACGGGGCTGAGTGGGGGATAACGGTTGGATTTTCCCCCTCCTATAAAAGGGGGTCTTCTTCCCCTTTGAACCTTATCTTTTGAGCTCGTGTTCTTCCCCCATTGTTGACCTTCTTCGAGCTTGCTAACTCTCAATACCTCCATGGATTCTTGCTAGTTTTTGAGGGAAAAGAGAGAGGAGATCTAGATCCACATTTCCACCAATCACTTTCTCCTCTACGTGAGGGGAACCCCTTGGATCTAGATCTTGGAGTTCTTGGTGTTCTCTTTCTTGTTCTTCCTCTCATTTTCCTCCCTAGCATTAGTTGCTTCGGTGGAATTTGAGAGAGAAGGACCTGGGCACTCCGTGTGCCCTTGTCATTGCATTTGGTGCATCGGTTTGAGTTCTCCACGTGATACGTGGAAGTTACAAGTTGAGAAGCTTATTACTCTTGGGTGCTTGGTACCCTTGAGCTTGTTCCTCTTGGGTGCTTGGGCTCCCTAGACGGTTGTTGGTGTTCGGAGCTCAATCATTGTGGTGCAAAGCTCCGGGTAAGCATCGGGGTCTCCAATTAGGTTGTGGAGATCGCCCCGAGCAATTTGACGGGTACCGGTGACCGCTCCCAAGGGTTGCCAAAGTGTACGGGTTCGGTGACCGCCCCCAAGGGTTGCCATTTGTACGGGTTCGGTGACCGCCCTCAAGGGTCCCTTAGTGGAATCACGGCATCTTGCATTGTGCGAGAGGGTGAGGAGATTACGGTGGACCTAGTGGCTTCTTGGGGAGCATTGTGCCTCCACACCGCTCCAAACGGAGATTAGCATCCGCAAGGGTGTGAACTTCGGGATACATAGTCGTCTCCGCGTGCCTTGGTTATCTCTTACCCGAGCCCCTTTTACTTATGCACTTTACTTTGTGATAGCCATATTGTTTCTTGTCATATATCTTGCTATCACATAGTTGCTTATCTTTCTTAGCATAAGTTGTTGGTGCACATAGGTGAGCCTAGTTGCTTTAGGCTTTGTGCTTGGAAAATTAACCGCTAGGTTTATTCCGCATTTGTTCAAGCCTAAACCATAATTATTTTAAAACGCCTATAGGAAATATGCCCTAGAGGCAATAATAAAAGCATTATTATTATATTTCCTTGTTCATGATAATTGTCTTTATTCATGCTATAATTGTGTTATCCGGAAATCGTAATACATGTGTGAATAACAGACACCAACATGTCCCTAGTAAGCCTCTAGTTGACTAGCTCGTTGATCAACAGATGGTCATAGTTTCCTGACTATGGACATTGGATGTCATTGATAACGAGATCACATCATTAGGAGAATGATGTGATGGACAAGACCCAATCCTAAACATAGCTTAAAGATCGTATAGTTCGTTTGCTAGAGTTTTTCCAATGTCAAAGTATCTTTTCCTTAGACCATGAGATCGTGTAACTCCCGGATACCATAGGAGTGCTTTGGGTATACCAAACGTCACAACGTAACTGGGTGACTATAAAGGTATACTACGGGTATCTCCGAAAGTGTCTGTTGCATTGACACGGATCAAGACTGGGATTTGTCACTCCGTATGACGGAGAGGTATCACTGGGCCCACTCGGTAATGCATCATCATTATGAGCTCAAAGTGACCAAGTGTCTGGTCACGGGATCATGCATTACGGTACGAGTAAAGTGACTTGCCGGTAACGAGATTGAACGAGATATTGGGATACCGACGATCGAATCTCGGGCAAGTAACATACCGATTGACAAAGGGAATTGTATACGGGGTTGCTTGAATCCTCGACATCGTGGTTCATCCGATGAGATCATCGAGGAGCATGTGGGAGCCAACATGGGTATCCAGATCCCGCTGTTGGTTATTGACCGGAGAGTCATCTCGATCATGTCTGCATGTCTCCCGAACCCGTAGGGTCTACACACTTAAGGTTCGGTGACGCTAGGGTTGTAGGGATATGTATATGCAGTAACCCGAATGTTGTTCGGAGTCCCGGATGAGATCCCGGACGTCACGAGGAGTTCCGGAATGGTCCGGAGGTAAAGAATTATATATAGGAAGTGCTATTTCGGCCATCGGGACAAGTTTCGGGGTTATCGGTATTGTACCGGGACCACCGGAAGGGTCCCGGGGGTCCACCGGGTGGGTCCACCTGCCCCCGGGACCCACATGGGCTGTAGGGGGTGCTCCTTGGCCTACATGGGCCAAGGGCACCAGCCCCAAGAGGCCCATGCGCCTAGGGTTCACAAAAGGGAAGAGTCCCACTAGTGGAAGGCACCTCCTAGGTGCCTTGGGGGGGAGGGAAACCTCCCTTGGCCGCCGCCCCCCTAGGAGATTGGATCTCCTAGGGCCGGTGCCCCCCCTTGGCCCTCCTATATATAGTGGGGGAAGGAGGGCTTTTCATCCACGCCTTTGGTTGCCTCCTTCTCCCTCTCCAACACCTCCTCCTCCTCCATAGTGCTTGGCGAAGCCCTGACGGAGTACTGCAGCTCCATCACCACCACGTCGTCGTGCTGCTGCTGGAGCCATCTTCCTCAACCTCTCCTTCCCTCTTGCTGGATCAAGAAGAAGGAGACGTTACGCTGACCGTACGTGTGTTGAACGCGGAGGTGCCGTCCGTTCGGTGCTAGGATCTCCGGTGATTTGGATCACGTCGTGTTCGACTACCTCATCCCCGTTCTTTGAACGCTTCCGCTCGCGATCTACAAAGGTATGTAGATGCATCCGATCACTCGTTGCTAGATGAACTCATAGATGGATCTTGGTGAAATCGTAGGAAAATTTTTGTTTTCTGCAACGTTCCCCAACAGTGGTATCAGAGCTAGGTCTATGCGTAGTTCTTCTTGCGCGAGTAGAACACAATTTGTTGTGGGCGTAGATGTTGTCAACTTTCTTGCCGTTACTAGTCTTATCTTGCTTCAACGGTATTATGGGATGAAGCGGCCCGGACCAACCTTACACGTACGCTTACGTGAGACTGGTTCCACCGACTAACATGCACTAGTTGCATAAGGTGGCTGGCGGGTGTTTGTCTCTCCTACTTTAGTTGGAGCGGATTCGATGAAAAGGGTCCTTATGAAGGGTAAATAGAAGTTGACAAATCACGTTGTGGCTTTCACGTAGGTAAGAAAACGTTCTTGCTAGAACCCTACTTCAGCCACGTAAAACTTGCAACAACAATTAGAGGACGTCTAACTTGTTTTTGCAGCAAGTGCTTTGTGATATGATATGGCCAAAGTTGTGATGAATGATGAATGATCTATATGTGATGTATGAGATGTTCATGCTATTGTAATAGGAATCACGACTTGCATGTCGATGAGTATGACAACCGGCAGGAGCCATAGGAGTTGTCTTTATTTTTATATGACCTGCGTGTCATTGAGAAACGCCATGTAAATTACTTTACTTTATTGCTAAACGCGTTAGCCATAGTAGTAAAAGTAATAGTTGGCGAGCAACTTCATGGAGACACAATGATGGAGATCATGGTGTCATGCCAGTGACAAGATGATCATGGAGCCCCAAGATGGAGATCAAAGGAGCTATGTGATATTGGCCATATCATGTCACTGTTATTATTTGATTGCATTTGATGTTTATCATGTTTTGCATCTTGTTTACTTAGAACGACGGTAGTAAATAATATGATCCCTCATAATAATTTCAAGAAAGTGTTCCCCCTAACTGTGCACCGTTGCGACAGTTTGTTGTTTCAATGCACCATGTGATGATCGGGTGTTTGATTCAAACGTTCACATACAACGGGTGTAAGACAGATTTACACATGCAAACACTTAGGTTGACTTGACGAGCCTAGCATGTGTATAGACATGGCCTCGGAACACAGAAGACCGAAAGGTCGAGCATGAGTCGTATAGAATATACGATCAACATGAAGATGTTCACCGACGTTGACTAGTCCGTCTCACGTGATGATCGGACACAGCCTAGTCGACTCGGATCATGTTATACTTAGATGACTAGCAGAGGGATGTCTATCTAAGTGGGAGTTCATTGAATAATTTGATCAGATGAACTTTATTATCATGAACTTAGTCTAAAAATCTTTGCAATATGTCTTGTAGATCAAATGGCCAACGTAGTCCTCAACTTCAACGTGTTCCTAGAGAAAACCAAGCTGAAAGACGATGGCAGCAACTATACGGACTGGGTCCGGAACCTGAGGATCATCCTCATAGCTGCCAAGAAAGATTATGTCCTACAAGCACCGCTAGGTGATCCACCCGTCCCACAGAACCAAGACGTTATGAACGCTTGGCAAACACGTGCTGATGACTACTCCCTCGTTCAGTGCGGCATGCTTTACAGCTTAGAGCCGGGGCTCCAAAAGCGTTTTGAGAGACATGGAGCATATGAGATGTTCGAAGAGCTGAAAATGGTTTTTCAAGCTCATGCCCGAATCGAGAGATATGAGGTCTCCGACAAGTTCTTCAGCTGTAAGATGGAGGAAAATAGTTCTGTCAGTGAGCACATACTCACTATGTCTGGGTTAAATAACCGCTTGACTCAGCTGGGAGTTAATCTCCCGGATGACGCGGTCATTGACAGAATCCTCCAGTCGCTTCCACCAAGCTACAAGAGCTTTGTGATGAACTTCAATATGCAGGGGATGGAAAAGACCATTCCTGAGGTATTTTCAATGTTGAAATCAGCAGAGGTAGAAGTCAAGAAGGAACATCAAGTGTTGATGGTGAATAAAACCACTAAGTTCAAGAAGGGCAAGGGTAAAAAGAACTTCAAGAAGGACCGCAAAGGAGTTGCCGCGCCCGGCAAGCAAGCTGCTGGGAAGAAGCCAAAGAATGGACCCAAGCCCGAGACTGAGTGCTTTTATTGCAAGGGAAGTGGTCACTGGAAGCGAAACTGCCCCAAATACTTAGCAGACAAGAAGGCCGGCAAAACAAAAGGTATATATGATATACATGTAATTGATGTGTACCTTACTAGTACCTGTAGTAGCTCCTGGGTATTTGATACCGGTGCAGTTGCTCATACTTGTAACTCAAAGCAGGGGCTGCGGAATAAGCGGAGACTGGCAAAGGACGAGGTGACGATGCGCGTCGGGAATGGTTCCAAGGTCAATGTGATCGCCGTCGGCACGCTACCTCTACATTTACCTTCGGGATTAGTATTAAACCTTAATAATTGTTATTTAGTGCCAGCTTTGAGCATGAACATTGTATCGGGATCTCATTTAATTCGAGATGGCTACTCATTTAAATCCGAGAATAATGGTTGTTCTATTTATATGAGAGATATGTTTTATGGTCATGCTCCTATGGTGAATGGTTTATTCTTAATGAATCTCGAGCGTAATGCTACACATATTCATAATGTGAGTACCAAAAGATGTAAAGTTGATAATGATAGTCCCACATACTTGTGGCACTGCCGCCTTGGTCACATAGGTGTCAAACGCATGAAGAAGCTCCATGCAGATAGACTTTTAGAGTCTCTTGATTACGAATCATTTGACAAGTGCGAACCATGCCTCATGGGTAAGATGACCAAGACTCCGTTCTCAGGAACAATGGAGCGAGCAACCAACTTATTGGAAATCATACATACTGATGTGTGCGGTCCAATGAGTGTTGAGGCTCGCGGTGGCTATCGTTATGTTCTCACCCTCACTGATGATTTGAGTAGATATGGGTACATCTACTTAATGAAACACAAGTATGAAACCTTTGAAAAAGTTCAAGGAATTTCAGAGTGAGGTTGAGAATCAACGTGACAAGAAAATCAAGTTTCTACGATCAGATCGTGGAGGAGAATACTTGAGTTACGAATTTGGCACACACTTAAGAAAATGTGGAATAGTTTCACAACTCACGCCGCCTGGAACACCTCAGCATAATGGTGTGTCCGAACGTCGTAATCGCACTCTATTAGATATGGTGCGATCTATGATGTCTCTTACCGATTTACCGCTATCTTTTTGGGGCTATGCTTTAGAGACTGCCGCATTCACTTTAAATAGGGCTCCGTCGAAATCCGTTGAGACGACACCGTTTGAATTATGGTTTGGTAAGAAACCTAAGTTGTCGTTTCTAAAAGTTTGGGGATGCGATGCTTATGTCAAGAAACTTCAACCTGAAAAGCTCGAACCCAAGTCGGAAAAATGCGTCTTCATAGGATACCCTAAAGAAACTGTTGGGTATACCTTCTACCTCAGATCCGAAGGCAAGATCTTTGTTGCCAAGAATGGATCTTTCTAGAGAAGGAGTTTCTCTCGAAAGAAGTAAGTGGGAGGAAAGTAGAACTTGATGAAGTATTACCTCTTGAACCGGAAAATGGCGCAACTCAAGAAAATGTTCCTGAGGTGCCTGCACCGACTAGAGAGGAAGTTAATGATAATGATCAAGATACTTCTGATCAAGCTCCTACTGAAATTCGAAGGTCCACAAGGACACGTTCCGCACCAGAGTGGTACGGCAACCCTGTCTTGGAAATCATGTTGTTAGACAACGGTGAACCTTCGAACTATGAAGAAGCGATGGCAGGCCCAGATTTCGACAAATTGCTAGAAGCCATGAAATCCGAGATAGGATCCATGTATGAAAACGAAGTATGGACTTTGACTGACTTGCCCGTCGAACGGCGAGCCATAGAAAATAAATGGATCTTTAAGAAGAAGACAGACGCGGATGGTAATGTGACCATCTATAAAGCTCGGCTTGTTGCTAAAGGTTATCGACAAGTTCAAGGGGTTGACTACAATGAGACTTTCTCACCGGTAGCGAAGCTAAAGTCCATCCGAATCATGTTAGCAATTGCCGCATTCTTCGATTATGAGATATGGCAAATGGACGTCAAAACGGCATTCCGTAATGGTTTCCTTAAGGAAGAATTGTATATGATGCAGCCGGTAGGTTTTGTCGATCCTAAGAATGCTGACAAGGTGTGCAAGCTCCAACGCTCGATTTATGGGCTGGTGCAAGCATCTCGGAGTTGGAACATTCGCTTTGATGAGATGATCAAAGCGTTTGGGTTTACACAAACTTATGGAGAAGCCTGTGTTTACAAGAAAGTGAGTGGGAGCTCTGTAGCATTTCTCATACTATATGTAGATGACATACTTTTGATGGGAAATGATATAGAACTATTGGACAGCATCAAGGCCTACTTGAATAAGAGTTTTTCAATGAAGGACCTTGGAGAAGCTGCTTATATATTAGGAATCAAGATCTATAGAGATAGATCGAGACGCCTCATAGGTCTTTCACAAAGCACATACCTTGATAAGATATTGAAGAAGTTCAATATGGATCAGTCTAAGAAGGGGTTCTTGCCTGTGCTGCAAGGTGTGAAATTGAGCTCAGCTCAATGTCCGACCACGGCAGAAGATATAGAAGAGATGAGTGTCATCCCCTATGCCTCAGCCATAGGTTCTATTATGTATGCCATGCTGTGTACCAGACCTGATGTAAACCTTGCCGTAAGTTTGGTAGGAAGGTACCAAAGTAATCCCGGCAAGGAACACTGGACAGCGGTCAAGAATATCCTGAAGTACCTGAAAAGGACTAAGGAAATGTTTCTCGTTTATGGAGGTGACGAAGAGCTCGTCGTAAGGGTTACGTCGACGCTAGCTTCGACACAGATCTGGATGACTCTAAGTCTCAAACCGGATACGTGTATATTTTGAATGGTGGGGCAGTAAGCTGGTGCAGTTGCAAGCAGAGCATCGTGGCGGGATCTACATGTGAAGCGGAGTACATGGCAGCCTCGGAGGCAGCACATGAAGCAATTTGGGTGAAGGAGTTCATCACCGACCTAGGAGTCATACCCAATGCGTCGGGGCCAATCAAACTCTTCTGTGACAACACTGGAGCTATTGCTCTTGCCAAGGAGCCCAGGTTTCACAAGAAGACAAGGCACATCAAGCGTCGTTTCAACTCCATTCGTGAAAATGTTCAAGATGGAGACATAGATATTTGTAAAGTGCATACGGACCTGAATGTAGCAGATCCGTTGACTAAACCTCTCCCTAGAGCAAAACATGATCAACACCAGAATTCCATGGGTGTTCGATTCATCACATTGTAACTAGATTATTGACTCTAGTGCAAGTGGGAGACTGTTGGAAATATGCCCTAGAGGCAATAATAAAAGCATTATTATTATATTTCCTTGTTCATGATAATTGTCTTTATTCATGCTATAATATTGTTATCCGGAAATCGTAATACATGTGTGAATAACAGACACCAACATGTCCCTAGTAAGCCTCTAGTTGACTAGCTCGTTGATCAACAGATAGTCATAGTTTCCTGACTATGGACATTGGATGTCATTGATAACGAGATCACATCATTAGGAGAATGATGTGATGGACAAGACCCAATCCTAAACATAGCATAAAGATCGTATAGTTCGTTTGCTAGAGTTTTTCCAATGTCAAGTATCTTTTCCTTAGACCATGAGATCGTGTAACTCCCGGATACCGTAGGAGTGCTTTGGGTATACCAAACGTCACAACGTAACTGGGTGACTATAAAGGTATACTACGGGTATCTCCGAAAGTGTCTGTTGGGTTGACACGGATCAAGACTGGGATTTGTCACTCCGTATGACGGAGAGGTATCACTGGGCCCACTCGGTAATGCATCATCATTATGAGCTCAAAGTGACCAAGTGTCTGGTCACGGGATCATGCATTACGGTACGAGTAAAGTGACTTGCCGGTAACGAGATTGAACGAGGTATTGGGATACCGACGATCGAATCTCGGGCAAGTAACATACCGATTGACAAAGGGAATTGTATACGGGGTTGCTTGAATCCTCGGCATCATGGTTCATCCGATGAGATCATCGAGGAGCATGTGGGAGCCAACATGGGTATCCAGATCCCGCTGTTGGTTATTGACCGGAGAGTCGTCTCGGTCATGTCTGCATGTCTCCCGAACCCGTAGGGTCTACACACTTAAGGTTCGGTGACGCTAGGGTTGTAGGGATATGTATATGCAGTAACCCGAATGTTGTTCGGAGTCCCGGATGAGATCCCGGACATCACGAGGAGTTCCGGAATGGTCCGAAGGTAAAGAATTATATATAGGAAGTGCTATTTCGGCCATCGGGACAAGTTTCGGGGTTATCGGTATTGTACCGGGACCACCGGAAGGGTCCCGGGGGTCCACCGGGTGGGTCCACCTGCCCCCGGGGCCCACATGGGCTGTAGGGGGTGCGCCTTGGCCTACATGGGCCAAGGGCACCAGCCCCAAGAGGCCCATGCGCCTAGGGTTCACAAAAGGGAAGAGTCCCACTAGTGGAAGGCACCTCCTAGGTGCCTTGGGGGGGAGGGAAACCTCCCTTGGCCGCCGCCCCCCTAGGAGATTGGATCTCCTAGGGCCGGCGCCCCCCCCTTGGCCCTCCTATATATAGTGGGGGAAGGAGGGCTTTTCATCCACGCCTTTGGTTGCCTCCTTCTCCCTCTCCAACACCTCCTCCTCCTCCATAGTGCTTGGCGAAGCCCTGACGGAGTACTGCAGCTCCATCACCACCACGCCGTCGTGCTGCTGCTGGAGCCATCTTCCTCAACCTCTCCTTCCCTCTTGCTGGATCAAGAAGAAGGAGACGTTACGCTGACCGTACGTGTGTTGAACGCGGAGGTGCCGTCCGTTCGGTGCTAGGATCTCCGGTGATTTGGATCACGTCATGTTCGACTACCTCATCCCCGTTCTTTGAACGCTTCCGCTCGCGATCTACAAAGGTATGTAGATGCATCCGATCACTCGTTGCTAGATGAACTCATAGATGGATCAGTGTGAAACCGTAGGAAATTTTTTGTTTTCTGCAACGTTCCCCAACAGTACCGCCCTGCCTCCGTGGTAGTACCGCTTGATGGTCTCAGCAGTAGTACCATTGCGGCTCCATGCTCCTACTGCCTCGAATCGAGTGCGCTTTTTCTCGTGTCGGGTTTTGCGGCACTTGCTGCGGTAGTAGTGGCGGTAGTACCGCTAATAAGCGGTACTACCGCCCTGCCTCCACGGTAGTATCGCTCTGGGTCCCAGCCCCAGCCCCTTTTCTTCTGGCGCGGCAGTACCGCTGAAGGGGAGCAGTAGTATCGCTTATGAGTGGTAGTACCGCCCTGCCTCCGCGGTAGTACCGCTCTCTGCGGGGCTGAGTGGGGGATAACGGTTGGATTTTCCCCCTCCTATAAAAGGGGGTCTTCTTCCCCTTTGAACCTTATCTTTTGAGCTCGTGTTCTTCCCCCATTGTTGACCTTCTTTGAGCTTGCTAACTCTTAATACCTCCATGGATTCTTGCTAGTTTTTGAGGGAAAAGAGAGAGGAGATCTAGATCCACATTTCCACCAATCACTTTCTCCTCTATGTGAGGGGAACCCCTTGGATCTAGATCTTGGAGTTTTTGGTGTTCTCTTTCTTGTTCTTCCTCTCATTTTCCTCCCTAGCATTAGTTGCTTCGGTGGGATTTGAGAGAGAAGGACTTGGGCACTCTGTGTGCCCTTGTCATTGCATTTGGTGCATCGGTTTGAGTTCTCCACATGATACGTGGAAGTTACAAGTTGAGAAGCTTATTACTCTTGGGTGCTTGGTACCCTTGAGCTTGTTCCTCTTGGGTGCTTGGGCGCCCTAGACGGTTGTTGGTGTTCGGAGCTCAATCATTGTGATGCAAAGCTCCGAGTAAGCATCGGGGTCTCCAATTAGGTTGTGGAGATCGCCCCGAGCAATTTGACGGGTACCGGTGACCGCCCCCAAGGGTTGCCAAAGTGTACGGGTTCGGTGACCGCCCCCAAGGGTTGCCATTTGTACGGGTTCGGTGACCGCCCTCAAGGGTCCCTTAGTGGAATCACGGCATCTTGCATTATGCGAGAGCGTGAGGAGATTACGGTGGCCCTAGTGGCTTCTTGGGGAGCATTGTGCCTCCACACCGCTCCAAACGGAGATTAGCATCCGCAAGGGTGTGAACTTCGGGATACATCGTCGTCTCCGCGTGCCTTGGTTATCTCTTACCCGAGCCCCTTTTACTTATGCACTTTACTTTGTGATAGCCATATTGTTTCTTGTCATATATCTTGCTATCACATAGTTGCTTATCTTTCTTAGCATAAGTTGTTGGTGCACATAGGTGAGCCTAGTTGCTTTAGGCTTTGTGCTTGGCAAATTAACCGCTAGGTTTATTCCGCATTTATTCAAGCCTAAACCGTAATTATTTTAAAACGCCTATTCACCCCCCCCCCTCTCTAGGCGACATCCACGATCTTTCATGGAGTGACCAACATCCGTTGGCAACCCTAAATATCTGTCACTCAAGGATTCATTGTGGAGATTTAGACTTTGCATGACACCTTTTTAAGAGAATCTGGATGACCTCTTTTTTTAGGGTCAAGCATAGCTTGTATATTATTGGTGCTCGGGCAGATCACCCAAAGCACAAACAGCCACGTTGGATGGGACATCCGACTCCCACTCCACAGAGTGGTGTACATCACATAAGCGCCCAAGTTTGGCAAGCGCATCAGCTACAGAGTTTACATGTCTCTTACAGAGTATTATTTCATGGTGTGAGAACCACAGCTTAAGTTGAAGCTTAGTATCTTCAATGATTGCAGAGTATGCCGAGGAGTCTACTTTCCCCAAGTCCATGGCTTCCGCTAGCAATTGGCAGTCCGTTTCGAAGATCACCTGTAACATACCCATATCCGCAGCAAAAGAGACAGCTTCGGCCATAGCATGAACCTTAGCCGCAAAGGCATCAGCCACAAGTTCCTTCCTGCCAGCTCGTGCTCCCAGGATAGTACCCGCCGCATCTCTCGCCACCACACCCCATCCAGCATGTGACTCGCCTGGCATGTGCGACCCGTCGATGTTGAGCTTAATCTTGTCATTCGGTGGGGGTATCCACGCAGATTTGACTGGAGCAGCCCTTGCTTGTGCATAGACCTGGTAATATTCCATAGCGCAGCTCCTCGTCCTCCGCGCCACGTCCGCGGATGACTCCGGCATCTCTCCTTCCCTCACCTTATTCCGGTTGCTCCACCACAGCCACCAGAAGGTAAGGATTAGGATGCGCTTTTTCTCATCTAGCCCCCAAAGAAAGTCCAACATCACATGCACAGACGTGATACGTTCCAGCTCCATTCTTTCCTTCTCTAGCGACAGGTCCCTCCAGACTTCCTTGACTGCCTTGCATTTGACGAACAAGTGTGCCCCGTCCTCCTCCACTCTTCCACAGAATAGGCATGTTTTATCCTCAACTTGCATACCTCTTCTCACAAGGTTAGTTCGCAAGGCCAGAGACTCATGCTTTATGCGCCATGCAAACATCTAAATATTTCTCAGGCAGGGTAGCTTCCAGAGTCTCTTCCATGAATCATCATGACAGTTATCGAGATTCCCCGGTAGGCCCGTGCTACTGCCCGCATTGCCATCACGCTCGTTCTTCTCCAACTGAACATGCAATTTGTATGCACTCCTGACTGTGTGGTTTCCCTTTGCTTCGAATTGCCAGGCAATAAAATCAACAACTCCTTCGCGGAGAGGGATTTGCATAATAGAGGCTGCATCAACTGGCCAAAAGGTATCCCGGACGAGTTGTTCATCCCAACTCCCCGTTATGGGACTAATGAGGTCAGAAACAAACTCAAGCAGGCTGGGCCCCCTTGGAGTTAAAACCTTCCGTGACCAAGGCCTAGGAAGCCACGGATCAGACCATATCTGCACCTGTGTGCCCTCCCCAATACGCCAAACGTACCCCTCCTTAAACAGATCCAGCCCATGAAGGAGACTTCTCCATGAATAAGAGATTTCATCCTTAGCCACGACATCTAGAACATGAGTGTTTGGAAAGTATCGGGCCTTTAGAATTTGAGCGCATAGGGACTCCAGGTTTTAGATCAAACGCCAGATCTGCCGAGAAAGCATAGCTAGGTTGAAGCTATGCATATCCCTGAACTCGAGTCCTCCTTGAGCTTTAGACCGTGTCAAGTTTTCCCAACTGATCCAGTGAAGCGTGTTTTCCTTCTCTTGCTGGCTCCACCAATACTTCCCCATAGGCGAACTTAATTCTTGGCAGAATGACTTTGTCAGATAGAAGCACCACATAGCGAAGGTTGGTATGGCCTGCGCAACTGCTTTCGCTAGAGTCTCCTTCCCTACTTTCGCTATGAGCCGCTCTTGCCATCCATAAACCTTCCCCGCCATTGAACCTTTGACATAAGCGAAGGCTTTCTTCTTTGATTAACCCACATGGACCGGGAGGCCAAGATACTTTTCATTCCAATTCTCGCTCTGGATGTGTATGGTCTGTTTCACCTCTGCTAGAGAAAAATGCAAGTGGTAGTTCAAAAAGGTGGAAAGGAGAGCAGGAACCACGCCGAAGGGCCCACGTGTCAGCGGCCCGTACTAAACCACCTCCCCTTATCCCCTCTTCCACCGTCCCCTGCTGCTTGGCCCTGTGCCGCTCCACATCACCACCTCGAGCTTTTGCTTCGTACCTCCCCCTCGCAAGCGCTAAGCTCGCGGCCGGGCGCCATGGCGCACTCCTGCCTCTCCGCGGCGCGCATGGCGGCGGCGCTGCGCCTCCCGTTCCAGGCCGACCACGCCGCGTCCGCGTTCCCCCGCCCGGCGCGCGCGTCGTCGTCCCGTCCGCACGCGCACCGGCTCATTGCCGCCGCGCCCGTCGTGCCGGTGCCGCGGGGGAGCAGGCGCGCGCTCGCCGTCGTCGCGTTGGCGTCGCAGGAGGAAGCCACGGCTGTCGAGGAGGCGCAGGAGGAAGAAGTAGTACAGGAAGCCCCGGGGCAGCTGGAAGAGGATGAGCCAGCAGGGGAGGTCGAGGAGCCGCAGCCGGAGGAGGCGGAGCAGGGTGCGGCCGCGGAGGCGAGCTCGGACGGCGGCGATGGAAGCACCAGCACCGGGAGCAGCGCCACCAAGCTCTACTTCGGGAACCTGCCGTACAACTGCGACAGCGCGCTGCTCGCCGGCATCGTGCAGGACCACGCCGTCCCGGAGATGGTCGAGGTACGCGCGCGCACGCACGCTGTTTGCTGAAATGGTTACCTTAATTCCACATACATGATCAGATCACTATTTTGACTAGAGCTCATCCGGCATCCTACTTAACCTGCATGATCGATCTTGATCTCAAACGCCTGCATTGCATTTTTCAGGTGCTGTACGACCGGACGACGGGGAGGAGCCGGGGCTTCGCCTTCGTGACGATGAGCACGCTCGAGGATTGCGAGCGGGTCATCAAGAACCTCGACGGCACCGTGAGCACTCTGCTCAATCTATCTACCATCACTCCGCACAGTGCTGCAATGGAATTCATGATCGATTTTACGTTTCGGTTGTTCTTTCAGCTGTACAGCGGGCGCACGATGAGGGTGAACATGGCCGACAGGCCGAAGCCGAAGGCGCCGCTGTACCCGGAGACGGAGCACAAGCTCTTCGTGGGCAACCTGTCGTGGACGGTCACCCCGGAGATGCTGACCGACGCGTTCCAGCGCTGCGGCAACGTGGTCGGCGCCCGGGTGCTCTACGACGGCGAGACCGGCCGCTCCCGCGGCTACGGCTTCGTCTGCTACTCCACCAAGGAGGAGATGGACCAGGCCATCGAGACGCTCAACGGAACGGTAAGAAACACTGCCTGGCACCATCTCCCTTCATGTTTGGTACATGAGAAGCTGCAGATGTGCATGTCTTGGTACAAGCTACTGAATTGTTTCCTAATGTGGTGATGATCACTAACCTGACACTAGTACCTGCAAACCCTTCAAATGCAGAATGTGGCAAGATGAACTCTGTTTTGTTAACTAACTTGGTTCTGCTTGGAAATTCATTTTTCACAGGTCCAATAAAAATAATCAGATTTCATGACATAACTGAAGTTAACTGAATAACAACGCGTCTTGCAGGAAATCGAAGGCAGGGAGATCCGGGTCAACTTGGCCCTGGGGAAGAGATACTAGAGAGCTGGATTGTTTCTTCACATTGGAGAAACTCGCATCGGGGTTTATGCAATGCTTCCTCGCAATGCAGATCACGGAGCAGCAAATAAGCCATCGATTGCTCGTGGGAGCGCATTCCGAGAGCAGTAACACATGGTTCTTGCATCGCCTGATCTGATATGCCAACATGGTGTATATTTGGTGGCTTCGTTCGTCGAGGTGGAGCGGGGGAAAGCCTTACTTTTCTAAAAGAAAATTTGATATGTATTTTTTTGCGAGGGAAGATTGATATGTATTTAATGATGTGAAATTGTGACTGAAAATTATTGGGGTTGCTGGTGAGCATATATTTCCATGGTTCCATGATCTTGGAACCACATTCTTTTAGATCCGCTTGCAACTTGGTTTTATGTTTTTCTCACAAATTATTGGGCTGAGGATGATAGAGTACCTAATTAAGTGTACATATTTGTCCGAGATGGATCCGTTACCATTCTTTCTACTAGCAGTTATGCCAGATTCATGTGAACACTAAGCTGTTGTTTGGAGAATCAACTCAGAGTTTTTTTTTCCAATTCAACATTGTCAATGCATATTGCAGCTGCAAATGTAATATACACTGCAATACTAATTTTCTGAGAGATGATATAATACATTAGAGGCAAGAGTACAAAGACACATACACAAACATCAGAGCACCATGAAGCTCGTAAGTTGTAAGTATTGTGACAGATCATTTATGACGGTGACAATTTTCTTCCACCTTTTCTTGGTTTGATGGCGACCACACCACGCGGATAGAGGCTAACAAAGTAGCAAAGTTTTCTTTTCATTGGCATATTAAGGGGAATTTGGGGGAAAAGACAACTTCACAAAAAGGAAAGAAATAAAAGAACAAATGAAGTGAAATTAGCTCATAGCTGCTTTTATGTTTTGATTGTTTTTTGTCGTTGGTGTTGTACAATGCATGCACGACGGGGGTGAACATCAGGGACAAGTCAAAGACGATGCCGCCCCAACAGATGGGACACAAGCTCTTAGGCCTTCCACTATATAGGCCAAAAGCGGTGCTAAATTTGTTTTTTGGGTATTTGGCACCGATGCCCTACATTGCCCAAGCGATGCCAAACAAAAATTTCTGGGCACCGGAGCACCTACTTGCTTTGATGCCAAATCCTTCCATGCAATAAAGTAAACCATGTCAGCCCATGCAACAGCCAGGAAGGGACGCTGGCAGTGGGGTGGCCAAGGCTGATTTATACTAGTTTATATGAGTGGGCTTGAGTTCCAATCGATGCCAGATTCTTCGACATTGTGTGATCGGTGCTAAATTATTTTCATCTGACATCTATGTGTATGTGGCATATTTTTCAGAGTTTTGGCACCAGATACATAGTGGAAGGCCTTAGTAGCCAATCTGTCCAAGACCGTTTCCCTGGAGATGCTCACCATTGAGTTCCAATGGTGCCAAAAACATAATTGGTGTCCGAGTGCTCTGACGGTAAGACCGACCAGTCCCGTCGCTATGCCTTGTCAGCTTGTCAATGCATAATTTATGTTGTGCATACATGTATCCATAGTTGAGAAATGTAGTGCTGGAGGCCATCAAATGATCCGCCGACAGAACCCCTATGAATTAAGATGGTGTGCCATAGAATTTAAACGAATGATATCGACACGCTCAAATGAACGGTAAACCAGTCCTACATTCTTACCATATCTATTTCGTTTGCTACATGAGAAACTACATATGTGCAAGCTAGATGCAAAACTTCTAAATTTCTTTTATACTACTAACATTAACATAACAACCATGCATATTCAAACCTTTTCTAATGCAAAAAAAAATGCAGCAATGGACAATTTTGGATCTATTTTCCAAGTTGAAATATACTTTCTGAACTAGTAATATCACATCTCACAGACAAAATAAGAACATAACTAAATAACACATGTTGTAGGAAATCATAGTTAGGGATATCCTGCACAACTTAGTCTTTGATAAAAAAGACATTAGAGATTAGTTGTTTCTTCACATAGAAAAACCTTTCAAAAGGTTTCTGCGATGCTTTTATACCATAAAAATCACAACTTAGGTGATACAATTATTCTTGTGAATTACAGGCCAGTAGACTAGACATTCATTTCTTGTTTGAGCACACTGCAAGAGCCACAACGGGGACGATATGTTCATTCAAAGTTATAACATGGTCGACGGATGTACCAATTGATATATGTCTAATGCTGCGGAATTAGATTCTATTGCCTCATTCTCTCCGTACGACATTGTTTTGATCTCCTTACAACTTATTTTGTTCTTATTAAACGATGGGTTGGCTAAACATATACTATATTGAGTGGACATGATGAATCAAGACTTTACTCAATATACTCCAATCATTTCATAATTTTACGAAATTTAGACTATTATTTGTTAAATTACTAAACACAATAATGTTCACAGATTGCTTATGCCATTGTGATACTAAACTTTTAATATATCATATTACATCAAAAAGCAAATAAAACAATTCTTTTAACTACTCGCACATCATCATATGACATTTTAAAATTTTATTTATTATCCATGAGGGTCACGCCTACCGGTGTTTTGCTAGTCATATCTTTTATCAAAATGTTAAAATTTACATTTTTTTCATGGAAAACCTACAAAATTGGGTGTCAATTCCATGAGTTAGTGTGCGCACGCTTCATGGAGTAGACAGATGGCACGAACAATCAGGACATAAACATGGATCTCGTGGGCGAAGCTGACCCAAATTTGTCGACACGAGGTTATGTCACACTATTTTGACTAGCTTAGATCTTGATTGTGTGATATACATCATAACGAACGATCTTCCGTTCGGTGAAAACTAAAGAAAACCTGTTTAACAAAACTTTATTTCCAATACGATGGTGAGTTGGTGACCATACTCACCAAGCCACGAGAGATGCACATAAGCTAAGGTCATCTTGGATGGCTAAATTTCAAAACATGAGAATATCCAAAACATGTGACTGGGCTTATGTGTGTGGATTAACGTATGGTTTAAAAATGTATGAATACTTCAAATGGTGTACTCGAATGGTACCCATGGGATAAATAAGGAACTTTAGAGGAACAAAAAGATCTGAACGTGATAGAGCAAAATCCGTCACACTCACGAAGTGAAAATATTGTTTGAGCCCATGTATATTTGGCCATCTATATAAATTCAACCTGTGCCTTGTAATCCCAAGGGATATTATATAGTTTTTTTAATTCTAACCTTATAAAAAATCCTACAATCCAAAGGAGTCATCGAGAAGCTACAAAAGCTTTTTTTTACTAAAAGTATTGGTAACAGAAATACAACAATAGAGATAAAAAAAGAAAAACAACTAAAAGATTACCAAATCAAGCCGGAGCCACTGGTGTGAGTGACATGTCTCCTCTTCGTTGGCGCGACGAGGAGCAACCAAAGCCACCATTGCCCACAACATCCAAAGTGGCACAAAGAAAGCGTGAGAATTTCCCACAAAAAGTGTTGGTAACATGAAAGAAAACAGAGATATTTTTATTTTTGTCCACAAAAAAACAAAAATAAAAACAAATCAAGCGGGAGCCACTGGCGTGGTTTGAGCGTGACATGTCTCCTCGTTGGCGCGACGAGGGACAACCAAACCACCGGTGTCCACCAGACCACCACATCCTCCCAGCCCGACTACGAGAGGAGGGGCAGCCTCCTCCCTGCCACACACCACCACTCCTCACCGCACGCACGCACGCCTGAGCCGATCGAGCAGACGCGCGCGAGCCCCACACACCTCGCCGCCGGCCATGGCCATCTCCGCCACCTCCAGCCTCGCGCTCCACGCGGCCCCGTCCGCCGCCCGGCGCCGCATGCGCAGCGTCGTCGCCTCCGCAACGCGGTTCGACCGGCGCTCGGCCGTGCTCCTCCTGCTGTCGGCCGCGGGTGCCGGGTCGTCGTTGGCGGCGGTGGCGCCGTCTGCGAACGCTGCCGGCAGCATCGGGCTCTTCGGCATCCGGAAGAAGCTGGAGCGGGCGGAGGAGGCCGCGCGGGAGGTGGGCGAGGCCGCGGTGGAGGCCGTGGAGGCCGGCGGGGAGGCGGTGGCGGAGGCCGGGAAGGAGGTCGCCGGGGAGGGCATGCAGCTGGCCGCCGAGGCGGGGCTCGCCGGCGACGCGCTCGTGCAGGCCGGCGTGGTCGCCGGCGCAGAGGCGCTCGGGGTCCTCGTCGGCTTGTCCGTCGTCAACGGCATCCTCAAGCCCGAGGCCTAGAGGGTTGGTCGGCTCGGTCCGTAGTGTTTTTGCTGGCCCATCCGGTGTTTGGGTTTAGTGCTTACAGAAGGAACTGGCTATCATTATTTGTTCATGACTTTGTGGTGTGGTATATTTTAGTATGATTTTATAGAGTGATGGATGCTCATAGTTCAACAATGTTATGTAGTATGCAACAAGATCATACAATTTGCTTTGTAGGGAATTTGCGCTACATTAATGTATAAAACTTACATTGTTTCATGATGCTAAGTACCTGTTCGGCAACTGCCCAACGCCAGAAATCCTCAAATCCAGCTCCTCGATTCGCTTCCATCTTCCCGACGAAACTCGTGGTTCGAAAGAACCATTCGGCAACAGAACTCCCAGATCCACGATCGCTAGTCTTGGGCTGGTAGCCGCTTAACATGTTAAGCACTTAAGCTCGATTCTAGCATGGTAGGGAGGAAAGGTACTTGCTTCGTTCTTTTCTTCCCTGGTACGAATCGTTTTCTTTCACTTCGCGGTGGTAGCTCTCCATAAATAATGTGAATTCCTTATTTTGCAACTCATGGAATCGCCAAAACACCAGCTCCTCATTTTTGCACTACAAACCATCTTAGATTTGTAAAGCTAACTTCACGGAGCTGACATGTTTGGCCCAGCTTCGTCTGCTGACTTAGAGAAGCCAGGAGATGGGCAGTTGCCGAATAGGTCCTAAGAGTATGATTAGACACTCTGAAAACAGAACAACTTGTGATGGTTTGATAACAATTGTAATGGAAATGAACCAAGTGGAGCTTTTTTGAGGAAAATGTGGGATATATTAATCATATAGGTTTACAATCTACAGTGATAGTAGATGCTACATTGGGTAGGACACCATCGTTCCAAAATGACAATTAGCTAGCCCATCTTCCATCTCTTTGACAATGAGTAATCGCAACCCTTCTAGCTCAAATGCCGCCTTCTTAACATGTTGAAAAAAAGAAAACCATGACGCAATCCAGAAAGGTCTTACATATCAAGAGCTCGGTATGCCAACATATAGGTGATAATGGTAGAACAATAACATTTCTCACCCTTCGAAGGCTCTTCAGGCGAGTGAGAAGTTCCACTTCTTCTGCATCACAACATGCATCATGAATAGTCGCAAAGATGAACATGCGTCCTATCCCACACCTCTAAAAGCAGTCCATCCGGAGATAGAAGGAACGACCTGTCCACATTTATCTTGGCGCACTCAGTTTGGGTAGTGTCCAACATACTAACTTGCCATTATTTTGTGTCCCCCACCATGTGTGATACAAGATTCACAAGGTGATAACTGGTTGATAGAACTTATTCCCGTTGGGTTCAAACGTCTAAGGCTACATTCAAAAACTTAGTTTTCCTGGAGTTTTAGGAGAATATTGTGTTTTTGAAAGCATGGTCTCAAATAATTTGATGTGTTAATGGTGCTGGCGCCCGAGGCGTGCATTCTAGTCACATCATCATGACTGACAGGATGTGGCCTTGATGGGGCTCATGACACACACATCATCTTGACCAGCAGTCAACAGGCCCGAACTGATTTGGCTTAACCAGCTTGGACCGGAGCCTAGCCCTCGTAAGTGTTTTGTGGAAAATCGACCCCCGAGAAACTAGCTTCGCTGGGAAACTTCTCCATGAGGATTGGCTATCTACAGCAAAAACTCATGATCGGATGCGGCTGTCGTTCAGATGGGCCAACCGAATTCAGGAAGCATAATAGCCGAATAAGATGGGCCGAGAAGCACTGCTTGTTTTAAAGAACTGAGCCACGCATAACTACTTTTAACAAAGCTTCATGAACTGGTTGCGACCTCGACAAGCTTACAAAATTGACGTCTACATGTTGGCCCCGTCCGAAATGCAACCAAGATCGAAGATCGGTTCAACGGCCGTTGACAGTGTTACGGTTTAGGGGTGCCTCATCTACCGAAAGACGGCCTGAGTAGGCTAGCCCAGGCTCCTTAGGTCGGTTTAGGCCCTGGGTTAACACCCCACCCCATGGGCCCCACGGAGAGAAGGATTCGAAAGGCTTGGAGTGTACGAAAAGGAAGCTGGCATCCAGGAGGACCTCCCGCAAGCCTAACCAACTAGGATCATGTAAATCCTGGAGCCCGGTATCCATATAAGATGGGGTAGGACTAGTTGATAGTGATAGAACCTTAGAGATTATTTTCAATCCCTCGATCATCATTGTACACACCTATAGACCAAAATTAATAAATACGAGCAGGAAGTAGGGTTTTATCTTCACCTTGACGGTCTGAATCGTGTAACACATCTCATGTTTCCCCTCTGGTCTAGTCGCCTAGCCGATATAACCTATCGAGGAATTTGCCAGAAATAACTCCAACATACATGAACAAATATAATGGTTTTATAAACCGTAGTATCCCCACTACCTTTTTTGTAGTATTTGTAAAAGATGTATGGATCACTTCTTTCTAAACCTAGTAAAGAAATTATGGTTTCTTCAAGAAGTGTAGAAGCCTAACACACACAACATGGTCCTCATTTGGTAGCTACCAAAAAACCTCAACTCATCTCATAATTGAACACAGGGTGGGTAAATACTTTTTTTTGCTTTTCTTTCAAATAGGGTGCATTGTACCTTCTTTATATTATAATTGTCGAGTGAGCTCCTAAAAGGAATATTGACCGTCACAATAACATTAGGTGTTCTAAAAGACCTTGTCCATCATCTATGTCTTGAATTCACAAAACTACTTTACTTGTTAAATACAGTCTGGTGTTTACCATGATAAAGACCATAACACAGTTTAATGCCACTTTGTTCAAAAATATATTTTTTAATATTTTAATATGGACTACAAACAAACTAAAATGTGTGAACCTACACATTAAAATGCATCTATATACATCTGAATCAGAAAAAAAACAAAGTGAACCGAGGGAGTATATAGTTTTTCCGTCATTCTTCTCTCGAATATTCATGTTCAGTATACCACATATTCTCTCGTATATTTCTGACGTGGCAACTCAGAAAAACGAAAGCAGATTTGTGCCCAACTCTATTGGAAGAGAAGTGATAGCGTGGGCCCACAGCCTTGTCGGCAAAGACGTGCGCAAAACAAAACGAAAAAAAGAAGTGAGAAAAAACAATACTGTTTCAGAACCAATGGCCACAGCCGTGCTCCGCTGCCCGCTGCTCGCCTCGCCTCTCCCGGCCGGCGGCGGCGCCGCCGCCTCGTGCTCCGGCTCCTCCCGCCCCACGCGCTTCCTTCTCCGGCGGCGAAGGTGCCCGAGCCCCCTGCTCGCCGTCTCCTCCGACTCCTCCAAGCCCCTCGCCTCCTCGTCGACCGGCGGCGGCGGCGACCCCGACGAGGAGCCCGTCCTGCCCCTCCTCCAGGAACTCGCAGTAAGCCACTTATTCTCCTCTGGCTCTTTGTATCTACATTCAGTTTAAATTTTGGCGAGGCCTGTGGATTCAATGGGTTCTGAACTTCTGATTCCGTTGTTCTGGTGGTAGGATTGCTTGGTGCTCCCGCCCAAATTCCTGTCCCTGCTGCCTCGCGACCTTCGCCTCGATGTAAGCATTCACTACCCCCTTCTCAGCTCCGATCCAAGCTCCTCTGCACAGTTAATAAATGTACACTCACTGAGGATAATCCCAGTAAAGCGTCAGAATGTGGCTGGCAAAAAATTGCCTATCTTATGCTGAAGTTGAGGCTCACCATTTGTTCTTTGACTACTTTTGTTACTTAGTGGCTAAACAAATGTGGAACTTGGTTGGGTACATACCTAGCCAAGTTATTGAACAACACATACTGAAATTGCATCACTATGGCGAGTTTGAACCACAGTTACAACTTCTAGTCTGGTTAATCCATCCAACAATTTCTGCTTGATTTTTCTTGAAGCTGAATGACGCGGCATTCGATCTCTCCAACGGGCCTGTTCTGAATGAGGTACGTACCTCAGAATTCAGCGATTCAATCTAATAAACATCAGAGCTCTATTTTGGTGCAACCGTGTCCAACTGTTGTTGTTTGTTTGCTGGGAGACAGTGTGGCCAAGAAGTCGGTGATCTGCTGCTGGACCTGGGAAAAGCATGGGAGATGGCTAACACAGAAGCATCAAATAACCTTGCCAAGCAGCTGCCGTCAATGGCGCCCTACTTGACTGCCAGCGCGAAATCAGGCACGGATCTCATCTGTATTTTGGTAGGATTTGTGTTCTACATGACATGGTTTCTTGACTGAAGGTTGTGTTGCTTGCTGTTTTCCTTACATAGCGTAGCATTTGGCAAGCGGCTGGCATCAGCTGGAAAGAAGTTTCAGACCATGGGGCAGTATGGCAATGGAGAGTTCAAGAAGGTTAGCAACTCACTGACCGTCTGTCCATCCCGTTCTTCTGAAATTGTTACACGTATATTTGTTTAGTGCTGGATTACGATTTGATTATGTGGCAAACATGAGTCCATGTCGTTACCATACAATTGGGGCCAGTAAGCGGGCTAATTCATATCCAACATTTGTGTAAGATTGGTTGCAGCAGGATAAAAACATCTGAATGTTAGTGTATTAGTGACAGGAATCCAACCTGTTGGGCAGAAGAAAACTCTTAAATTCATCATGTCACGATGCTTCAGCATGGTTTCATGCTCTATCTCATTGCTAAATTACCTTGCATCATGTTCTGGTTTGTTTTCGAAAAGGTTGAGTTCATCCACACGTATCTACAAATGTATGTAACATTCTTTTATCGTATTTCTGTAGATTTCTGAAACAATGATCAAGATCGGTAAGGTTCTATCGAAACGCCCAGTGATTCAAGCTGAAGTAGAGGCCACGAAAGAAAAACGAAAGCTAAAGGTAAATTTGCCTCTCTGCACCTTGATCACCTATCCACCTTCAGGTGGACTGCGGACACGGTCTAATCTCATACCCTTATTTTTTCAGTTTGCAGGAGCTGAATTCGAATTGACAGCGCAAAATGCATACATCGGTGCTGCAGTTGGACTGGTTTTCGGGTAAATTCCAGACCCTTATGCCTGTACAGCATCTCTTTCAGTTAAGAAAACTTGTAAAGATAACTGGTTTTATTTTCTTGGTCAGCTGTTGTGCATGAATTATAGTGCTACATTTCCATAAGCAACATGCCGCATGTGCACTTTTGACCAACATCAATAATATAGTTACCAGCTTCCCAGAATATTTTACTGGATACTTCTCATGTTTGGGCTGCATGCATTTCATACTAGTACATTTTTATATTGGATTTGATTTCATGTAAGTGATTCCTTATCTTATCCAATACTCCAATAGTATTATGTTAACAACAGACAAGCTGTTGGTCAACAGTATCATTCTACGGATATGATTCTAATGGCGTCCAGTTAATCAAGGATACATGCACATCATGCTTCACATATTAAACCGGTCGATACTCAAGCGTGTTCATTACATAATCTGGCCATGCACGCTCTTTCCCGGTGGCACGAATATTCAACTGAATGCTTATTTGAGATCCCATGTCTATGCCCCGCTGCAGGTTTTTCTCCTGGCAGCTGGCCCAAGGCGTGCAAAGCAGTCCAGACGACAGCCAGGTAACTGAAGGCTACATAGGTTCCATTTGAATCATGTATGCTTCACCATCCATCCTGCCACCTTCTCTGAAAGTTCTTCTTTTTCTTTCTGATGCAGCCGCTCAAGGTCCCGCTGCTGCTTCTCGGCTACACTTCGACGGCCCTGTCCGCGGCCGCGGCGGTGGGGCTCGTGGTGCTGGCCCTGCAGATGAACCCCGAGGACAAATCGGACTAACTGAACTGTCTTTTAGTTTCTCTTTTTCTTGAGCTGGAACTGCCTTTTTCAGTTCCTGAAAACCGCTGAGCTCGCGCGGCGCCTTAACCCCCCCTGGAAGACTGTAAAAACCTGCAATGCTACCTTGAGTTAACTATAAAATCTGTTTGCCCTCAGAGTGTAAAAGGCAAATGATTCGCTGCGTTCGTCGCCATATGGAGCATTTTGTACAAATGCTAAAGTGTCGTTTGTTCGTGTGAAACTGGTAGACTGGTAGTGTTGCCTTGTTGAAGTGAAGGGGGTGAAACACCCTGGGACTGTGCTGCTTGCAGCTTATGCCATCAATTGTTCTACTGCATTTTTTTGTGTGTGACTGTTATTATGGTCAGATTATGATGCATTACAAGGAAATTGGCGAGGGCGGCCGAAAACACGGCGCGTTCATAGGAGCCGAACCCTAGTCTTTTTTTTTTCTTAGGTAAATCAGCTGACCAGTGGGGGATTTCATCGCTCTGTAATTCCAGATTCCAATGCTCTTTGTTTGGAAAAAAGAAAGAAATGGACATGAGTTTTTCTCTGAAATTCCAAGGCTCCAGCCGGCCTTGTAATCCTGGCTCTGTTTTGTTTGGTACGAGACCTCTACTCCGTTTTCGCAGAGGATTTTCCGTTAGGATCTCAGACCGCCGATCCGCCAGCGGCCAGCCTGGCCTCGCAATAATTCTGGATATCCCAAACCCACAGCGAGCCCGCCCGGCCCGGCCCAGCCCATTTCACAAAGCTGAAAACCCCCACCACCGCTTGCCCTCCTGCTGCTCCTCTTCCAGTCCACCTCCCCCCCTATCCCCACCGCCTCCACAACCCCCCCCCCCCCCCCCCCCCCCCTCCGCTGCCCCTCCATCGCATTCGCATCCACCTCCGCGCCCCAAGCACAGCACAGGGGAAGAAGCGATCGGCAATGGCGTCCTCCACCCAGGGCCAGGTCATCACCTGCAAAGGTAACCCCGTCCACTCCCCTCCACTCCGCGCCGGCTGCTGTGCGTAGAGTGTGTCTTGAATTCTGGTATTGTTGTTTGGTCTGATCTGGGGTTTCGTGGTTTGCGCGCAGCGGCGGTGGCGTACGAGGCGAACAAGCCGCTGGTGGTGGAGGACGTGCAGGTGGCGCCGCCGCAGGCCGGCGAGGTCCGCATCAAGATCCTCTCCACCGCGCTCTGCCACACCGACTACTACACCTGGAGCGGCAAGGTCTCGTCCCCTCTTCCCTCCCCCTCTCTCCCTCGCTCTGCGCTTCCTCGAATCTAGGTTTCGCTGGCCGCAGTTTCCCGGTGACCCGTCGCCAGCGCTGGCACTGCTGGTAGTCACCGCCGCCCCCAACCCCAGCGACTTATCCAGTGCTGGTACTTGGATTTTTCCTCCCGTCAGTGTTAGTCCACTGGGTGCGCTTGTGTAGCGTCTTGACGAGTTAGACTGGGACAACTGAGGCTGTTGCTTTTTTTCCTTCTTCTAGATTATTATTATGAATTGTCGCAATGAGACCGAATAATTGGGGATTGATTGAATTATGTGTAGCATTGTACGGGTCATTCGTTCCTCAACGTGTGGGAATTGCTGTAGAGTGACATGACCTGGTGTACAGAAGAAAATGTTTGTACAAACCTGAAAGCCTACTGCATGCTGTAGAGATTTACTAGAATTTGTAGTCGTGTCATGAAAGGATTTTATTAATTTGCTATGCAGGATCCTGAGGGTCTCTTTCCTTGCATTCTCGGTCATGAGGCTGCTGGGTAAGCCTATAAATTTGTCAGATTTCATGTATCATCAAGCATAGCCAAGATAACTGGGCACTGATAAGTTTACTTCTGTCGCTGCTGATAGAATCGTTGAGAGCGTTGGCGAAGGGGTGACCGATGTGCAGCCTGGGGACCATGTCATCCCTTGCTACCAAGCGGAATGCAAGAACTGCAAGATGTGCAACAGCGGGAAGACCAACCTCTGCGGCAAAGTTCGTGGCGCCACAGGGGTAGGGGTCATGATGAGCGACCGCAAGAGCCGCTTCTCGGTGAATGGGAAGCCCATCTACCATTTCATGGGGACGTCGACGTTCAGTCAGTACACTGTTGTGCATGACGTCAGTGTTGCGAAGATCAACCCGCAGGCGCCCCTGGATAAGGTCTGCCTGCTCGGCTGTGGTGTTTCCACTGGTAGGTTCTAACCGCACTTTCCTTGTACAGATCTGATGTTTTATTCATCAGCAGTCTAGTTTAGCCGTCACACAAGATTTTTCTGTAATTTTACATGCTTTTAAACAAATTTCTGCTTTTAAACAAATTTTTAGCCGTCACACTCTTTTATTGGCAAACTTTTGTTCTGAGAGTTGATACATGATTCTTGATTCCATACTGTTGTTTACACCTATTATGTGCTGACAACAATATGTGTAGCACCTTTGACATTATCCTCTTGATAATTTCCAAAATTAGTTATTGTCTCAGTTTCTTTATATCTTACAAATTACAATCATGTAGGTCTTGGAGCAGTATGGAATACTGCAAAGGTTGAAGCAGGTTCAGTTGTTGCTGTTTTTGGGCTTGGCACAGTTGGACTTGCAGTAAGTAAAATATATCTGGATATACTTATATACCTGAGTGTGTAAACTAAGCTTTGACACCTGAACTTCCAATTTAGGTTGCTGAGGGGGCAAAATCAGCTGGTGCTTCTCGGATTATTGGCATTGACATTGATGCCAAGAAGTTTGATGTTGGTATGATTATAGTTTCTGTCCTTTCCTTCATTGTAAATTCCGCCCCCTGAAGGCTTAGAAACTACTAATAGTATCGTAATTTTCCTCTTAAGCTGCATGCTTTTTTGTTCAATTGCTGAAAGAGAGTAATTCACATTCGTGTCTCTGCTATAAGACCAAAGTTTCTTGTGCTGTGCATGCTGTTTGTGGAAGCCTTTTTAAAACTTCTGCTTGCTTTGAATAGAAACTGAAACTGTTCTTCTGCGACTAGTGTGGCGAACGGAAATCTTTAATATAGTTGTTGCTTGGGTTAAATCCCATATATAATATCTAGAATTCAGTTAATATAAACCAGAAGTTTCCTAGACTTTTTTATGCCGCACAGGGCTCCTTAACGAATAACACTGGCTTCTAGGCTCATTCAGATCTATATACCATGAGTGTACTTTTGTTCTCTCGTGGTAGTATGCTAGTATGTATTACAAATGTATCCTTGCAAACTTGATGTGCTGTACTTGTTAAATATTGATCACAATATTACTGGATCAGATTGCAAACTGGATGCTACTTGTTAATATTTAGCAATGAAGTTTCTATTTGTAATTCTATCTTCTTTACTTGCTGTTTGCAGCTAAGAACTTTGGAGTCACAGAGTTTGTGAACCCAAAAGACCATGACAAACCAATCCAGCAGGTCCTAGTTGACCTTACAGATGGTGGTGTGGATTACAGTTTTGAGTGCATCGGAAATGTTTCTATCATGAGGGCTGCACTCGAATGCTGCCACAAGGTAAGCTGGAGTTGCAGCTTATGTATATGGCATGTTCATGAACTTCGTGGACTCATCTCACATATTATTCACAACTCTTCGTAGGATACCTTACCTAGGCCAGTTTAGAGTCCTGACTTAAGCTATCATCAAATATCTGTTTCTAAATAAATGAAAGATGTTTGAGCCAAAAGGGAAAAGAGTTTAAATGTGTTGTAATATGTTATATACCTGTTTTTATATGGAAATATGTTTCTTACTGTTTCAAAATTCTCTCTTACAGATCCCTTTCATGATTTTCAGCACCCCAAAGTACAATATCTTGCCTTGACTGATTTTTGTTCTTAACTGTAGGGCTGGGGTACCTCTGTTGTCGTTGGTGTAGCTGCATCTGGCCAGGAGATTGCCACACGGCCATTCCAGCTTGTCACTGGCCGTGTCTGGAAGGGAACAGCTTTTGGTGGCTTCAAGAGTCGGAGCCAGGTTCCATGGCTCGTCGAGAAGTACATGAACAAGGTATCAATCATACTCTCTCGGACAGAAATAATCCGCAAGCTAAGAGGAGTTTTTCCATCTGAAACAAAACCTGACCACATATCATTCACATCCACAGGAAATCAAGGTGGACGAGTACATCACCCACAACATGAACCTTACCGATATCAACAAGGCGTTCGACCTGCTGCACGAAGGCGGCTGCCTGCGGTGCGTGCTGGCCATGGAGCACTGAGGATCCTGCTATGTGTCTCGCCCTGCCTCGAAGCGGAGCAGTTTGTGTCGTGTGAAGTTGTAATGCAGATCTATCCTCCGCCCTGGGACTATAGAACTCGTTTGGCCTAGAAACTCTTGAACACGAACCGCTGCTATAATAATATGTTGTGTTGGATGGTTGCCTCTGGTTGGGGTCATTACTGCTAGTGTGTTTTACTTGTTGACTCCACAAATATGTGCTGCATGTTGGGGGTTTGGTGCGATATATGCCAAAGGATGGCTTATCATGGTGGGGGCAAGTAGAACGTCGCCGGTGCCTGGAAACAGGATAAGGCGAAGACATGCACGCCGGCGAATCTTACCTAGCTTCGGAGCTCTCCGAGGAGATAATACCCCTACTGCTGTTTTGCGGGGTCTTTGCATGATCACTATGACCAAGTGTTTACACGGTTGCTCCTTGAGCTGTTTTTTGGAGGTAGGAGAGGGCAAGGCTAGCTCTCTCCCTTCTATATGATCTGGTCTAGAGCTAATGGGTTTCAGCCCTTTGCATGGGTGCCCTGGGGGGTTTATATAGGCCTATCCCCCAGGGGTACAATAGTAATTCGGCTGGTCGCGGGCCCAGCCGTCAGTGCCTCTGGCCTCCGTCTTCTCTGTCGACCGCTGGGGCCCGCCGGCTGGTCTGGTACGGAGCCGACAGGCCGTGTTCGTCGCGGACGGGTCTTGCCGGCTGCTGATTACTGTAGCCGTGTTTCTGATGACGCAGGCTTGATCATGAGGTCGTGGCAACAGCCCCGCCGCCTGGCGGGCGATCACTGTTGCCACTCCTCATCACATCTTGATTAATGGCGCGTGGGCCCCGGGGGAGGGCTCGGCCGACCTCCCTGGACCGACTCCCGACGGGTCCGACTGGTGGTTCTCCTGCCGTCCCCGATGTCTCACTGACTGGTGGGGCTTGCTACCTCTAGGCCATACAGACAAGCCGTCGTGGGTGCATGATTCGGCCCTGTGGTGCTGATGTCAGGGCCGGCATGTCAACAGTGCCACGCCGCACGGAGATCTTCCCGGGTACGGCGTGCTGTGGCCATGCCTGTCCTTGGTAAGGGGCGGGGGTGGGCTTCGCTGTAGCCACGCCCATGCCCCGTCCCCTTTGATGAAGTCATGGGGTTTGTTGGAGTCGCAGGCCGACTCCCCGAAGCCGGCTTCTCTGGAAGTCGGCTCTCCTTGAAGTCGTCCCTGGGACTCGGCCGTGAGTGGTCAGTCGGCCATCTTGCCGTTGACTTCTTGAAGGCGGTTCCTCGTCCTGGGGTCTTGAGGGGCGCAGCCTCCCCCAATGTCTTGAAAGGTTCTGGGGCTCGGGTTGGCCTACCCGTGGCCCAGTACTCCGCGGACGATCGGCCGAGAAGCCTCAGCAGTTTCTCTTTCCGGGTGCTCAACACATGGTCTTTGATGGACTTCTGCCGGCCGACTAGAAGGAGTCGGACTCGCTCGATTCGGACTCACTCAATTCCGGCTCGCTCAGTATTTCGAACGTCGCGGCGGGATTTAAGTGGCGTGCTAGCTAAGCCTCCAGGCCGCCGCCCGTTCTAGGCCTGTCACGCGATGGCACGTGGCTGGGCCGTCCTACCAGCCTACGCGCGTGACGGGACAGGCCCATAGGCGGGGCCCGCCACTACCGCGCCTCGGCGCCCGAGCGGATCCGCTGCGGCCCCGGTGGACGGTTGGGATTCCCGTGGAGTTACTGCGCGCAGTAACTTTATCGTGGAACGTGGGGGACGTGGGGCCATGGGCGCAGTAAATCCCCACGTCCGCCCCTCGGCTTCGCAGCCCACGAGGCTATAAGTAGGGGGAAGAGGGGGGCACGCGCGCCCCTCCTTCCCACTACTCCTCGCTCTCTTCCTTCCTCTTCTCCTCGCTCTCCTCCTTCTTCTTCTTCGCTTCGCCGCGCGCCCAAGCTCCGGCGAACGCCGCGGTGACAGCTCGTGATGAGTTCTTCCTCCGCCGCCGTGCCTCCCCCGGTGCACTCCGGCACCTAGGACGGCTCCGAAGTTCATGAAGACCACATCGAGTTCCTCCACCGGACTCGTCGGCTCCCCAGCAAGGACCGCGTGCAGGTGCGTCTTGCGCCGAACGGGAGATTTCTCCCGCGCCGCAGGAGGGCGAGCGGGTTATCTTCCGCTCGCACTGCCTGCGCGGGCTAGGGCTGCCGGCGAGCAGTTTCTTCCGATCCTTCCTGGAGTTCTACGGCCTCCAGTCGCACCACCTCACCCCCAACGCAGTGGTGCTGCTGTCCGCCTTCGTGGCCATGTGCGAAGGCTTCCTCGGAGTCCTCCCCACCCTCGAGCTCTGGGGGGAGTTCTTCTTCTCCAAGCTCGGCACCCAGGCTGCGAGCGTGCCGGCTCAATGCGGCGCCTTCATCGTCGTGCGAAGGTCGGGGGCCGACAATCCCTTCCCCTCCATCTCGCTGATAAAGTTGGTGAAGATGTGGCAGAGATCCTACTTCTACGTCAGGAACGCCTCCGCGAGGGGGGACTGGGTCAACCTGCCGGTTTTCGAAGCCGGCCCGCCGGCTGGGCGACTGCCCAACTGGTCGTACCGGGCCAAGTCGCTGACGCCTGCGGGAGCCGACGCCATCACGCGACTCCGAGTGCTGACGCGGTCGGAGGGTCTGACCGGTCCGGACCTGCTGGCCATCTTCGTGGCGCGCCGAGTTCTCCCACTCCAAGGCCGCCCCCATATGATATGCCAGATGAGCGGGCACCGCGACCCGAGTCGGATGTGCACCAAGGACATGACTCACGAAGAGGTGGCCTTCATGGTGAACTACCTCTCGGACAGCAGGCTCCTGGAGGATTGGCGGTTCGGCAAGGAGCCGTACTCCCGCGCCAACCCCCCGCCCGTGGTGAGTCGCCTTTCCTTTCTTTCTTTGGATTGTCTTCTTTCTTGCCGAGTTTTGTTTTGACCAGTCGGCTTTGGTTAGAATCCCCTCCTCCACCCGCCAGCCGACACCTCGGGGCCGGCTCGCAAGTTCCTCGCCGACCGGGCGAAGATCGACGTCGACGACCCCGATCTGGGGGTGGCGGCTCTGGAAGACGACGCCAAGGGAGGAGGAGGAACAGCAGGCGACTTCAGGCCTTCGTCCACTTTCGCCGACTGGCCTGACGACGATGCCGAGGGAGAAGTCGCCCCTCGCCATCGGCCAGGAGCCAGCCAGCCTGGCGCGGGCTCTTCTACCGCGCCGGGCGCTCCAGGCGGCGGGAAGAAGCGCAGGGCCGTGCCGACCTTGTTCGGCAGTCGGCCGAAGAAGCCCAAGGGTTCGGCTGCGGCGACCCGGCCGCGAAGGCCATCCGCTTCCGTAAGGAAGTGAAGAAGCCGCCATTGGTCTCCGCGTAAGTATTCTGTCTTAACACTTTGTTCTTTCTTTGTGACTTTGTCCGAGTCTCTGCTTGCCCCTCTTGCTTCAGGCTCCCCTCTCTCTTGAGAGGGTCACCACCGCCTCCGTTATGGGGTCAGCGGAGACGTCCGCCACCACTTGGTGGATTGACCCCGCTGCTGACCTCCGGGAGGCGACGGAGCGGAATGCGCAGGAGAAGCGCAACGAAGAAGAGGCCCTCCGCCTGAAGAAGGCGGAGGCCGACAGGGCGGAGGCCTCCGCCAAGAAAAAACTGGCGGAGGCCGAAGCCGCCGCCGCGACGAAGCGAAAGGCTGAGGAAGCCGCGTGCCGCCAGTCGGCGGTGTTCGTCACCCCGCTGAACTCTGCACCGCCGCCTCCGGAGTTCACGGGGCAGACTGGGGAGGCCGGCGGGGAGAACCCCGTCGTGGAGAAGGAAGGCGGCGACCCCTCCACGCCGGACGTGAACGTTCCGCCGCCGCCTCCGCCGCCGTCTGAAGGTGCGCAAGGCAGGCAGCCAGCGGACCCTCCGGTGCCGCCGACCGAAGACGAGGCCGTGGCGAGGCTACTCCTCCAAGTCGGCTCGCCAACGCGCCGCCGTTTGGAGAAGGCGACTTCGACACCCCGCCCCCTGGAAGCCGGCACCGCCAGCTCGGCGATCCCAGATGCCAAAGCGACGAGCGTTGCGCCCATTGGATGGGTGCGAGGAGGCGACACAGGGCCGCTGAACCAGGCGCTTCTGGACATCCAGGCGAAGCTTCGTGCCGAGGGCGACGCTCTTCAGAATTGCACCAAGGCGTACTTGCCGTCACGGGCAGCCGTCCGGGTATGTTTTTCTCCTTTGGCCTTTGTTTTCTTGTTCCTCTCTGGCGGGGCGCGCCAGCGCACCCATTGGGTGTAGTCTCCGAGTTTCGGGCGGGCTGCTGAGCAGGCGGCCCGGAACTCCAATTGATGAACTCTCGGTATTGACTTTTTGTGTGAAATGCTTGTCACAGGATTACCACAACCTCCGTGTCACTGCCTTCAACCGTAACGTTGAAGAGCTGGGAAAGCGGACCGCCGATTTGTCGGAGAGCCGGAGTAAGTCTTTTTCCTTCTTCGCGGGGGCGCGCTGGCGCACCCGCGGGCTGTAGTCCACGAGATTCGGGCCGACTGCTGAGCAGTCGGGCCGGATCTCCCTGGCGACCTTCTTTACTGATGACTTGACGCCTTCTTTCTTTCTTCTTCTTAGGGGCCAACGCTGCTCTTCAGCAGCAGCTGAGCGACACCAACTCCACTTTGCGCGCCAAAGAGGAGGAGTGCAGCAAGCTCGCCATGGAGCGCGATCTGCTGGCCACTCAATTGGCATAGCAGAAGGAGCTGCTTCTGAAGACGCAGAGGGAGGCGGAGGACACGGAGACCGCCCTCCTGGCCGAATTCGCGAGCGAGCGCTCCTCCTGGTCCGACAAGGAGGCGCTCCTGGCCTCCGGCTTCCACGAGATTGAAGACATCGTTGATGGTGAGTTTGTTTACTTTCTTTCTTCGGGCTTCCGATTTAAGTCGTGCCGACTCCCAGTTTTTGACTTGCTTCTTTGTTTCTTCCTGTCTTTGCAGACTTCTTTCCTGGGCAGTCGCAGGCCGCCATCTAAGCCATCGAGGCTGACCATGAAGGTCGGAGGTCGGACGTCGCAGAGATTGCCGCCGACGCCCCCCGAACTCTTGACGAGCACATCCTGAGCATCGAGGCTCGCCCTCGGCCGGCTCATCGGATGCTGCACCGGCTTCAGCATGTCGGTGCCCAGGCGATTGCCGCCCTGTGGCCGGATATGCAGGCTCCGCGCACCCCCAGCCTGACGGCCGACTGGCTGGAGGTCGCGGCTGGTCGTCTTGAGGCCTGGAAGGGCTCTTCGGCCCGAGCTGGAGTGCGCCGGGCCTTGGAGTTCGTCAAGGCATGGTATCCGGGGTTGGACCTAGACCGGCTGGCCATGCTTCGGTCGGGAGCCCAGCTGGAGCTGGCAGCCGCGAAAGATGCCCTCGTCAAGCGTGCTACGGCGATCGCTGAGTACACCGACACCAGCATCTTCGTCCCCGAGCGGTCTGAAGACGGCGAGGAGGTACCGCCGGAGTGGTTTGGGATGAACCCAGACTACGGCGAGGACTCGGCAGAGGTGATTGGCTCCAGCGTCGAGGAAGAGGGCGAGGCGGAGGACGGAGGCGAGGCGGAGGCACCAGAAGACGGAGCAGACGGCCAGCCTTAGCTCGATCGTGCCTCCAGCAACGAGCCGCGTGCGACCGACCCGACTGCCGCCGGAGGCGATCAAGCCGAGACTAGCCAGCCGGCTGCCCCGACGCCTGGCGCTGGCGCCTCCTCCAACCCTCCGAATCCGTCTGCTGCTTCCTAAGCTACCGCTGTATCTTTGTTTTGTCTGCTTCAGTAGTCTTTGAAGAACTCGTTAATTCGCACAATTCCACCCGCGGGGTGTATTTTGAACCTCTGCTCGAAATTTCGGCCAAGGGCCTATGTTATGTAAATATATTTATCCGAGTTCTATCTTTTTCGTGCTCATTGCTCTTTTGGCTTTTTTCCTTTGCCGCTTTCTCTTAGTTGCCTTCCTTGTCAATCGGACAGCCGCTCTGCGGACTGTTGCTGGATCAAGTGCTTGGCTACTTTGGGAAAGCAAGTACTTAGCCGTTTTCAAGAGTTTTTTGAGCAAGTTGGATAGAAGACGGCAATCCGACTATTCGAGAGTCGGTTTTGCGAAAAAGGCTAGAAGCTATCTTGAGCTATGTTTTATGCTTTAAGTCCTTAGCCATTTTTCATGCGAATGCCCATTCTACCTTACTGCTGCCCACCGTACAGTCGCTCTGCGAGCTGCGGCTTCTGACAGGAGACGGTTTAGGCGTTTACACACTACTTGTCCGACTGCAGGAAGCATTTCATAGTGCAAGGTGGCAAGTCCCCGGGCCGACTTGTCGAGCCCGGTGCCAAATGGCATGACAAAGAGTAACATACTTGTAGGCATAATTTTTATCATACAGACAAAAGAGGGCAGTCCCCGAGCTCGTCTCGGGGGGCCCGAAGTCTTGGTACTTTAATACAAAAGGTAGCATGGTACATACTGCATCAACTGTAAAAAATTTGGAGGAGATTTGCATTCCATGGCCGCTCTGTCTCCTTGCCGGAGTCGTCCCTCTTGCGTGCTCGGGGCTTCTGAGCGTCAATCAGGTAGTAGGAGTCGTTGCCCGGTACTTTGCTGATGATGAAAGGGCCTTCCCAAGGCGCCGACAGCTTGTGCTGGCCGGCTGTTCGCTGGATCAGCCGGAGCACAAGGTCGCCTTCTTGGAAAGATCTTGGCCTGACCTTCCTGTTGTGGTATCGGCGCAGGCTCTGTTGGTAGATGCTGGACCGGCTGAGTGCCAACAGCCGGCCCTCTTCCAGCAGATCGACGCCGTCTTGTCGTGCTTCTTCTGCTTCCTCCTCGGTGTACATGGTGACTCGTGGGGAGTCAAACTCTATGTCCGTTGGGATGACGGCTTCGGCACCGTAGATGAGGAAGAAGGGCGTGAAGCCAGTTGACTTGTTTGGAGTCATGCGCAGACTCCAGAGGACGACTGGCAGCTCGTCGAGCCAGTAGCCAGCCGAGCGCTCCAGAGGTTCGATCAGCCGAGGCTTGATGCCGGACAGGATGAGGCCGTTTGCTCGCTCCACTTGGCCGTTTGACTGCGGATGGGCGACGGACGCTAGGTCCAGTCGGATGCCCTGTGTTGCGCAGAAACGGGCCAAGGCGCCTTTGGCAAAATTTGTGCCGTTGTCGGTGATGATGCTGTGTGGTATGCCGTACCGAATTGTGATATCGGCGATGAAAGTCACGGCAGTTGGACCGTTCAGCTTCTTGATTGGCTTTGCTTCTATCCAGTTGGTGAACTTGTCCACTGCGACAAGTAAGTGAGTTAAACCACCTCGTGCTGTCTTGAATGGTCCCACCATGTCTAGACCCCAAACTACGAAAGGCCAGGCAATGGGGATGGTCTTGAGTGCAGAAACTGGCTGGTGCGGCTTGGAGCTGAACTTCTGGCAGCCTTTGCATTTTTGGACCAACTCCTTGGCCTCTTCCAAGGCAGTTGTCCAGAAGAAGCCGTGTCGAAGGGCTTTGGCGACGAGTGCTCTTGAAGCCGCATGGTGGCCGCACTCGCCTTGATGGATGTCTTTGAGAATCGCTTGGCCTTGCTCTGGCTCTACGCAGCGCTGGTAGACACCAGTGATGCTGCGCCTGACCAGCTCTCTGTTGACTATGGTGTAGGCTGCCGCCCGGCTTGTATTTGCCGAGCTGAGGTTTCATCAGTCGGCAGCTCTTTGTTCACCAGGAATTTGAGGATGGGCTGGGCCCATGAGGGTGCTGCTATTTCTTCGACTGCCAGAACTACGACTTGGACGAGGGCGGTTGGGCTGGGAGGCGGCGGGTTGGATTCAACAGCCGCTTGCTAGGTTGATGAAGTCCCCAGGCCGACTGGCGCGGTCCTTGGGCCAAGTTCTGGAGTCTTCGAGTCCTCCACCGCAGTCCCCGGGCCGGGTTCGACTGTGGCGGCTTTGGAGTCATCTGCCAAAATCCCCGTACCGACTGCTGGAGCTCTGGAGTCGGATCCGACATCTTCGGGAGGAGCCGGCACAAAAATGGAGTCTGATTCTGATGAAGGCTTGACAGACGGCTTGAGGAGGCGTTGAAGGGCGATGCCAGATGGTATTGCTTGGCGGGTAGAGCCGATTCGCGCCAAGGCATCTGCTTGGTCGTTGTCGTTTCTTGGCACATGGAGAAACTCGCACCCTTCGAAGTACCCGCTGAGTTGCTGCACGAGGAAACGGTAACTCGCCATGTTTGCATCTTTAGCGTCCCAGTCGCTAGATGATTGCTGGACCACTAAATCCGAGTCACCATAACACAAGATCCGACGGATGCCAAGTTCTTTGGCAAGCCGGAGCCCGTGAATGAGCGCCTCGTACTCGGTGACATTGTTGGAGGCGGCAAAGTGGATTTGCAGCGCGTATTTGAGCTTATTGCCTTTGGGAGAGGTGAGGACGACACCGGCTCCCAAGCCGGTGCGCATCTTGGGGCCGTCGAAATGCATCCGCCAATGGGTGGAGTCAGGTGCTGGAGGTAGGTACTGGGTCTCGGCCCAGTCGACGAGGAAGTCGGCCAGTGCTTGTGACTTGATAGCGGTGCGGGGCTGGTAGTGGATGGTGTAAGGAGCCAGCTCTATGGCCCACTTGGCCACTCGACCAGAAGCATCTCGGCTACCGATGATCTCGGCAAGTGGGGCCGTGCAGACCACCGTGATTGGATGCTCTTGAAAGTAAGGCTTCAATTTCTTGGCAGCAAAGTGTACGCCATAGCACATCTTCTGGTAGTGGGGGTAGTTCTGCTTGGAGGTCTACAGTACCTCGCTCAGGTAATATACCGGTCTCTGGACAGGTAGCGCCTTGCCTATCTCGTTGCGTTCCACTACAATGACCGTGCTGACTACTCGGCTGGTGGCGGCGATGTACAGGAGTATAGGTTCCTTTGGAGTCGGAGCCGCCAGGACCAGTGGAGTAGTCAGCATCTTCTTCAACTGGAGAAAAGCTTCGTCCGCCTTATGGTTCCACTCGAAAAAAGTGGTCTTCTTCATGAGTTGGTATAAGGGGAGAGCTTTCTCGCCCAGCTGGCTGATGAATCGGCTGATGGACGCCAAGCAGCCGGTGAACTTCTGCACATCCAGCAGTCGGCTGGGTACCTCCATTCTCTCAATGGCCTTGATTTTTACTGGGTTGCATTCTATGCCGCGTTCAGAGACCAGGAAGCCTAGGAGCTGGCCGGCTGGTACTCCGAAGACACACTTCTCGGCGTTGAGCTTGATCTGGAATCGGTGCAGGTTCTCAAAGGTCTCCTTGAGGTCTTCCAGCAGTGTTCCACGCTTTTCCGTCTTCACCACCACGTCGTCTACGTAGACTTGGGCGTTCATGCCGAGCTTCTTAAGGAGGCACTTCTGCATGCAACGCTGAAAGGTGGCGCCGGCATTCCTTAAGCCGAACGTCATGGTGAGGTAGCAGAAGGCTCCAAACGGCGTGATGAAGGCGGTCTTCAGTCTGTCAGCCGGGTTCAGCTTGATCTGGTGATATCCTGAGTATGCATCCAAAAAACTCAACAGCTCGCATTCGGCTGTGGAGTCTATCACCTGATCGATTCTTCGTAGAGCAAATGGGTCCTTGGGGCAGGCCTTGTTGAGGCTTGTGTAGTCAATACACATTCGCCACTGCTTGTTCTTCTTCAGTACCAGGACCGGATTTGCTAGCCATTCTGGAAAGAACACTTCCATAATGAAGCTGGCTGCTAAGAGTCGGGCCATCTCTTCCCCGACAACTCTTCTCTTCTCTTCTGATAGGCGGCGCAGGGGCTGCCTGGCCGGCTTTGCATCAGATTGGACATGTAACTTGTGCTCGGCGAATTCCATCGGTACACCTGGCATGTCTTTGGGGGGCCATGCGAAGATGTCCCGATTCTCATGGAGGAAATCGACGAGCTCGCCTTCCTATTTGCCGTCGAGGTTTGCACCTACGACGGCGTACCTCTCTGGGTGCTCCGGATCCAAGGGTATCTTCTTTGTCTCTTTGGCCGGCTTGAACGAACCCTCAGCCTCCGACTCTTTTGGGTTGGGCGATACCTCAGGCTGTTTGCCGGCCATCGCCACAACTCGCTCGAGGAGCCGCTTCTCGGCCGCGATTACCAGGGACTCGGCCAGCCGACTGCTCTCAGCCGCGCAAGCAGACGACTTCCGGTAGTCGCCAACCACAGTCAGAATTCCCCTGGAACTGGGCATCTTCATCTTGAGGTAGGCGTAGTGGGGGACCGCCATGAACTTGGCCAAGGCGGGTCGGCCAAGCAGCGCATGGTATGGGCTCTCAAGGTCCACCACCTTAAACCAAACAGACTCTCTACGGAAGTGATCTTTGTCCCCAAAGAGGACGTCCATCAGGATCTTGCCGATCGGCGAGCAGGAAAGCCCAGGAACTATGCCATGGAACGCAGTTCGGCTGTTCTGAAGCTGTCTTTGCTTGATTTCTAACTTCTCCATGGTGTCCTTGTACAGGATATTGATGCTGCTGCCACCGTCTATCAGAACTCGCGAGAAACGCGCGGCTCGTCTTTCTGTAGCAAAGGTGGCATCCAGGACCAAGGCATAGGAGCCCGAACTCGGCATCACTTCTGGGTGGTCAGCCCTGCTCCAGCTGATGGGCTTCTCAGACCAGTGCATTAACTCTGGCGTCTCCGACGCTACTGCGTTCACCTCTTGTCGCTGCAGCCGCCTGCTGCGTCGATCATCAGCCACACTGGTAAACACCACGTAGGCTTCGTGCTCTTCAGGGTATTCGTCTTGTACTGCGCCGACTGGCCTGACAGCCGGCTACTGGGGCGGCGGCGGAGGCGGCTGCCCAGCAGGCGGGGGAGGCAGGAGGCCGTCTCCCTTGGCGATCCTGGTGAGCCAGTGGCACTTCTGGGTGGTGTGATTCGATGGCTTTGCGCCACTGTGGAACTTGCAAGGTCCATCCAAGGTCTGCTCATAGGAGAAGGCCGGCAACCAGTTTGGCTTGCCGCCTTTCTGTCGCTTGGGCGGGGGCTGCTCATCTGCCTGTTGGGCTTCAACGGTCGCGACCTGCCGGCTCCGGGGCCTTGCGCTTGTGGTCGCCCTGCTGTTGTCGCCAGCCGGCGTCTGCCGCTGGAGTTCTTGGAGCTTGAGGGACCACTTTGCCAGTTGTGCTAATTTGAATCTCCGCCTTCATGGAGGAGTCGGCCGTGGCGTACTTGTCCGCTATGATCAGCAGCTCGTCGAGGGTTTCTGGCTCGTCGCAAAAGAGTTTGTGCTTGAGGAGGGTGCCTTCTCTGCACCCAGCTGTGAAGTACTCGATGGCCTGCACCTCGTGCACGCCCTTGCAGGAGTTCCGAAGCTCGGCCCAATGCGTGAGGTAGTCACGAGTCGACTCGTCGGGGCCTTGCACGCACAAGGAGAGCTGACGAGGTTTGGGAGGGCGCTTGTACGTGCTGGTGAAGTTGCAGACGAATGCTTCGGTGAAGTCGACCCAGCTGTTGATGCTGCGGGGCTTTAGGCTATTCAGCCATGTCCGGGCCGTGCCCTGGAGCATGAGCGGAACATACTTTACGGCGACACGCTTGTTGCCGTTTGCTATGCTGACAGCCGTGGAGTAGTCGACTAGTCAGTCTTCCGGCTTCACGGAGCCGGTATACTTGGGCGTGTCTCTTGGGAGCGTGAACCCTCTGGGAAAGGGCTCGTCCCGAATGCGGGGCCCGAAACAAGGTGGACCCAGCTCGTCTTCTTCTTCCAGCGCTAAGGATCGGTGAAGTCGATCGATCCGGTGGCGGGCGTCATTCTCTCCAACTCCTTCTCGGCGGCCAAGGCGATCATCGAGAGTCGGATGGTCAACAGGCGGTGGGGAGACTAGCCTCTCCTTGCGGGGAGGGGGAGGCGGACAGTCGTCCCGTCGTTCCACTGCTCTTGGGCGGCCGTCTCGGTCACGCTCTATGGTGATGCGAGTCCGACTGTGGCTGACAGCCGGCTCCTTGTCTCTTCTTCCTCGGGCGCCGCCAGTCGGCGTCCGAGACGTCGCGCCTTGATCTCGGTGAAGGTCATCGTTGGGCCGTTGAGGCGCTTCCGTGCGGCAGCCGGCCTCGTTCTGCGCGGCAGCCGCGTTGAGGAGCCGCTGGACTCGCTCCATCATGAGGCGGCGTTCTTCGCCCTCGAAATTGTCCAGCTCATTCGCCGCTGCCTGGGGGCTCGGATGTTCTCCGCTGGTGTAGCGTACACAGGGCGGCCTGCCCCAGACAGGTTGGCGATGGCTACGCCGCGCTGCTGGACCGCGCCAAGGCGGCTGGGCCCCGCCGGGGCCGGCGAGCCGCCGACGGCGCGATCCATCTCCCGCTGGTAGGCTTCTGACAAGCGCCTCATGCTGGCCAGCTTCTTCGCGCCTTCAACGAGCTGAAGGCGGGGCGCCTCCAACGTCTCTGCGTCAGCGTCTTCCGGAATGGGTGCAGTTAGGTCTTGCAGCACCACGCCGAGTGAGTCGTGCGCTCCTCCGCCGGGAAGCTCGTCATGACTGATGACTAGCACCTCGGTGACAGTGCTTCCGTTGCTCTCCGCGCGAGGGAGAGGTTCGTCGTAGACCACCACATTGGTGGGGAACGCGTCGAGCGACGCGGTGTCGGAGTCGACCAGCATCGGGTCGGTGGAGCCTACGGACTCCAAGTCTACGGCGGGCTCGCCGGAAACGTGGAGTTGGTCGAGGAGGCCCGCGAGGAGGTTCTCGGGGCCGCCCGTGCCTGCGTCGGACGCAGGTTCGTCGGAGAGGAGGACCTTGCCGACAAGTTCGGCCAAGGAGCTGGCCGCGCAGGCGATCTCAACGCCGCTTAGCGCGTCGGTGCAAACTCCGTCTGGCGTGCCTGGCTGGCTGCGCTCGCCAGGGAGGAAAAGGGTTGCCGTCTAGAACAGATCTCCGGACGGCGGTGCACCACGCCCCACGGTGGGCGCCAAATGTCGGGGGTTTGGTGCGACATATGCCAAAGGATGACTTATCATGGTGGGGCGAGTAGAACGTCGCCGGTGCCTGGAAACGTGATGAGGCGAAGACATGCACGCCGGCGAATCTTACCCAGCTTCGGGGCTCTCCGAGGAGATAATACCCCTACTGCTGCTCTGCGGGGTCTCCGCATGATCACTATGGCCAAGTGTTCACACGGTTGCTCCTTGAGCTGTTTCTTGGAGGTAGGAGAGGGCAAGGCTAGCTCTCTCCCTTCTATATGATCTGGTCTAAAGCTAATGGGTTCCAACCCTTTGCATGGGTGCCCTGGGGGGTTTATATAGGCCTACCCCCCAGGGGTACAATAGTAATTCGGCTGGTCGCGGGCCCAGCCGTCAGTGCCTCTGGCCTCCGTCTTCTCTGCCGACCGCTGGGGCCCGCCGGCTGGTCTGGTACGGAGCCGACAGGCCGCGTCCGCCGCGGGCGGGTCTTGCCGGCTGCTGATTACTGTAGCCGTGCTTCTGATGACGAGGGCTTGATCATGAGGTCGTGGCAACAGCCCCGCCGCCTGGCGGGCGATCACTGTTGCCACTCCCCATCACATCTTGATTAATGGCGCGTGGGCCCCGGGGGAGGGCTCGGCCGACCTCCCCGGGCCGACTCCCGACGGGTCCGACTGGTGGTTCTCCTGCCGTCCCCGAGGTCTCACTGACTGGTGGGGCCTGCTACCTCTAGGCCGTATAGACAAGCCGTCGTGGGTGCAGAATTCGGCCCTGTGGTGCTGATGTCAGGGCCGACATGGCAACAATGCCATGCCGCACGGAGATCTTCCGGGGTACGGCGTGCTGTGGCCATGCCTGCCCTTGGTAAGGGACGGGGGTAGGCTTCTCTGTAGCCACGCCCATGCCCCGTCCCCTTTGATGAAGTCATGGGGTTTGTTGGAGTCGCAGGCCGACTCCCGAAGCCGGCTTCTCTGGAAGTCGGCTCTCCTTGAAGTCGTCCCTGGGACTCGGCCGTGAGTGGTCAGTCGGCCATCTTGCCGTTGACTTCTTGAAGGCGGTTCCTCGTCCTGGGGTCTTGAGGGGCGCAGCCTCCCCCGATGTCTTGAAAGGTTCTGAGGCTTGGGTTGGCCTACCCGTGGCCCAGTACTCCGACACTGCAACTGCAACTTAAGGCCATTTATTTTGAGGATTATGGGTGGCTGTCAAAATAAGCTACCCCTACCCGTTTTATTCTAGCAGACCAACGTAAACTTCCATTCTAAAGCCTACTTCTATGCGTCTAGGGCCCTGTTTGGAATCTCTCTGCTCCACTCTCCGGAGCTGCGGAGCTCGGTTTGAGCAGCTCCATAAAAAACTGCAGTAGCCTGCTCCGCCCCGGGAGGTGAGTCACGGGAGCGGATAGAAACCGAACAGGCTCTTGATACACTAATTTCAGACGGTTAATTCCAGATGGAGGTTGTACTAGCTAATCCTTCATTATTATTTTTAGAATAAAATTTTAGGTTGGGCTGTCAAAATAAGCTAAAGCTGGGTAGGGCGAGAGCCACTCATAAGCGTCCCTGCACCACGCCACCAACAAAAATTGGCATTGGCTTTTATCCTAGTCGAATATCAGCTTGAAGTTCTATAGAAATCTAAATAAACAGGTATGCGTATCTGGGTTGTTTGATAAAAAGAAGCATATAGTATTCTGATGCTTATAGAACGATGATGTGAAGATTTTGCAGTATCAAAACTTAATAGTCTGATAACCTGGGCCAAAGATTCAGCAGTAAACGATACACAAGTATACAGTAATGATGCAGGGAAAATAAATATACATTACATCCCAGTATACAGCAACGGTACCACAGCAGCGAACAACATCGTACATTGGGTTGTTTGATGATAAAGGAGCTCCGAGTATTTTGGTGCTTATAAAAGGGCCTGTCAGCACTGGCTAAGTTTGTCCTCTGTTGCGTTGCGTGAAGAATGACGATGCCAAGATTGAAGTCTGGTGTCAAAAATTCTGGAGCCAAGAAGGTTCTAGATATCTCAGTTGGCTTCCGTGACCTCAACAACATTTTATTTCATTGCTTCTCCTCGACTTGGACACTGCTGCCTGCTAATTAGAATTGATGAATATAAATGACCATAGACCAATATAACACATAGTAGAAATTTTGTGTCGACACGACTGATCATGCAGGATTTTGTTAATGAATAAACCAGTGAGCAAAGTTGCGCCAGACCAATTCATGCAAGATGTGTACAAATACTTGCAAATATTACCCTACGTCCCTAAGAAAGTACACACAATAGTTAGGACAGAATCTTAATTCTCAAACATGGATTCATAAACAAACCAGAGTTATGCACCTGAGGCCTTATTCGGTTTGGTGAGGATCGAGGGGTATTAAATCCATGATAAGTCAAAATCCTCCTCATTCCCCTCCAATCCTCTTCGGAAACTAACTAACGTTCCTATTTCTCTCTATACCGACTATGCTAAACAATAACATCAAGAGAAATCTTTACAGACTTACAGTATACTGTTAGTGTTAGATATGAGCACAATTCAGAGAAGCCTAGGTTTTCTTGAAATATTTCTCTTTCATTTCACTTATGCCTTTCTGCAAAAGAACACGACAATTCACTGAAATTACCATGCAAAAATCCGCTCTATGGCAAGATGTGTATCTATTCATAGCTTGTCAATTTAAACTGGTTACTTAAACCTATGGAAATGTCACTGAAACTGACAAATGCTAAATGCAAGACGTGTGTTAATAATACAAGGAATCAGTGCCATAATGTGCAAGGAAAGAACAGAACCGAATTGTATGTAAGCTACTATGATTTTTTCAAGCAATTACCGATTCGAACTCGCGACTTTCTCTCGCCAGTGGAGGGCTTCTTCTTCATGTAGCAGCCATTCCAATCACCCCCGTCCTGCGAGTAGTAATCCATCGGGTATTCCCCTCCAAAATCATCTCCACCACAATCACCACTACTACAATCACCATTTCCACAAGTTCCTGATCCTGAACAGCACCCACTGCCACCTCCACCACCGCCATTTTGCCTACTCCCCTTCTCCCACCACCCAGGAACATACCCCAGTGCAACATCAAACTCAAATGTTGTCAGCACCGGCCTCTTGAACCCCTCCCCCCAATCGATCGACAACCGAGGGCACGCAATCTGCACCCATGCATCCACAGAATCCCCGAATAGCTCCATCCTCGTCGGGGAGAGCTCCGACATGAGCACCACCGTGTGTTCCAAACCTTTCTCCTCCAGATGCTCCACCACCCGGTCAAGAACCTTCAAGCTCCCCTGGCGGCCCAGCGTGCCGAGCACAACCCCCCAGCTCTTGGCCTTCCTCGCCGCCAGCACCGCCTCCTTCCTCGCCTGCTTCATCCCAACATGGTCATACTCCTCCAGCACAAGCACACCAAGAAAGGGATCGAACCGGTAGGCCTTCACCGCAGGGTTGGCAATCATGAAGGCCTCGAGGTGGAACCTGCCATCGGCGACGAACACCACCACGCCCACCCCCTCCGCCTTCTTCAGCGTAGGCGCCGTACACCCGAGGATCTCGCCGGCAGAGAGCGGCTTGGCCTGCGGCACAACGATGTCGCGGTAGCCGTCCCGCGTGAGCATCTCGCGCGCCGCGTGCACCGCGGCGATGAACTGCACGGTGCCGGCGAGAGCGAGGCGGGGCGCGGCGTCAGGGTCCGGGAAGGCGCCCCGGACGGCGGCGGCGAGGCGGAGCGCGTCGACGCGGATCTCGACGAAGACGTAGAGCACGGGGAGGAGTGAGGATGTGACGGGGACGAGGCAGGAGTGGCCGTAGTGGACGAGGAGGTCGGCGGCGAGGGCCTTGGCGGGGCGGTCGCCGAGGCAGCAGGCGCCGTAGGTGGGGTCGGCGAGGATGAGGACGTCGTTGGAGGGGTCCTCGGCGAGGAAGGGGCCGAGGAGGTGGGAGAGGGGCAGCGAGAAGAGGAGCAGGCCCTCCGGGAGCTGCAGCGCGGCGCGGCGCGCGCCCGAGGAGCGGATGCGGTGCGCCGTCTTGTGGAGCTCGAAGTTGTAGGCGGCCGGGAGGAGCGAGGTGGCGGCGGCGGCGAGGGTGGGGTCGTTGAGGATGGAGACCGGGATCGGGGTGTGGATGAAGCGCTTGGGGGCCGGCTTCTTCTTGGCGCTGCTCTGGAGCGCGTCCACCGCGGTGACGGCGAGCGAGGTGGAGGGGTCGCCGGCGTCCATGGTGGCGGCGGCGGGTGGGGAGAGACGGGAAGAGGGGTTTGCTTAGCAATACGAGACGACACGGAACCTCCTCCCCAAGAGGAGCAGCAGCAAGAGAAGGCCCATCCACACTGCGAAAAATGCATAGCCCTGCTGTATAATGGGCCAAAATAATTTTCTTTTGGCCCACTTTAACTCGTCGTCTTCTTCCTTTCTTCCCATTGTCATTCTTCGGGGAAATTCTAATTTTGTTTTTCAAGAAACTTTAAACACATTCATAATCAATCATGAACGCCAACTATAATAATTTTACAATAAGGTCCATGGACCACGTAGCAATGAATAAAAGTGCTGAAGCGAGTCGAAGATGTGCCACCATCATCGCTTTTCCCTCACTGGAGCTTAGCAAACTTTGTTGTAGTAGACAGTTCAAAGTCATCGTGCTAAGGCCTCAAGGACCAGCGAACTAGCACCGTTGAAGTGACTCGCAAATTGAAAAGATCAAATATGTAAACACATAAAACGAAGACTGTATCCAAAAGAGATCCACCGAAGATCAACACCGACCGAATCCTGGGAAATCGGACGAAGACACACCTTCACACACCCTCCAATAACATTGGACACACCACCAGAACAGGGATTAAACGTGGGAGACATCATTCCTACTAAAGGGTATCGCCGCCGTCACACAACCTCCACCAAGACGTTGAACTTAACAAGAATTCATCGGCAAAATCCTATCCGATGCTAATAGCTTCGAATAGTCACTTCTGGTCATCAACAACTATCAGCTTTTGCCAATCCTAGCTGTTGCCGCCATAGCTTCTCTACACATTGCGGCCTCAACCCCCCTTCTCTTCCTTGTCTGGTGCCCTCATTGGCGGCAAGAGGAGTGGTGCTCACATGTCTCATTTTCTTGTCCTTAGGTTTTTGTTCCCCTAGGAACATCGACGAGTTGTTGGTGGCATAACATGTTGGAATAAGGTTTCTTCGATCTCTCCCTAACTCGACGGCATCTGATCCGGCATCGACGGAGGGTCTGTGAGAGTTTGTGTCCTCGGATCTGTTGGTTCCCATCAGATATTAGCAGTTGTATGTGTTTTTCAAGGAGAGTTATGGCTGGCTATTGGTGCAGCGGTTTTGACATCTTCCTCCATGTTGTTCTATGACATGGTCCGGATTCTTCATTCTTCAACCCTGTGAACTACGTGGGGTGATGCTCCAACCAACGTTGCTTCAGTGATTTATAAATCTCGCCTCAAGGGTCGAGTGGCTATTGCGGTCTTCAAAGCCTGGTACAGTGATAGCATTTGTAGGTAAACATGTCCTTTACTATTAGTTTATTGTAATTTTTAGTCTGCATCGGACACCGTACAATCGAGGAAGAAGAAGGTTATTATGATTTTCGATGTAATTTATTTTTTACTGCTCGTTCTACATTGTGTTGTCTTTACATTGTACTAGTTTTTGTTTTCCTTGATATTAATCTGATTTAAGATGCCTTTGGATGCCTTTACTAAGAAAGAAAAAAGTCATTGAACACAGATGATCTGTACATTCTGGTCTCGCCAATTTCAACTGTTTTTTTTGTGGTCTTTGTTTTTCACTCGCTTATTTTTTGGTTTTTCTCAGTCTATTCTCTATTGATTCTTGTCAGCTTTTTTGGTTTATTGATTGAATTTTTATGTTTTCTCTTTTTTAAAATTTATTTAATTTATTTTTATTTTTGCCTGTTTTTACTAATGAGCCAAAATCTTATATATAAACATTTTCAAATACATTGTAAACATTTTGTGTAAAATGGCAATAGTTTTTAATACATGTTGAATATTTTAAAAACATGATGAACAATTTTTAGATACACGAAGAATCCTTTTCAATACATGATGAACTTTTTTATACACACTGATATTTTTGCACATACCGTCAACATTTTATATATGCGTGATGATTTTTGAAAGAAAATTCATAATTTTATAAAATGTCCACACACTTTAAAACCATACAACTAGATTTTTTTGTTGACATTTTTATAAAAAGTGTTTTTGTTTAAAACAATAAATACCGTACAGCGCGAGCCCAAACTGGATGTGCCTGGTGCGCCACCCCCCCTCTCATTGGTTAAAAATGGAGAACTATGCACGGGTTGGTGCCGTGGGAGATCACCGAACAGATGATCCGCAATACTTATGTAACACTTTGGCAACATTAAATCTCAAGGGAAAATAAACGAGAGTCTCAATTGTTTGCCGCCAACACAGAAATAGGGCTCTCCAAAGTCCAAACCTCTCTTATAATCCGTACAGAACCATACAAATCTCACTTATAATTGCTTGTCAAGAAGTTGCTCGGCAAACGGGAAGGAAGATGCTTGTCAAGAAGTTGCTCCAACGACTGAATAAGCAGACCATCGTTTTGTCCTTAATTAAAATTTAATATCTGAATCTTAATTAATTTGGAAGCATTTGGCACCTCCGCAGAATTCAAACCCTGCAAGCCAACAAAAATCAGGTTCCGAAAGCAATTCAGAAACAGCTGCGTCAAGCGAGCCAAAGTTAAGCTTCATTATAGGGGCAGCCGCTCTGCTCTCCCCTGCTTGACTGTAGAATGTGTTGAGTTGCTGCTTGTACCAAGTACCAAGTGATTGATATCCTAGGGGAACACATCATCTCATCCATATGATTTGTTGATTGAATTTGAACCATTGTAGATGTAGATGGCTGGGTGGAAATCTCAGGAATATTTCTCATCGAAAACAGTAGTATCAACTATGAAGGTTTACTTGCACAAGAATGACTGGAAACTATGACAATGTTCACTGACTTCAAGGGATGTTCCATATGATATATGAAAGAGATCATAGATAGTGCAAGCAATCGTGCTAATTCATGTAAAGTTCCCATGGATTGGGAGATACTGCTGCGGAACTTCAGCAAGTCAGATGGCCATGAAGGCAGTGGGCCAAAAAGTCCTCAGCTACAACTAGAAAAGGAGAAGAGAAAAAATAAAATCATTGCTTCTGTCAATCTCCATCTAGCAAAGGTGAAGGGCGCGGTCTTGTAGTTTGATTAGCGAGTAAGAGCACACCGGATCCGTCTCTTTTTCTTCCTTTTTCCTATCATTTCAACCATTGGTTAGCTTTTTTTTAGCAGTAACTGTCAACGTCTCCCTGCGGCCCTGTGGGCTAAATTTGCTACATTCTCGTCTATCTGACTCGGGACGACGACGACACCATGTGTTGTAAGCTGAATAATTATCTGTGATGGGAATGAATAAGCAGGGTATTGTTTTGTTCCGAATACAAAGTTCCGTTCCCAATTTGGCACCTCCTCAGAAATTCAAACTCGGAGCCCCGAGCTAAAAAACTGTGTCTGCGTCTTGAACGGGACCCAGAACAAGCAAATCCTATGTCGTTGTGTACTTGTGTTATGTGCCAGTTCGAGCGTAGCACAGCATACGTAGGACTGGAATCGGGATTAGCAGTCGGAATTGAAAATTGCTAGGCAAAGTGGGATTAGGTGCTTTTCTTTTTGAGATGGAACCATATTTATTCCATTAACCAAATAGCTCAGCAAGATCGCTGGCAATCAAGTTGTGCACGAAATCAGGAGCTCCATCCGGCTGGGGAAGGGAGTCCCGAGCCTGCAACGAACATCGCAAGAGCGTCTGCAACTTTATTACAAGCCCGCGGGCAAAACGAAGTGCGAAAGAAATTGAAATTCAAACGTGCAAAACACTTAATCTCTCTGAAGAGAATTCCATTCACTCCCATATCATGATCAGTGGTGGTCAGAGCTTGCACCAGCGTTGACGCATCAGTTTGCACATGGACCTCTGATAATCCCCACGACTGGGCAGCCTGTAGGCTTTGAAAGCATGCTGCATGAATCCCGCTCCCGCACCTATTGCTTGACCTTGTGCATCTGTGATAGTGAAAGCCCCAGCCACCAGTTCCCTGTTCTTCAGACATACTTCCATCAAATATTAATTTTAAGGGCGTTCTCACCTACTCCCTCCGTCCGCGAATAAGTGTACTTCTAGCTTTTGTCCTAAGTCAAAGTTTTAAAACTTTGACCAACTATATACAAAAACGTAGTAACATATATGATATCAAATTGATATATTATGTGTCATAAACAAATCTAGTGATACTAATTTAGTGTCATAAATGCTGCTACTTTTTTCCATAAAGTTGGTCAAAGTTTTAAAACTTTGACTTAAGACAAAAGCTAGAAGTACACTTATTCGCGGACGGAGGGAGTAGCAGTTTCCACCTAGTTTCTGACACGCTCTGGACCTCCTTCTTATCCCCAAATAGCTTGTAATCTTGCACCCAGACTCGTACTCTCTTCATGACAGACAATGGCGGAGCTATATGTATAGCTGAGGGGGCTGTCGAAAAGTGCCTGCAGCTCCCGAGCTTCATTGCTCTTTGATATTTGAATTTTTTGAAAAACACACTTTCGATGCTCAAAAAAATCTTAAAACAAATATGTGATTACGTACACATATTCCTAAAGACTGGTAGAAATCTAGAGATGAAATACTTTGTATTTTGGGAAATACAAAAAAGAGAAATTTCCGACCGAAATGGCACCTTTTTTCTCCTATATACTGTCAGAAATTTGTTTTTTTCTATAGTCCAAGAAAAGAGATTTGTACCGAAACTTGCAACGGGTATTCGGAATGTGTATATGCATCCCGGGAAATAATTTCACATTTTTTTGAAACTTCAAAAATACGAATTTGAAAAAGTCAAATATAGAGAGCACCGGTGCTCGGGTGCTGCAACGCCGCTCTCAGGGGGCTGTGCGCCTGTGCCCCCCCCCCCCCCCCCAGCCCAACACAAATCCTTGAAGGAATTATTTTTAGGTGGATATAATTAGGACAAAGTATTTTTATGAGCCCCCCCCCCCCCCCCAAACATGTATACTTTGCTTTTTGCCCCCCTGACATTGCAGTCAAGCTCCGCCACTGATTGACAGAACTGGTATTCTCATTGGCTCTCTTGTGTTCTTTTTATTTCTTACATCCCACCACACCCACAACATAGTAATACATTCAAGTTTGTTCTCTTCTAGTAGAGCTAATATTTTACTGACCAAATCCTTTGGCCCTTGATTGTGCAGTAGCCCTACTCTAGTCTGCTCCAGTTCTAGTTCTCTCCACAGCGGCTTGACAAACTTACATTTCAAGAAAATGTGTGCCCCATCCTCGTCCTGCCTCGAACATACTGGGCAAAGTCGATGATCAATACTAAGCTTATGCGGGAGACTGTTGTGAGCAAGCCGCCATAGGAAGTGCTTCAGTTTCGGAGGACATTTGCTTGCCCATATATCACGGAGCATGTGGTATGCAGTTTTAACTGAAAACTTTCCATGCGAATCAAAATGCCATGCCTAGAAATCTTCAAAATCTTCATAGAGTGCCGGTAAGGCAAGAATTGCTCTAGCATCCTGGGGCAGAAGATTCCATTTACTAGATTTTCATGCCAACCACCTGTCACTGGATTGATCAGTTCCGAAACCTTCTGGAGCACAACATGTCCCCTTTGTGTAACCACCTTTCTGCAGTCATCCCGGGGTAGCCAAGGGTCATCCCAAATATCTGTGCTTTCGCCATCACCGATACGACATCTATGTTTCTAAGATTCTTGTGGTCACTAAAATTTTCGGTGTTCTTCTCGACAAAGGGTGGATTTTATTGCCTCTTGAAAGGACATGCGGTGCCCCCATGTGTGGTTTTGGTAATTGATGACATACTCTATGGACTAATGATTGCATTGAGTTATATTTGAAGGATTTTTCCATAGGCATTTCTTGAAGTCCATGTGTTGGTTTCAAGGAGTTTATGGGTTGATCAAGGTGCTATTAAGGAATTATCCAAAGATTGGTCATGTGAGTGTTGAGCTTATTGCAAGCATGTCTTGAAGAAGAAGATTGTGTGATCATTCATGTTTACCTTCAAGACATCATCCAAACGAAGAGAGTTGGAAAGACTCAAGGTTGATCAAGACTAAGTCAAGAGTGAATCAAGTTGATCAACTCACAAAGAGTAGAAGATGTACCGAGAGGGATCAAGTGATCCCATGGTATGGTAAGCATTGTCCATTGCACTTTGTGTACTAACCCATGGTCTATGTGAGAGTCTATGTAGGGTTAGGTACGTGTCCATGGGCTTGCGTCAAGAGGATGATATCATACAACCCATGGGCACTAGTAGAAAAAGGGTCAAACGTGAAGCACATTAGTGCCGGTTTGAATTTGAGCCGGCACTAATGTGTACATTAGTGTCGGTTCCAACGGCTAGCCGGGCCGCTCTCATTAGTATCGGTTCGTGGCGAACCTTTAGCACCGGTCCGTGCCACGAACCGGTACTAAAGTGAGTGGTGGCAGGATGTTGTCAGTCCGGGGCCCCTTCAGCACCTTTAGTACCGGGTCGTATCACGAACCGGTACTAAAGGTCGTCCTACATAGACCCTTCGTCCACCCGAGCTCGCTCTGTTCTTCCCCTTTCCCCTCTCCTCTCTGTTCTTTTCCCTCTTCCTCTCAAGCTCATCACACATTTTGCTCAAGATTTGAAGGCCCCCGTCCATTCAAATGATCACAAAGGTTAGCAACTCTTTCCTTTCATCTCTCATTGCTAGATTAGCTCGTGCAATGCTTTATATAGTAATTGATTTTTGAGTTTAGTAATTTGGGAGGAATTATATATATGTGCTATATTTGATTTATATGCAATTTGAGGTCAAAAATAACACTTAGTTTTGCATATGTAGGTGTGGTTTACTTAGTACCTTCTAAATCTCCGTCTTAACCACCGTCGATCGCTCGCAACGTCCCATCGTCGGCACCACCTTGTGGTGAGCCTCTTGTTCATGAAGTTTTATATAAAAAAAATGATGTTTGTGTGATTTGGATATATAGTTACTCGTATAATTATCTTACCCATACGTTGTTTGTTATGCATAGTGCTTTGGTTTTGATATATGTCCCCGTCGGCCCTCGTCCGGGTTATGATTCGGATGTGGTATATTCTCTTTTAAAACTATTCATTGCATTTCGTACTTATGACAAATTATGCCCATCAAGTTGACATAGATATTTGTATGTAAGAGGTAGTTGAACCCGAAATTCCAACCGACCCTATTGTCGAGAGGTTAAATTTAGTTGAAAGAGAAAACGAGGATTTGAAGGAAAAATTGAAAAGAATTGAGGGGGAGAAGATGGAATTGGAGTTGCATGTTGCCGATGTCGTAGATGATCACAAGATTAAGATGGAGAAAATGCGCTTGAAGATTTGAAAGATTAGAAAATATGCCATTCATAGTGAGGCTTGGTATCATTATGTTGTTGGATCAATTGTTACCTTAGTTGCGATCTTGATCGCATTTGTTGTTGCATTTAAATTCTTTAGCTAGAGAGTTATTTGTTTGTTGCATTGAAGTGTTGTATGCTCTTTATGTATGAACTTTATGTATTGTATTAATTTGATGTTTTCGGTGCTGTGTATTGAAGATGAGCCGGCAATGTATGTACGATGACCGATGCTCTCCCGAGTTCATTAATGGCGTGCGTACTTTTCTGCTTGCGGCTGAGGCAAACAAGCGAGCGGATGGTTTTATGCATTGTCCATGTGCTGGCTGGAAGGATGACATCAAGTGGTGATCGTCATCAAGATTGTCGTGTGCAAGTTCAAGTGGAGAATCACGAAGAGATCAAGTGCTTGAAGCTTGCCATCCATTGTGGTGTCAATGGACTTGTGAACATGTGCCGAAGAGTGGCTCATCCATAATGGAGTATGGGGGAGCAATCATCTAGTCTCCATCGACCCAACGCAATCAAGAAAGGTGGTCCATCTTGAGGAGGACAAGATCGTCATCATTTAGCTCAAGTGGATCATGTGCAAGGCAAAGGTTGTAACACCCCGGTGTAATGATGCTACAGTAACCCCTGGGGTTAAGTTAATCTTTTTGCTAAACATGTGCCTGATCATTATTGTCTCATGTTCTTTCACATTCCAGTTGAATTCAAATTCAAATTTTGTCTGAAATTCAAAATGCTCAGACATGAAAACAAAAATGTTCATCATGTGCAGAATATTCCACAACTAATATTGGTGGTGAACCAACATTTTTGCAAAAAGGTTTGAGTGGCCTAAGCTACTTCAAACAGTGGCCTAAGAAATAAATTAAATGCCTTTTTAATTTATGAAAATGGCAAACTATTTCTAAAGCCTCACAATCTTTTTTGGCAGTGCCTAATAATTCTTTGAGATTATTTTGTCCAATGGCATAATTTTTGCAAAGTCTTTATTGGCTAAAAGAAAAAGAAAAGAAAATGCAAAAGCTGTTTACAAAAAAAAAAGGAAAGGAACCCCCCCCCCTCAACTGGGCCGACTGGCCAGCTGGCCACCGTGCCCCCCTATGGGCCTCGGCCCACCTCAACCCCGCCGGCCCAGTCGCCCCCCAGGTCGGCCCACCCGTCGCCCCTTATCCCCCCACCCGACAGAAACCCTAACCACTATCCCCACTTCCCCCCACGAACCCCACTCTCTCCCTCGTCCCCCCCCCCCACTCGCCGGGATCTGGATCGGGGAGGACCCCATCCCGCGCCGCCTCACGCCCCTGACGCCGGCGCCCATCCCCGACGCCGCCCCGTAGCCTGCTCCATCTCCCCTGCCGCACAGGCGCACGCCCGACTCCGGCGCCGCTCGGACCCTCCCTCGCTGGATTGCCTCGCCCCATCGACATCGCCCTCGACCTCTTCGTCCCCGACGGCGCCACCTCGTCCCGACGTCGCCCCGCCGCCTCGTCCTCATCACTGCGCCGTCCTCGACCTCCTCCTCAACCGCGGCTCCTCCGAGCCTCACCGACGTTCCCCTGCAACGGGGGTGAGCCATCGTCCGTCCTCCTCTTCCCCTCTGCCTCGATGCGTCCACCACACCCGCGCCTCACCCCGCCATGGCCACGCGCCGGCCGCGCCCGTGTAGCGCCGGCCATGCCCGACGCGAGTGCCCGCGAACCGTGGCCCTTCTCGGCGCCCTCACGGCGCCACGCGCGCCCCGCGAACCGCGGCTGCCCCTGCGCCATAGCCGCCCCGCCCCGCTCCTCACCATGCGGCTCCGGCTGCGCCGCCCTGGCCAGCCACCTCGCCGTGCGGCTCCGGCCCGCAACCGTGGCCGTCGCCCCTGGTGGTCACGGCACGGGCGCCCACGCCCGCCCCGTTAACCCGTGCCCAATAAGCCGCCCTGGGCCACTGACGTAGGGGCCCCACACCCCTAAAACGAAAATTAAAAAAAAGGAAATGTAATTAATAAAAGTATTAATTAGTTAATTAATTAATTAGTAAATTAATTAAGTTATTTAATCCCGTTTAAATTAATCTAATTAATTAGTTAATTTAATTAAACCATAATTAATTAGCTAAACCCTAATTAAACTAAACAGTGTATGACATGCGGGGCCCACACGTAGTTGACCCAGTCAACAGCACAGTTGACTGCTGATGTCAGCATGATGTCATGCTGACGTCATCATTTACTATTCTGGATAATGTTGGAATAAATAATTAAATTCCAGAATTTATAACAACTTTAAAAATTCATAGAAAATAAACCGTATCTCGGATGAAAATGTTTTCTATATGAAAGTTGCTCAGAAAAATCCAACGAATCCGAATACGCGGTCCGTTCATCTGTCACATGCCCCTAGCATGCTGAACATGGAACTTTCCCCCTCCGGTCATCTGTCTGACACAGGTCCGGAACCGGGAACACCTTCCCGATTGATTTCCCCCTTCCCCTATAACGTCTAGGACCGCGTTAGAACACGCTTAGTGCTATGTATCGTCATGTCATGCTTAGTGTTACCTCTGTTTGCTATGTATTTACTGTTTCTTCCCCCTCTTCTCTCCGGTAGACCCCGAGGCCGCTGATGCCCCGGTGATCGACTACGTCGTCGACAACGACCCCTCCTTGCCAGATCAACCAGGCAAGCCCCCCCTTTGATCATCCCGATATCGCCCATTCCATTCTCTCATGCTTGCATTAGATTTTGCTATTGTTATTGTTTGCTCCTATTCTGATGCATAGCCTCCTTTTGTAACCTGCTTATTGTTACCTTACCGGCTTATCCTAAACTGCTTAGTATAGGTTGGTTAGTGATCCATCAGTGACCCCCACCTTGTCCTTGTTGCCCCTGCTTCATCATTGAAGACCCGATCAACGGGATCGAAGACCAGGCCCCTACACCGCACATCACTTTCCCCTTAGTTGCTCGACACTACTGGGATACTATCGAGTGCCGAGGGTGAGACCTCTACAACACTTCTGATGTTAACCCTGTAGTGTAGCTATTCGGTCGTGGTCATCGAGGGTGATTTCCTCTTTAACCACTTCCGATACGACTCTGTCGTGCAACCCCTCAAGTGTGAACCTCGAGGGTGATTCCTCTACGTTCACCTTGATGATTACATTGAGTGGAACCCACCGAGGGTGATTCCTTGGGTTTTCCTCTTGATGTTTGGACACACGGATACTTGGACTTTACAACTGTTACTTGGAAAGTGATGTGGAGACGGGTTGACCTGGAAGGTGCCCGTGAGATAATTACGAGGCGTGGCCGGGCATTCTTAGCCCTTGCCGCAAGTCCTCGAGACGGGGCAACGGGGTCACCTCTTTCGTGAGTCTCTGCTTGTTACCGCGCGTTCCTAATCCACTACGATTTGGATATTTGATCCGAGGGGCCTCTGGCCTGATAGCACTAACCATCACATGGGCATAGTATGGGTGTTCTGCGTCGTATGCATCAGCCGAAGCTTAATAGACGTCAGCGACGGAGCGGCGCGCGCCGGGTTGGACTGGTAAGCTCCTGCCTTTTTAGGGAGGTAGCTAGGTCTGCTCACCGGCCGCGTTCGCAACATGCAGGAGTTTCCGGGGAGATGGCCCATGACCCCTGGGGGCATAGGTTTAGTCCGGCATGCTGACCTCTCTGTTAAGTCTAGGTCGGGTTGCGGCGTATTGTTTGGCCGAGGCCGGGCATGACCCTGGAAAGTGTGTCCGGCCGGAGTCAATCGAGCGTGGTGGGTAAGTTGGTGCACCCCTGCAGGGAAGAACTAATCTATGCATAGCCTGTCCTACGGTAACGGACACTTGGAGTTGTATCCCGATCGATATAACTAGAACTGGATACTTGTGATGAGAACTGGATGGTGATGAGGATTTGATTGTGATGATAACTGGATAGTACGGCTCTAGGATTGCTTTCTCGCAGGGAGTCGAGAAAGGATCTCTGGCCGAGGTTGATAACACTACTACCACTTTACTTTATGCTACTCTACTCCCTCTTGTTTGCTGCAAGATGGTGGTTTCCAGAAGATGCTAGTCTTCGATAGGACTAGACCTTCTCTCTATTCTGGCATTTCTGCAGCCCAGTCCACATATACAGTCTTCCTTTGATAATGTTGCATATGTAGTGTAGATCCTTGCTTGCGAGTACTTTGGATGAGTACTCACGGTTGCTTTGCTCCCCCTTTTCCCCCTTCTTTCTTCTTTCTGGTTGTTGCAACCAGATGATGGAGTCCAGGAGCCAGATGCCACCTTTGACGACGGCTGCTACCCCGAGGGTGCCTACTACCACGTGACGGACGCCGACGACCAAGAGTAGTTAGGAGGCTCCCAGGCAGGAGGCCTTGCCTTTTCGGTCGATGTTGCTTTTGTGCTAGCCTTCTTAAGGCAAACTTGTCTAACTTATGTCTGTCCTCAGATATTGTTGCTTCCGCTGACTCGTTTGTATTCAAGCTGATGTATTCGAGCCCTCGAGGCCCCTGGCTTGTAATATAAAGCTTGTATTATTTTAATTTGTGTCTAGAGTTGTGTTGTGATATCTTCCCGTGAGTCCTTGATCTTGATCGTACACATTTGCGTGTATGATTAGTGTACGATTGAATCGAGGGCGTCACAAAGGTTTGCCCTTGATAGGTTTTCTATTTTACCGGTTTTATGGTGGTAGTTGGGAGACCGGGTTATAGGATCGATAGCCGTACTATGCTCTCAAGTAAATATCTTATTGGTATATGTATGACTTCCTTTTGGATATCTTGTTCCTTCGTGTTGTAACTATTTCGGGTGTACATCCTTCTTTGTAGTATATATATCATCATGATTTCGTCTACCTAGAATCTTATACACTTGAGAGAAGTTGCATATCTAGATGATATCCTTTCTTTCACGTCCATCTTGTCTTTCTTATGTTATTTCTTTGGTGGCTCCGTGAAAGCTTTTTCCTTGAGTGTGTGTCTTCTATCGTTGCATCTTGATGCCCTCTTTTGTGGTGACGATTATTTTCCTCATGCTTATCTTTACGAGGTTTTTGCCATCTTAATTGGCATCCCTCCTCTTGATGCGCCTTTCATCTTCTATCTTCACCGCGGGTTGTCACAAGCATAGGTTCTCTATATGCTTATTAGTAAGCTTGTGAACCCATTTGCTAGTTGTGTGTGGGAATGATAGGCCTGGCACCGTGTGCCTCATTCTTTGAAGACTTTATTGATGCTTAATGCTCCTCTGTACATTAGTCTTCTCAAGTGCATTGCCTTGACTCACACACATCTTTTTGGTTGAGCCCACTCTTAAGTTGCCTCTCTTGTTGCTCAACCATGTGTTTGTTGCAAGTACTAGGCTTAGTTTCTATATGTTGTCTTGCACTTGTTGTAAGTTTCTATTGATTTTGGGGGAGCTATGATCCTATTTTGTGCATTTTGTATCCAAATACAAAAATTCTTGATGTGCACAAATCATGGGGAGCTTCTCTAGTTTCTTTAGAACATTGCTCCGCTCTTATCATAATATCCTTTATTCATGTGGCTCGTAGGATCATTGGCCTAGTTGGTTCAATTGGTATCTTTTGATAGCTTGCTTCAATTGGTATCTTTTGATTACTTGATTGCTTGTTTCTCTCTTTGATTATGTCTTTGTGGCATATCTTCCATTTGCAATCTTTGGGCCTCAATATAGTTTGTCTTCTTCCAAGTATTTACCGTTGGATATGTGTATGGCATTCCACTCTCTTGTTGAGAAATACACAATTTATGGAGGAACACATTTTATATTGGCCTTCTAAGCTTTTAGCTCATTTTGGCAATCGATGCCAATGGGGGAGAAGTTCAGAGAGTTTTGTGGAGAAGTTTAGAGAGTTGTGTCTTCTGGCTTTGGTTTGTTCCTAAGCATACGCATCTCCTACGCATGCATTATTGGTTGTTGCATTGCATGTTGATGCATAATTCCTTATATAAACTCTCTTGAAAGTGATTGTCATCAATTACCAAAATGGGGGAGATTGAAAGGACATGCGGTGCCCCCATGTGTGATTTTGGTAATTGATGACATTCTCTATGGACTAATGGTTGCATTGAGTTATATTTGAAGGATTTTTCCATATGCATTTCTTGAAGTCCATGTGTTGGTTTCAAAGAGTTTATGGGTTGACCAAGGTGCTATTAAGGAATTATCCAAATATTTGTCATGTGAGAGTTGAGCTTATTGCAAGCATGTCTTGAAGAAGAAGATTGTGTGATCATTCATGTTTACCTTCAAGACATCATCCAAACGAAGAGAGTTGGAAAGATTCAAGGTTGATCAAGACTAAGTCAAGAGTGAATCAAGTTGATCAACTCACAAAGAGTAGAAGATGTACCGAGAGGGATCAAGTGATCCCATGTTATGGTAAGCATTATCCATTGCACTCTGTGTACTAACCCATGGTCTATGTGAGAGTCTATGTAGGGTTAGGTACGTGTCCATGGGCTTGCGTCAAGAGGATGATATCATACAACCCATGGGAAGGATGACATCAAGTGGTGATCGTCATCAAGATTACCATGTGCAAGTTCAAGTGGAAAATCACGAAGAGATCAAGTGCTTGAAGCTTGCCATCCATTGTGGTGTCAATGGACTTGTGAAGATGTGCCGAAGAGTGGCTCACCCATAGTGGAGTACGGGGGAGCAATCATCTAGTCTCCATCGACCCAACGCAATCAAGAAAGGTGGTCCATCTTGAGGAGGACAAGATCGTCATCATCTAGCTCAAGCGGATCATGTGCAAGGCAAAGGTTTGCCCTTGATAGGTTTTCTATTTTACCGGTCTCATGGTGGTAGTTGGGAGACCGGGTTATAGGATCGATAGCCATACTATCAAGGGGGGCTCTCAAGTGAGTAGCTTGATCATATCGTTCGTCGAGAGCTCAAACCATTGCATCCTTGCATCATGTTTCTTGGTTCTTGTTTGGTTCTCTTTGTGAGTCTTAGAGCTTATGGCCATCTTGATGACAAGCTTGAGTTCATCGAAAACAGAGTTTGCATGCGTCTTCTACGATGTTTTCGGTGTTGGAGGTTTTACCGGTCTTATCCAAGGAAGGGTTCTCACCATTTTCTTTTAGGCCTTTTATCATTTGCTTCTTATTGCTATTTCTATCAAGATTGTGTTAGCCCATGTCGTTAGCTTTTCCAACAAACTTGGTTTCGTTGAATTTGGAGTCCGTTTGCAGAAGTTGTGGCTATTTTGGTAAAGGTTGCAGCGGTACTACCGTGGCTAGAGCGGGTGTAATTTTTTACTACCGCTCCTGAGCGGTACTACCACGGATCCTGAGCGGTAATACCGCTCCAGAGCAGTACTACCGCGGCTCCTAAGCGGTAGTACCGCTCCAGACCAAAATCTCGTGTTTTGCTCAGCAGAAGTAGGCACAGAAGTATTTTTTGTATCGCTCGCAAGTTGTAGTACCGCTACCATTTTGCGGTAGTACCGTGAGGTCGAGCGGTACTATCGTGAGGACGAGCGGTAGTATGGCTCCGGCGGTTCTACTGGCCTTTTGCCTCCTTGCTGTAGTACCGCTCTGTGCGGGCTGTGAGCATAACGTTTGGATTTTTTCCCACCTATAAAAGGGGGTCTTCTTCCCCAATGAAACACATCCTTTGAGCTCGTGTTCTTCCCCCATTGTTGACCTTCTTCGAGCTTGCTAACTCTCAATCCCTCCATGGATTCTTGCTAGTTTTTGAGGGAAAAGAGAGAGGAGATCTAGATCCACGTTTCCACCAATCACTTTCTCCTCTAGGTGAGGGGAACCCCTTGGATCTAGATCTTGGAGTTCTTGGTGTTCTCCTTCTTGTTCTTCCTCTCATTTTCCTCCCTAGCATTAGTTGCTTCAGTGGGATTTGAGAGAGAAGGACTTGGGCACTCCGTGTGCCCTTGCCATTGCATTTGGTGCATCGGTTTGAGTTCTCCACGTGATACGTGGAAGTTACAAGTTGAGAAGCTTATTACTCTTGGGTGCTTGGTACCCTTGAGCTTTTTCCTCTTGGGTGCTTGGGCGCCCTAGATGGTTGGTGGTGTTCGGAGCTCAATCATTGTGGTGTAAAGCTCCGGGCAAGCATCGGGGTCTCCAATTAGGTTGTGGAGATCGCCCCGAGCAATTTGACGGGTACCGTTTACCGCCCCCAAGGGTTGCCAAAGTGTACGGGTTCGGTGACCACCCCCAAGGGTTGCCATTTGTACGGGTTCAATGACCACCCTCAAGGGTCCCTTAGTGGAATCACGACATCTTGCATTGTGCGAGGGCGTGAGGAGATTACGGTGGCCCTAGTGGCTTCTTGGGGAGCATTGTGCCTCCACACCGCTCCAAACAGAGATTAGCATCCGCAAGGGTGTGAACTTCGGGATACATCATCGTCTCCGCGTGCCTCGGTTATCTCTTACCCGAGCCCTTTACTTATGCTCTTTACTTTGTGATAGCCATATTGTTTCTTGTCATATATCTTGTTATCACATAGTTGTTTATCTTGCTTAGTATAAGTTGTTGGTGCACATAGGTGAGCCTAGTTGTTATAGGTTCTGTGTTTCACAAATTAACCGCTAGGTTTATTCCGCATTTGTTCAAGCCTAAACCGTAATTATTTTAAAGCACCTATTCACCCCTCCCCCTCTAGGCGACATCCACGATCTTTCAATTGGTATCAGATCCTCGTCTCTCTTTGTTAGGCTTAACTACCTAGAGAGTAAAGATGTCGACTAGGGGATTAGTATTCTCTGACACTCTTAGTTTCGATGGCACAAATTTTGATGTTTGGGTAATTCACATGCTTAATCTCTTGAGGGTCATGGACCCAAATTTAGAGCGAATTGTAGATATGGGTTTTTCTCCTCCAAAGGATCCCCTAAGATTATCTTTAGAGGATGAGAAAAACTCTTATCTCAATGCTCAAGCTTCTAATGTGCTTTTCGATGCTTTGGGCAATGTAGTTATATTTCAACTCATGCCGTTCCGGGATGCTCATGAGTTGTGGACAAATCTTCAAGATAAATATGGCGTGTCCAAGTTTTGTGGGGATGATTGTTCTGCCTCCACCTCTGGCCGTGTTGTGTTCTCAACTTCTTCTACTTCACCTATGTGTGGTTTTCCACAAGGTAATGACATGGTGAGTAGTGGTGTTCATTGCAATGATGATAGTGGGCTCATTGTTGATAATCCTTCATCACTTTCTTATTGCAATGCTTCATCTTTGGACTTTAGCACTTCGAGCACTCCAAATGTTTCACATGCTTGTGTTGATAGTCCTTGCATATCATGTAGAAATTGCTTGACTAAATCTCATGATGATATGCTTGCTATATCTTGTTGCCATGATGAAAATGCATGTATTTCCTTGAGTTGTTGTGCTAACAATGTAGAGGAAACCCAACACTCCATGGAACAAGATGTGGTCTTGGATGGTGCTTCAAGGGATCCTAAATCATCATCTATTGCATTTTGCCTTATGGCCAAGGCTTCAAAGGTATCTCCCACTTTGAATCGCAATATATCTTGTGATGATATTGATGATGGCAAGAGTGATGATGATGTTGATTATGATGATGTTGCCTCCTTAAAAATTAAGGGGGAAATGATTTTTAAAGCTCTTCTTAAGAATAAAATTGCTCGTTTCAACTTCATGGAAATCATGTCTATTGCTACCGAGGGCAAGAAATATATTGATGAGTTGGAATCTCGTCTTGAGGAGCATGAGGTCACCATTGATAAAATGGAAGGTCATGAGCGTGATTACGCTAATGAGATTGCGAACCTCTCTCAAGCTCTTGAACTTGAACAAACCACCAAGGAATCTCTTGAGGAGACTTTTGCTCTAGAATTATCTAGAGTGAGGGAATCTCATGATAGAGCTCTTGTGGTGGCCAATGATTTTGAAACTAAAAATGCTAAGCTTGAAGTTTCTCATGCTAGACTCCTTGAGGATTTTGAGCACCTCGAAAATGGCTCAAGGGTCATTAAGGGTGAGCTCATCAAACTCACCGAGTTTCATGCTCAACTTGAAGCTTCTTATTTAAAAGAGCTTTCCAAGTTGTCCTCTCCTCTTGTTTGTTAATGATCATGCTTGTGCTACTAACTCTATTACTTGTGAAGCATCCATTTTGAAGGAGAATGTTGAGCTACGGGCTCAACTTGAGTTGCTATCTAGCAATTATGGGAAATTGGAATAAAGTCATGAAAAGCTCTCAAGCTCTCATGATGATCTTCTAGTATCCCATAATGTGCTAAAGATAGCTCATGAGGCCATGATTGCTAAGGCAACATCTAGTGAGCCTCATATGGATACTAGCACTACTTCTAGTCAAAATGCTATGTTGCCATGTGCTAGTCCTTGTAATTCATCTACTCACAATGTTGGTATATCTTGTGATGAATTACTTTCCTTTCCTTGTTGCTCTAACAATGAAGCTTATACTTCCTCTACTACTTGTGTTGAGACTAACCATGTAGAGGAAATCAAAGAGCTCAAGGCCCAAGTCACTTCTTTGAAGAAAGACTTGGAAAAGAGTCATGAAGGGAAATTCACACTCAATAATATCTTGAGTGTGCAAAAATCCCCCAATGACAAAGGTGGACTTGGATTCAACTCCAAGAAGAATAAGAAGTCCAAGATAAACAAAAATAAGGGCCAAGAACAAGTCAAGAATTCGGCCAAGATTGTTTGCTTCAAGTGCAAAGTAGAAGGGCATCATGTTAGATCTTTCCCATTGAAGAAGAAGGCCATTGGTGACAAGCAACAAGGGAAGCGGCCACAAGTTCGATCTCATGCTCAACCATAAGTTGAAGAAAGTCCTCTTCCCAAGAATCCTCAAGCTAACGCTTCTCAAGTTGAGAAATCAAGTGAGAAGAAAGTGAAGAGTAGACGTTGCTACTTATGTCGTGAGAAAGGTCACCTCACCTCTTCATGCACTAGTGGTAACTTATCCAACCCAATTATTATTGATGATATCTATTCTCTTGGGAAGGATAAGGTTGGCAATGTGTTTGCCAAAGTTGTTGGTACTCAAAGTGGTGTCAAGAAGAGAACCATTTGGGTAGCCAAGCCTATTGTGACTAACCTCTTAGGACCCAATTTGGTTGGGGACCAACAAGCTCAAACTTATCAATAGGTGTTGTTGGAGGGCATTGGAGACTTGGCTACTTTATGAAGAATTAAGGGGACTTCATCCTTCTAATTGTCTCAAGCCAAGTTATTCGAATTATCAAGTTTCTATCTTATATCCAATGTTTCTCCATGCGGTAACTCGTGCTTAAAGTGTTTACATTGATAGTTACTTACCCCTTTGCATGTTTGGTTTTGTTCTTTGCATATGTTTGTATATGTTGTGCTTCCAACTTGATTATCTTGAGCAATCAAGTATGTGTGTGTTGGTTTGCACATCATGTATGTGTGTGTCATGCATTGAGCCTTTTGCATCTTGTTCTTTTCTTAGTTGGCTCTTGTGAGAGATTAATGGAATATCCCATTATGGGGGAGTGATGTGCTTTGTGCACCTCACAATCCTATATATGTGTGTACATGAGTAATACCATCTAGTATTGATATCTCAAGATTATCTAGTCGCTATGTGGTATGTCTTCTCATGATAAATTCAAATTCTATATTGTCCATTAATTATCTCGTGTTGGATAGTTATTTTTCCTCTTGTTTATCTTTAATTGGTATCTCATTATGGGGGAGTAATATGCTATGTGTATATTACTAGCCTAGAAAATGTGTACATTTGAGATATTGTCACCTAGAATTGATATTGTAAATTATCTTGTTCCTAGGTGGCATGTTATCTCTACAAGTTGCAATTTTCTTTTTGTTTGGTGTGAAGATGATGTCGGATATCCTTGTTATCTACCACCGGGAATTATTTCCAAATACTTCTTGTCTTTTAACAATTGGTACTCACTTATGTGTGGTAGAAATTATTGATCATATTTACATTGGCCTTTGCTTTTATTTGCTTTATCTCTTGCCTAGGATTGTGTCAACTCCCATTGTATTCCATACCACTTGTGGATCTTGTTAATTTCTTGACCTTGTCTAGTGTTTTCTAGATATAGTGAAAGTGGTGACCCCACCTCGTGCATTTTGTATTCAAATGCAAATTCTCTATAATGCACTAGTCTTGGGGGAGCTATCCTATTCTCTATAAAACACTCATCTTGTGATCCTTATCAAGTGTGTGTTTATGGAAGGCAAGCCGTTTATTTTTGGTACTTTGTGCCATCATAAAACTTTGTAGAGGGCTTGGTTTGTTTGGAACCATTCTCTCTTTTGGGAGTTTGACATCTTTCTTTTTGAGTGTATCAATGGATATCTCATTCCTTGATGTATCTTTTATGGATATCCTCCAAGTGATGATTTATTCATTTGGTATTTTTTCTTCGCTTGGTATTTCTTTGTCTTTTGGTCTCGGTTCTTGAAAGTCTTGAGCATGCATATTTACTTCTTGTAGTTTCTTTGGCATGTTTTCTTTCTTTGACCCAATATATAGGGGAAACTCCACCAAGTCTCAAATTGGATTAGATGTGCATGAAATTCATTTTCATATCTATATGCACATATTTATGTGGAGTTTGTCCTATGTGTTGTTGGTTCTCTAACTCTTTGGTCCCGATGAGTTTGGGTACCATTTTGTTTGTGTTGTTGTTCTAGGAACAAGTGGAGATGCATTGGATGCTCGGCTCACTCACAAGGAAGGTGTTGTCACCATGTGCTTATTGGAGTCAAGCTAGGATGATCAATGAACTACTTTGTACCTTCAATTGGTATCTACTATATCCTTCCAATGTTATCTCGGTAACAAGTATCTTCATATACTTCATGCACACATTTCTTGCATCATTCTTGTGTAGGTTGTATCATGGCATCTTATCCACTCTTTCTTGTGATACTTGTTTCCCTTCTCAAAGCATCCCAACAATGATGTCTTGTTGCTAGTTGTGATGTCTTTGATGTTCGTGTGGTTGGAATTCATTTATATACAATAAGACCATATCTAGCCATGTGTTATGCTCTCAAGTAAATATCTTATTGGTATATGTATGACTTCCTTTTGGATATCTTGTTCCTTCGTGTTGTAACTATTTCGGGTGTACATCCTTCTTTGTAGATATATATATCATCATGATTTCGTCTACCTAGAATCTTATACACTTGAGAGAAGTTGCATATCTAGATGATATCCTTTCTTTCACATCCACCTTGTCTTTCTTATGTTATTTCTTTGGTGGCTCAGTGCGTGTCTTCTATCGTTGCATCTTGATGCGCTCTTTTGTGGTGACGATTATTTTCCTCATGCTTATCTTTACGAGGTTTTTGCCATCTTAATTGGCATCCCTCGTCTTGATGCGCCTTTCATCTTCTATCTTCACCGCGGGTTGTCACAAGCATAGGTTCTCTATATGCTTATTAGTAAGCTTGTGAACCCATTTGCTAGTTGTGTGTGGGAATGATAGGCCTTGCACCGTGTGCCTCATTCTTTGAAGACTTTATTGATGCTTAATGCTCTTCTATACATTAGTCTTCTCAAGTGCATTGCCTTGACTCACACACATCTTTTTGGTTGAGCCCACTCTTAAGTTGCCTCTCTTACTTGTTGCTCAACCATGTGTTTGTTGCAAGTACTAGGCTTAGTTTCCTATATGCTGTCTTGCACTTGTTGTAAGTTTCTATTGATTTTGGGGGAGCTATGATCCTATTTTGTGCACTTTGTATCCAAATACAAAAATTCTTGATGTGCACAAATCATGGGGAGCTTCTCTAGTTTCTTTAGAACACTGCTCCGCTCTTATCATAATATCCTTTATTCATGTGGCTCATAGGATCATTGGCCTAGTTGGTTCAGTTGGTATCTTTTGATAGCTTGCTTCAATTGGTATCTTTTGATTACTTTATTGCTTGTTTCTCTCTTTGATTATGTCTTTGTGGCATATCTTCCTTTTGCAATCTTTGGGCCTCAATATAGTTTGTCCTCCAAGTATTTACCATTGGATATGTGTATGACATTCCACTCTCTTATTGAGAAATACACAATTTATGGAGGAACACATTTTATATTGGCCTTCTAAGCTTTTAGCCCATTTTGGCAATTGATGCCAATGGGGGAGAAGTTTTAGAGAGTTTTCTGGAGAAGTTTAGAGAGTTGTCTCTTCTGGCTTTGGTTTGTTCCTAAGCATACGCATCTCCTACGCATGCATTATTGGTTGTTGCATTGCATGGTGATGCATAATTCCTTATATAAACTCTCTTGAAAGTGATTGTCATCAATTACCAAAATGGGGGAGATTGAGAGGACATGCGGTGCCCCCATGTGTGGTTTTGGTAATTGATGACATTCTCTATGGACTAATGGTTGCATTGAGTTGTATTTGAAGGATTTTTCCATAGGCATTTCTTGAAGTCCATGTGTTGGTTTCAAGGAGTTTATGGGTTGACCAAGGTGCTATTAAGGAATTATCCAAATATTTGTCATGTGAGAGTTGAGCTTATTGCAAGCATGTCTTGAAGAAGAAGATTGTGTGATCATTCATGTTTACCTTCAAGACATCATCCAAACGAAGAGAGTTGAAAAGATTCAAGGTTGATCAAGACTAAGTCAAGAGTGAATCAAGTTGATCAACTCACAAAGAGTAGAAGATGTACCGAGAGGGATCAAGTGATCCCATGGTATGGTAAGCATTGTCCATTGCACTCTGTGTACTAACCCATGGTCTATGTGAGAGTCTATGTAGGGTTAGGTATGTGTCCATGGGCTTGCGTCAAGAGGATGATATCATACAACCCATGGGAAGGATGACATCAAGTGGTGATCGTCATCAAGATTGCCGTGTGCAAGTTCAAGTGGAAAATCACGAAGAGATCAAGTGCTTGAAGCTTGCCATCCATTTTGGTGTCAATGGACTTGTGAAGATGTGCCGAAGAGTGGCTCACCCATAGTGGAGTATGGGGGAGCAATCATCTAGTCTCCATCGACCCAACGCAATCAAGAAAGGTGGTCCATCTTGAGGAGGACAAGATCGTCATCATCTAGCTCAAGCGGATCATGTGCAAGGCAAAGGTTTGCCCTTGATAGGTTTTCTATTTTACCGGTCTCATGGTGGTAGTTGGGAGACCGGGTTATAGGATCGATAGCCATACTATCAAGGGGGGCTCTCAAGTGAGTAGCTTGATCGTATCGTTCGTCGAGAGCTCAAACCATTGCATCCTTGCATCATGTTTCTTGGTTCTTGTTTGGTTCTCTTTGTGAGTCTTAGAGCTTATGGTCATCTTGATGACAAGCTTGAGTTCATCGAAAACGGAGTTTGCATGCGTCTTCTATGATGTTTTCGGTGTTGGAGGTTTTACCGGTCTTATCCGAGGAAGGCTTCTCACCATTTTCTTTTGGGCCTTTTATCATTTGCTTCTTATTGGTATTTCTATCAAGATTGTGTTAGCCCATGTCGTTAGCTTTCTAACAAACTTGGTTTCATTGAATTCGGATTCCGTTTGCAGAAGTTGTGGTTGTTTTAGTAAAGGCTGCAGCGGTACTACCGTGGCTAGAGTGGATGTAATTTTTTACTACCGCTCCAGAGCGGTACTAACGCGGCTCCTAAGCGGTAGTACCGCTCCAGAGCAGTACTACCGCGGCTCCTAAGTGGTAGTACCACTTCGGACCAAAATCTTGTGTTTTTCTCAGCGGAAGTAGGCACGGAAGTATTTTTTTGTACCGCTCGCAAGTTGTTGTACCGCTACCATTTGCGGTAGTACCGTGAGGTCGAGAGGTAGTACCGTGAGGACGAGCGGTAGTACCGTTTCGGCGGCTACTGGCCTTTTGCCTCCTCGCTGTTGTTTTTCAAAGGGGTACTTCCGCCCCAGCGGTAGTACCGCTCCTTGGAGCAGTAGGACCGCTCTGTGTGGGCTGTGAGCATAACAGTTGGATTTTTCCCCACCTATAAAAGGGGGTCTTCTTCCCCAATGAAACACATCCTTTGTTCTCGTGTTCTTCCCCCATTTTTGACCTTCTTCGAGCTTGCTAACTCTCAATCCCTCCATGGATTCTTGCTAGTTTTTGAGGAAAAAGAGAGAGGAGATCTAGATCCACGTTTCCACCAATCACTTTCTCCTCTAGGTGAGGGGAACCCCTTGAATCTAGATCTTGGAGTTCTTGGTGTTCTCCTTCTTGTTCTTCCTCTCATTTTCCTCCCTAGCATTAGTTGCTTCGGTGGGATTTGAGAGAGAAGGACATGGTCACTCCGTGTGCCCTTGCCATTGCATTTGGTGCATCGGTTTGAGTTCTCCACGTGATACGTGGAAGTTACAAGTTGAGAAGCTTATTACTCTTGGGTGCTTGGTACCCTTGAGCTTGTTCCTATTGGGTGCTTGGGCGCTGATGTCTACTACACAACCTTCTTCTTGTAGACGTTGTTGGGCCTCCAAGTGCAGAGGTTTGTAGGACAGTAGCAAATTTCCCTCAAGTGGATGACCTAAGGTTTATCAATCCGTAGGAGGCGTAGGATGAAGATGGTCTTTCTCAAGTAACCCTGCAACCAAATAACAAAGAGTCTCTTGTGTCCCAAACACACCCAATACAATGGTAAATTGTATAGGTGCACTAGTTCGGCGAAGAGATGGTGATACAAGTGGTATATGGATGGTAGATAAAGGTATTTGTAATCTAAAATTATAAATACAGCAAGGTAACTAATGATAAAAGTGAGCGTAAACGGTATTGCAATGCTAGGAAACAAGGCCTAGGGTTCATACTTTCACTAGTGCAAGTCCTATCAACAATAATATCATAATTGGATCACATCACTATCCCTCAACATGCAACAAAGAGTCACCCCAAAGTCACTAATAGCGGAGAACGAACGAAGAGATTATGGTAGGGTACGAAACCACCTCAAAGTTATTCTTTCCAATCAATCCGTTGGGCTATTCCTATAGGTGTCACAAACAGACCTAGAGTTCGTACTAGAATAACACCTTAAGACACAAATCAACCAAAACTCTAATGTCATCTAGATACTCCAATGTCACCTCAAGTATCTGTGGGTATGATTATACGATATGCATCACACAATCTCAGATTCATCTATTCAACCAACACAAAGGACCTCAAAGAGTGCCCCAAAGTTCTACCGGAGAATCACGATGAAAACGTGTGCCAACCCCTATGCATAGGTTCATGGGCGGAACCCACAAGTTGATCACCAAAACATACATCAAGTGAATCACGTGATATCCCATTGTCACCACAGATATCCACGGCAAGACGTACATCAAGTGTTCTCAAATCTTTAAAGACTCAATCCGATAAGATAACTTAAAAGGGCAAACTCAATTCATTACAAGAGAGTAGAAGGGGGAGAAAACATCATAGGATCCAACTATAATAGCAAAGCTCGCGATACATCAAGATCGTATCACCTCAAGAACACGAGAGAGAGAGAGATCAAACACATAGCTACTGGTACATACCCTCAGCCCCGAGGGAGAACTCCTCCCTCCTCGTCATGGAGAGCACCGGGATGATGAAGATGGCCACCGGAGAGGGATTGCCCCCTCCGGCAGGGTGCCGAAACGGGTCTAGATTGGCTTTCGGTGGCTACGGAGGCTTCTGGCGACGGAACTCCCGATCTATTGTGCTCCCGAATGTTTTTAGGGTATATGGAGATATATAGGCGGAAGAAGTACGTCAGGGGGGCCACGAGGGGCTCACGAGGGTGGAGGGTGCGCCCAGGGGGGTGGGCGCGCCCCCCTGCCTCGTGACCTCCTCGCAGATCCCCCGACGTGCACTCCAAGTCTTCTGGGCTTCTTTCCTTCCAAAAATGAGTTCCGTGAAGTTTCAGGTCAATTGGACTCTGTTTGATTTTCCTTTTCTTCGAAATCCTAAAAGAGGGTAAAAAGAGAAACTGGTACTGGGCTCTGGGTTAATAGGTTAGTCCCAAAAATGATATAAAAGTGTATAATAAAGCCCATAAACATTCAAAATAGTAGATAATATAGCATGGAGCAATCAAAAATTATAGATACGTTGGAGACGTATCAGGCGCCCTAGATGGTTGGTGGTGTTCAGAGCTCAATCATTATGGTGTAAAGCTCCGGGAAAACGTCGAGGTCTCCGATTAGGTTGTGGAGATCGCCCCGAGCAATTTGACGGGTATCGGTGACCGCCCCCAAGGGTTGCCAAAGTGTACGGGTTCGGTGACCGCCCCCAAGGGTTGCCATTTGTACGGGTTCGGTGACCGCCCTCAAGGGTCCCTTAGTGGAATCGCGGCATCTTGCATTCTGCGAGGGCGTGAGGAGATTACGGTGGCCCTAGTGGCTTCTTGGGGAGCATTGTGCCTCCACACCGCTCCAAACAGAGATTAGCATCCGCAAGGGTGTGAACTTCGGGATACATCGTCGTCTCCGCATGCCTCGGTTATCTCTTACCCGAGCCCTTTACTTATGCTCTTTACTTTGTGATAGCCATATTGTTTCTTGTCATATATCTTGTTATCACGTAGTTGTTTATTTTGCTTAGTATAAGTTGTTAGTGCACATAGGTGAGCCTAGTTGTTGTAGATTTTGTGTTTGACAAATTAACCGCTAGGTTTATTCAGCATTTGTTCAAGCCTAAACCGTAATTATTTTAAAGCGCCTATTCACCCCCCCCCTCTAGGCGACATCCACGATCTTTCACCTCCTAATGGGGCATGAAGAGGATACAAACATAATGGACACACATCGGGCCTCTGCATAGTTTTGAATGCACACAACCAACACAAATGCACACACACACAAAAACATGTCGGGAAATAGCAAAGTCATATAAGACCGAAGCTATGTGTAGGCATGGAAAAAAATAGAAACCGAGAATTTTTTGGTGTTTTGATTGGCATCAACATCAGAGCCATTTTCCTCGACTACATTCTCAGTCTGATCAGGTTGTTCTTTACCTAGTAGGGCCTCGTAAAAAAATTTACCTGTGAATTACCTGTTGATCTTATTCTCTCTCCAATTTCATGCCGGCTTGATTGCTCCCATTCCTTCGTCTCCAACTTTCTGTGACCATGCGTGATTAGGGAATTAGAGATTTTAGTCAAGGCAGGCAGGGTCGGTCCTGAGATTTTGGGGGCCCGGGACGAGAGTAAAAGTCGGGGCCCTTAATATAGACATCTTAACAATAACATTGAATATACGTACATGTATTATCAAGCACTTAAGTGCATCCAATACTAGTATGCATATCAAGTACTTTATAAATATTACCTTTAATAATAATTCTAACATCCTTGATGCAAAATCACTTATGATGGGGTCGTTGCCAATATCTTCCAATATTTTCTTCTCGATTCCATTATGTTGCCAAACTATATAACCTCTCTTGGGTCATTGGTGACCTCAGATAGTTCCTCAATAATTTCAACTTCAAAAAACTTCTTCCGGCCTATACGATAGTCACAGGTATAGTAAATAAAGATGTGATAAGCAATGTAGATATCAGGATAACAACCAACTTCTCTTGACATTCTCGAAATCTCCATAGCATATATTATAGTCATCTGGCAAAGTGAATCCGCAATTTCAATTCAGAAATAAGATCATATACCTCAACATCACATGAACTATGAAGAGAAAAAGTTTCTGCAAATTTTGTGCACCACTCTTCAAGTTCATTATCACCAATGACTTCATAGTTTCCGAGCTAAAAAAATTCCAAATATATCTTTAAACACCATAGGTTCTTTCAATCTACCCTTCAAAGAAGTGATCGCTATCAACCAAAACAAAAAAAATTAACTTGGACAGCCTTCTAAAATTCTAGAATTTCTTCTCGACAATCACTTTCGTCAAATTGTTTCTTCTTGTAACACGACGTCTTAACGGAAACAATGGACCTACACTCATTTCATTTGTGATAACTTTGGCAATTATCAAACTAGCAGAAAACCCCTCATCTCTATATATACATCTTAAAATATTGCGTTATACCTTGTATTTTCTTTCTTTTCCTTTGTCGCTAGCAGATGCATATTTTCTTCCAGATGATATGGTGACACAACGCTGAAAACATTCATTAATTGTTGAACAGTGCAACTGGGCCGGCTATGCATCTACAGAACCATAATAAGAATACATGTTATACCTCGGATGGCCGAATCAGCGATGGATGGAAACCAGAGCCGGCTTACGACGGGCCCCCGGCGAATTGAAATCGGCGGCGAGGGACTGATGATCTAAATTAGGATTAGGAGAAAAGGAGAAAAAAGCGTCGAGCACGCAGTCGCGAACAATCGAAGCCTCGGCGGCCGCTAGAAATCGCTGCGTCAATGCGAGATGAAATAGGAAGGGATCAATCACTCCTATTTTTACGTGAAAAAAAGAGGAAGAAACGATTGTTGCCGCTGTGCCTCACTGGCCTGCTGCGTGCGTGCTGCATGCTGCGTGAGGCCCAGCCGGCCAGCCTGATATCTGCCTCGCTGGACATATAGGCTAAAAAAGGCTATGTTACATACCTCGGGAAGGGCCCTTGAACTTTGGGGGCCCGGGGCGGCCGCCCCCTGCCCCTCCCCAGGGCCGGCCCTGAAGGCAGGGCGATAGCTGATGGCCTCCATGCATGATTCGCTTGAGAGAAAACGAAACATCAACCTTCTGTACGTTACTTCTTCCGTGTGTGGCTCGGTGGTCGCGTGCTTGCTGGAGACCTGCGCTGGCTATGCTATTGGTCATAGATGGACTTTTTTTTCTTTTTCATCTACTCTACTTTATACATACTGTGTACCAGATATGGGCCCCTATTTTGGCCGGGCCCCAGGCCGTCGCCCCTCCTACCTTGGGCCAGAGCTGGCCCTGGAAGTAACTTTTTTATGGTCTGGAAATTATGCAAAATGGTAGCAAGTTTGGATGGGATGACGAGAAGGAGATGGTAACCGGGATAGGGAGATATATAGGGGCCGGGCAAGGTGCAATATGTTCATTCAATATGTAAATAAAGATGCTCTGTTTCATGTGATTTTTGATTGCAATTAAGCATCTAATGGCAATTTTATGTTTTTTGAAGTACCATGACTAAAAGAGATGCATGTGTTGTATCTTCAACCACACAACTTTGCAAACACGACTCTTCATGCTTGGGGTCAAATGAGTGAAAAGCGCAAAACTTTAGGTAATACCTAAACTGTTATTGTTATACAGATATACAGTTCTCCTATTATACCCTACTGCTCTCTTAACATCAAAACATGGTATGGTTTTGTCATTGCAGGTGCAGATAAGTGCAATCAAGATGTCACTGAATTAAAAAGAATTCATAATATTGTTCAAGATTTGAAAATGAAGTATAATCAAGATGCCATCGAATTAAAAGGACTACATAATACTATTCAACACTAGTCGAAGGCACGTGCTTTGCATGTGCACTACAAAAAAAAGACACATTCGGGACATTTTGGGCCGAATGAATTTTTTTCTGTCATGGTTATGACACTTCTATAACGATAATTGTGACAAAACCCGGTATCATCATAGATGTGGTGGGCTCCTACTTCTATGACAAAAAATCATGACAGAAAATAGGCTTTTCGTCCTGGGTGGGCCGGAGACGCAACCGCATGACATTCTTTGGGCCGTCCATAACGGAAAAAACATGATAGAAGCGAGGGCAAGGAAAATATTGGGGAGTTCCCGGTTACGGTGGATGCTCGGGGCCAAGCGATGCACGGAGGTTTGCGCGTTTCTCTCATACACGTATGCGTGTGTGCGTGAGACATTGTGCTCTAACTGAACCCGAGCAAGGCGTTAGGCTCTAAGTGAACCCGAGCGATTGCACTAGCTACGTTACTGAACCCCAATCGATCCATTGTTGTTAACTGAACCCGGGTGATTCCTTCGCTACTGTTGCTAACTGAAGCCGATCGATACTGCCTCTTGATGAACAATGAGCGTTGTTGCGGGGGGGGGGGGGTTGGATGAACAGTTCCCGATGGAGGGGGGATGAACAGGACCCCGTGGTAGTAGAGGCCATTGTCGCTAGAAGAACAGGACCCCGTGGAGGGCTAGATGAACAGGACGACCCCGTGGAGGGCTGGTTAAAAGTAGCCGGTGGAGGGCTGGATGAACAGTAGCCCATAGAGGGGTGGTTGAACAGGACCCCGTTGAGAGGACTGGTTGAACAGTAGCCGGTGAAGGCTGGATGAACAGGAGCCCGTGGATGAACAGTCACAGGTGGAGGCTGGAGGAGGTTGACGGTGGATGAACAGTAGCCCGTGGAGCTGGAGGAGGTCGATGGTGGAGATGAACAGTATTTTGTGGAGTCTCATTTTGCGGTACGCCACCCCCCCGATGAACAGGACCCCCGTTTCGACCGTAGCGCTCCAACATAAGTTTGTTTCCTTCGTTTTGTGGTATGCCACACCCCTCCGAATCAACAGGACCCCGTTTCGACCGTCGGAGGTCCAAGAAAAGTCTGTTTCCTCCGTTTTGCGGTACGCCAGACCCCTCCCGATGAACATGATCACGTTTTGACCGTGGCCGGCCGAACACAAGGCCGTTTCCTCTGTTCTGCGCTACGCCAGGCCTCGTTTCGATCGGTTGTTCCGTCCAAGCCGGTTGGCTCCCGATGAACACGACGACGCAGTTTCTCCGTTCCGACCCAGCATGTACACGAGTCCTGGCCGTACATATGCCCAAGTAGGCGTTCGAGACCCCGCGCGTATGTACGTACGTGGCCGTATTTACTTTCTTGCAACATGGCCGTTGTACGTATGTGTACATGCTATGTGCGCGCCTCTATTACGACACGTGCGCGCCTCTACTATGACATGTGCCCTTCCTTACATGGCCACGGTTCATCGTTGCAGCCTGCAGATAGACCGATCATATGTACCTACACGTTCACGACCAGAATGACAACGCTACATACGCTTCGACCAGGTGGGTCCCGACTGTTAGGCACTTCCTTGTGTGCGAAGATGTAGCTGGTGGGTCCCAGCAGTCAAGGGAAAAATATTTTTTTCGCAAAATACGGTGGCCCGTCCGGTGGGTCCTTGCTGTCAGGTGGAGAAATAATTATTTTGCGCGTAATAAGGAGGCACTTCCTTGTTACGGCCGTGGACCCAGCTGTCAGCCTCTCCACGTACAATACTCTTCCGATGAAAGTCGTTCCTTGACCACATTGACCATGCCGCGCCGAGAGCACCAAGGCGGTGGACGACGGCAAGGCCTAGGAAGGCGACGACGCAGAGCCGGGGAAGACGCGGCAGTGAATGCCCACGCGGAGAGGAGTACGAGAGTTGACTGGTTCGGCTATGGTGTGAGGCTGCCGTCGCCGCAAAATAATAGGGAGTGTGGGTGAGTAGAGGGATGGCCTGGCCAGCGATGAGAGTAGTAGGGGCAGTGAGGCCTCCGCGGCAGCACGGCCGGCCACGGGAGGCAGAAGCAGGCGGCACAACCGACGCTGGTTTGGACGGCTGGAGCAAGAAGACCAGAGGTTGAAGAAGCACTACAACCGTTGGATAGACATCGTATGGTCACTGAAGCTAGAATCGTCATATTGACTAAGCTGACAAAGCCCTTTGTCAGCGTCAACTTAGTAGGCCCACAAGTCAGCCTCCCATTATGATGGGTCCCAGCTAGCAGGGGTAGTATTCATTTTTTTGTGCGTAATAAGGAGGTACTTCCTTGCGTGTGAAGAAATAGCCATTGGGTCCGAGCTATCAGCCGGTGGAACGTTTTTTCGCGAAATAGAGAGGCCCTTACGGTGGAATCATTATTTTATGCAGAATAAGGAGGCATTTCCTTATGTGCGGCTGTGGACCCAGCTGTCAGCATCTCCACGTACAGTCCATTTCTGATGGATGTCGTTTGTTGACCACGTTTACCAGGCCGCGCCAAGAGCACCAGGGCGGTGGACGACGACGAGGCCTAGGAAGGGAACGACACGAAGTCGGGGAAGACTCGGCAATGGTTGCCCACGCGGTGGGGAGTACGGGTTTACTAGTTCGGCTGCTATTGCCGAAAAATAACATGAGGTGTGGGTGAAGAGAGAAATGGCCTGGCCAACAATGGAGTAGGGCAGGCGGTGCGGCCTGTGCGGCAGCACAGCCGGCCACAGGAGGCGGGAGCAGGCAGTCCCATCGGCGCTGGTTTGGGCGGCTGGAGCAAGAAGATCAGATATTGAAGAAGCAGCATGGACGTTGGATTAACATCCCACTACTAGGGAAAAGCCTATGCACAGAATCTTATCAGCAGCGCGCTTTAAAATAAGGCGCTGCTGCTAATTAGCAGTAGCGAGCTCAAGAATAACTCACTGCTGAAATAAATATAGCAGTAACGCGCCATCTCAAAGACGCGCTACTGCTATAATTCCCACGAGGCCGCCGCGAGGCTAGCTATAGCAGCAACGCGTTATAACGACAGGTGCTACTGCTACGTAGCATAGTAGCAGCGCATTTCGCCAATAAGCACTACTGCTAAGTTTACTACAAAAATTTAGTCCCACCTCGCTCCGTGAAGAGAATTTCTACCATCTTAAATATGTTATTTCTCAAACTTTGACAAGCACTTGGTCTTCATTGAATTCTATGTGTGGAATTTATGGCTGCAATATGAGTCTTTACCTGTTCCTAAACCGGTGAGGACTCATATTGACAAATCAGATTGTACACAAAAAGATCGTTGATGATCAATGTATTTTTGATACATTGAACTAAATCTATTTTTACATGCTGACACATAGCAGTAGCGCTTCTTTGTGAAAGGCGTTGCTGCTAGGTAGTTTAGCAGTAGCGTCTTTCTCTATAGCGCGCTACTGCTAAACCATTCCATCTCCCACCCCCATCTCCTCTATCCGATCCACTCACAGTCACACACTCACTGGATCCCTCTCAATCCCCCGCGCCGGTCCTCCCCCATCGCCCCTCATCCCTCTGCGCCGCCGTCACCTCCTCCTCCTTGTTGGACTCGGTACCGGCCTCCTCCTCCGTCCTCCCTCTCCACTCGCCGCTGGCCGGCCCCTCCTCGCTCCGCCTTCCTCCTCCGTCCTCCCTCCACTGGCCGTCGGCCGGCCCCTCCTCGCTCCGCCTTTCTCCTCCGTCCTACTCTCTTCTCCCTCCTCGAGTCGCCCCTCCTTCTCCCTCCTGCCTGCTACATTTTTATTTAGTAGGCTAGTTCATATGCAACATTTTGATTTAGTTGATATGATTTAGTTGATTTAGTAGGCTAGTTGATTTAGTTGATTTAGAACATTTTGATTTAGTTGATTTAGTAGGCTAGTTCATTTAGTTGATTTAGAACATTTTGATTTAGTTGATTTAGTAGGCTAGTTCATTTAGTTGATTTAGTATGCGCCATTTTCATTTAGTTGATTTAGAACATTTTTATTTAGTTGATTTAGAACATTTGCATTTAGTTGATTTAGTTACTTTTTGGCAAAATGTAGGTGGTACCTTGTCATCTAATATGTTACTAGATCTTAGGATTATAATTGTCCATCAAATTGCTTCTCGCGGAAGAACCAAAAATATCTCATGCTACTGTTTTTCTTTCCTGTGAAGTGGATCGTTAATCCTTTCCTCATATTGCTTTAGGAAAAATGGCGCCACCACCATCACCACTATGTCGACTGTGCAAGTCAAGGTGCGCCAGCAGCCTTGCAACTGGCAAGCTGTTCGGCATCTACTTTCAGCCGGGTTTTCGTCATGCGACGGTAAGAAATTAGATGAAATGTAATAACTATTTTATTTTTAGTGTTGGCATTACTGCATTGTGTCATTTTGCTTATTTTACACAGACCGTCCCATGTAATGTGAGGTTGAAATTCAATAAGCTGACAGGAGACACTGTGACATTTGAGGCTCCTGGGGGGCGTACACTATGGAGGTCGAGAAAGACCGCAATATGTCGCATATTGGAGGAGATGGATGGGCCTGTTTCGTCGCTCGCATGCGTCTTACTGGTGGTGAGTTGATCAGCTTCTCCTTCAGAGCAGAAAGACCCAAGCTGGCTGTCATTTATCTCAACCTGGTGGAAGATGATGAAGATGATGAAGATAATAAGGACCCACTCGATGAAGATGATGAGGACTCACTTCATGAAGCCATCGTAGCTCAAAGAACAAGGCTGAGCGAGGAGGAGGTGTCCAACCTGTGGGGCATAATTCCGCCACGTGTTGACTTTGTTGGGGTGCCATTCGTGACCCGCCTGACAAATACCATGGTTGATCGACATGATACGGTATGTTATACTTACAAATGCAAATTATCCGATGAAATACTTAGTGTACAGTCCAATAATATGGTATGTTGTGTGGAATCTAGTCGATGATATGTTTTAGTGTAGAGTTCGATCACATGCTTATTAGTGTAGAATCTAAGAAAACTATTAATAGTGTAGATAATCCATATGTACTTATTTGCGAGGCTATTTATTAATTGAAATGTTTTTCTTATTCAGAAATTGGCAAAGAGCATATCTGTGAGTTATGGTATCGAGTCTGATGAAGAAGGATCAGCTGGACTACGCCTTACTGAAAGGGGCTCCGTCACAACCTGTACTTACCGCGTGGACACGAACGGTCGCACACACTTAAACTCGGTTGGGTGGAAGAAATTCCTCGATGGCAAGAATCTTCGTGTTGGACAGGCCATCCTAATTACTATGAGGAACACCAACCGCCCAGGCTTGAGGATGATGATTGTCTTCGATATCATCTAGAACTACATATGTGTGTGTGGCTATATCATCTAGAACTACGTGTGTGTGGCTATATCATCTAGAACTACATATGATGATCATCGTCGATATCATCTAGAACTACATATGATGATCGCCGTTGATATGACCTTGTACTGCTTGAGGATGCATGTTGACTACCCAGTAATGGTTTATGAATTTGATATCTACTAGCAGTACCTAGTATCTAGTATGTGAAAAGGAAACTGAAAGGGAAAGGGATACGGGGGAAAATGATGAAAGATATAGCAGTAGCGAGGGACTGCGAAATCGCTACAGCTAAGTAATAGTAGCACGTTCATAAAAAGCGTTGCTGATATCGTCAACTGTAGTAGCGCGGGTAAGGACCGCGCTACTACTATAAATTAGCTGTAGCGCCTTATTAGTAGCGCGGCCACCCGCGCTGCTGCTAGCCTCAAAACCCGCGCTACTACTAGGGTTTTCCCTAGTAGTGTCCAATGGTCACTGCTGCTAGAATCGTTTGTGGACTAGTTTGACAAAGCCTTTCATACACGGCAACCTAGTAGACCCACAAGTCAGCCTTCAAATCTGTCCCAAACAGCATACAACCCGAAATTTTTAGCCAGATTCAAATTAATTTAAAAACTAAACATATCTTAATTTAAATCCAATGGAATTTCACCTGCACAGAAATAATGAAATTTAAAATATCAAAATCCGAAAGAAAAAAGTATTTTAGAACTAATTGCTTATTTGCTGTATTTTGTCATTTTACAACCCATTTGTTATTACTTATAGCCCATTTATCTCTCCCTAATAATAAAGCACGGATTGATTTTGTCGAGTTCACCGTCACAATACATTTTCTTTTCATGTCATAGTACGTTTTTACAATTTGTATGAACAAAATCGTAATAAAAACGAGATGATGCTAATTTGGGGACGCCAGGACTCCTTTTTGAGTATTCAACGCACAGTCCTCACAATTCGCATCGCCCCCCTCACCGCCGGCGGTTCCCTCCCACAACAAGTACCACCCATCCACCTCTCTCTCCCTGGACACATCTCCGCCGCCACAGATGCCGGCCGATTCCGGCGTTCTCTGGCGACTTCCGCCACCGCGCAGCACCGGTCCGAGCTCGCCTCGCTCCGCTGGGTCTTTTCCCCCAGCGGGATTCGCCGCTATCGGCCACCAGCGATGACCTTAAGCCCTCACCATGGCTAGGGTTTCGGGCGCCTCCACACTGGTGTGGCTCCCGCGCCTCCAGCGACTCCTCTCCGACGCCCACCGCGCCCTCACACGCAGCTCCATCTCTAGGATGTTGCTCCTCCGCCTGGTGGCCATGGGGTGAGTTCATCCCCTCCCATATCTCTCCCCCTTTCTCTCTCTAATATATGGTTTGATCCTCCATGGTACATGTATCTGGTTTGATCCTCCATGGTAGATGTGCAGGGCAAGGATTGGATGCTTGAGGAAGGAGGGGTCGACCTTGCCTTGCTGCAGCTCGGGGCGACCACCCATGGAGCTTCCTCCTTTCTATCTTCAGGTGAGTTCACCTCCTCCTCTCTCTGCTCTTGTACGTGGCCATTGAGGCATTGCTCTTGGTTAGGATTTACCACTGTTTGGGCTCAATTGGCTACTGTTTGAGGTCAATTTTGTTGATACTGTTAAGTGTGGATTGTTCCTTGAATTGAACAGCAAGGTTAACCATGAATTTGTTAGTTGAATTGATGCCTGACTGAACTGCAGTTGTTAGTTGAATTGTTCAATCTTCAATTTAGGGAGCTGCTACTGAAAGATGAAAAAAAATTGGTACTTCTTTGAGGTCCATGTGCCTCCCGTGCTCATGAACTTGCTACTGTTTGAGCCCAATTTTTTGGTACGGTTTATGTGTTAATTGATCCATGCTATGTTGCATCCCACCCTCCCCTTCGGTGACGGCAGCCAACGCTTGCATTGGAGGAGCTCCTGCTGCACTTCCTTCTCTGATTTTTCTGCTACATGTTGCAGGTGTTTGAGGCATCGACAAGCAACGACAGGGTTCGGCGTCGGTTGAGCTAGCTGCTAGGGACGCCTCTCTCTCAATTATCTCTATCTCCGTCTCTGTCATGATATTTAGAAGCCATCTATTAATCCCGTCGATGCCTAATTCCAAAATCTCATTTCGCTCGCTCTCAATACCCCGTCCCTCTCTATAGTTACGGGATGTGCCGCCGCCGCCAGCACGGTCCCAACGGCCGCCACGAGTCTCCCCGGTCGCCGTCGCCGTCCGTCTGTGCTCCAAGCTCGACGGTTCCAGTAAGAGAATAGACAATGCTGACAGTTAGGTGATATTTCATAGCACTGTCAATGTCAGGTATGTCGAAAATTGCTCTCTTTTTATTTATCATTTACTTAGCCAACTTATTTTACTACCTGGGGTGTTCTGGAGTTTTGTTTGTAAAACAGATTGTGTTTTCTTTTGTTCTGGAGTGTTGGTACTGATGCATAAAACTACTGCATCCAAAATGGCATGGTATTAGTATTTTTATTTTTAAAAGAATGCCACTTGCTTTAAGCTCTCATTAAATCAAAATATGTACTGATGTTATCGACACTTGAATATTAGTACTTTATCGACACTAGAATATGCATTATGATTTAGTGCACGTTCAACAAATGGTCAATGGATCAGTATTTTCTGGAAACTTTCTGTTACATATGAAGTTTTGATTTCAGCTTGATATATTAATAATATTATTACCATGTTTCTTGTAAATATCTATTTGAGAACTTTGCAGCTAAATTGGTGCATGTATATTATAGAAGTAAAACACTTGAAAATAGATTCAGCATGGTTCCTGCACTCCCAACTTTTCATTGTTGACTGCTCGTCAAAAAACAATTATTCATCAGGGGCAGTCATGGTTGTTCGCGACTCCGCAAGAAGATGATCAAGGGTCGGCGGCGCGGCTGCTTCGTCGTCATCTTAGACGAGTACCGTCCAACACGATTTTCCGCTGCCATGTTCCATGGAATGTCACTGCTTTTATCATGGCATCCAACACTTGCAGATGTGACTCAAAAGGGGGTTCTGAAGTTGATGAACTTGGATGGCCTGACAGTCTACCATACCAACAACCATCTCCAAGTACACGAACTTGAAGAATTTCTTAGATTCATACACACCTTCAGTTATAGATATTTGCTTTGTTCTCTAGAATTCTTATACATTTTAAGCGGATGAGCTGCCCATATATCCATTAGGAAATGATGGAGGTGACCCTTTTTAAAATGATGTTTCAGGAAAAAATTCCAGTAAAGATCAGGGTGCCAGCAGCGTTTCTATTATGTTTCAGGAGAAATTTGGATTTTTTGGACAGTTATTGCAGCCATCTTTATGAATGAGTATAAAAACAACACTATGAGGTAATGCAAGAATGAGGGTGCCTCTTTTTTCATAATATTCGAACATATGGGCTACTCAAGGCTTTATGTTGTTTTTCAATCTAAGGCACGTGAAACTTTACTGTCATTATTTTACATACCAATATCATTGCTTCCTCCAATTTCAATTGATTTTGATTTCTTGATTCATGTGTGTATAGGACAAAGAGGAGTATTGGAAATCTTAAAACCAGCCCCCCCCCCCCCCCCCCCCCACACACACACAAAAACCTCTCTGGCTCGAGAAAGAAGGAAAAAATTGGCATGATCTGTTCGATCTACTACAGGTAATTTGGTCTTCTATTGCGCACACACTATATCTTCATGTAAAAATAATCTAGAGGCTTGTTCTCGAAAGAAGCAATTCTTCTCTTCAATTCAAACAGTTGCAAGCAAGATTCTGAAATAACACTGTGCAGTCTTCCTTTCTTTCTTTCTCATGTCTATACCTACTATTAAAGAGAATAACACTTCTTCCTCCTGATTTTTTGTACGTTTGTCTTCCTTTCTTTCGTATGTCAAAAGTGCCTTCGTCCGTCAGGTGTGGGACAAGGGGATCGAACTCCTAACCTGGGCTCTGTTACGAGCAACAACTACCACCGAGCTAGCATCAGGTTGTGTTCCTAAGTTCTGATTCGTCTGTCTATTAAATAGTCCCTCCTGCTTTCTAAAACCCTAACTGATCAATTTATCTACTCCCTCCGTCCGAAAATCTTGTCGGAGAAATGGATGTATCTAGACATACTTTAGTTCTAGATACATTCATTTGCCGGAGGGAGTATGTCTTTGACTTGAAATCAGTAAACCACCTTGAGGTTCAATAAGCAGAGTGTAGTGGGTCCTGTTTAATTACAAATATCATCAGGAATGAATTACCTCCATTGAGGGCATATATATGAACGAGGGACAAGGCAAATGGACGCCGGAACCGCATATACATATGAACAAGGCGGGATTCAGGAAAGAAAAGAGAGGAAGCGAGGCGGGATTGAGTTCTCTCGCACCATGCGACGGAGGCGAGGGTCTGATGGACGAGCGGCGCTGCCGAGAGGGAGAGAGACTGCCATGGAGGAGAGTTTGGAGAGCCGCACCGTTGTGGGGGAAGGCAGAAGCACATACGCCGCCGACTCGGATCTTCCAACGTTTCTGATGCAAAGCTATAGCCACTAGAGGTAATTGAAATCGTTGGCATGGAATATAATGTTAGGTCTGCAAACAAATAAATTAAGTGTTGTATACTGCAATCAAAAAATCTTTGGCGTTCAAACCAATGTGGTTAGTGTTATGCACTGCGGCAAACAATTTTTGACCTACAGACTAAGTGATTGAAAATTTCTGTGTTATGTTACAAAATTTTACTTACGTTAAGCACTTTCAAATTTCAGTGTTGTGCTAACATTTTCTACTTTTGTAATAGACCAGTTTTTGCCTTCTATAATCTGGTCATAATCAAATTATTTTCCTGTGAAAATCTTCAGGCTGGAGAGGTCCTATGCATCGCTGCTGCTATTCATGTCACTGGAAAGCTGAAAACTGCCAAGTCTGTTTGTTCTCTTTTAGTGTATATATAGCCACCGTGGGAAGGCTAGCAGGACAAATATATTGCATCATGTGAAGAAGCAAACAAAGCAGCAACAAGGTTCTAGAAGCCCGGTGTAGATGCAGATGATGGCGATGGTCATGAAGACGATCAGGCTCAGCCATCCGCCATGAACGTATGCCCAAGAACAAACAAACAATTAATCAAGTGAATGCATCAAAATGTGTACATACAGGTGACAAGTGCTTGAACTACTAGCTAGCATTGGGCTGTATATATAGATAGAATATTTCTTGCGCGGTTTTATTTATCTTTTGTGTCTGGTCACCCTGTAATATTACAAAATCACTAAAAAATCATGTGTTCATAAAATGTTGGGCTTCAAAACATGCTTCAACTCTAATAACAAAACATAAAAAATGATAGACAAACTATTTCATGCACCACTATACTATTCCATAGACGAAGGAAGTTAGGCTAGCTTCTTCACATCCACACTTTATGCTCCGAACAACAATAAGAGTGTAATCTTATTACCGATGTTTATCATAACTGCTATAAGAAAGGCTTTGCTTTTTTTTTTTGCCCGTTGCAACGCACGGGCATTTGTACTAGTTATTACTTATGGTTTATTTTCTAAAAAAACAAAATAGCTGGGCTAGACATTTTCAGAAAGGAAAGGCTGGTCATGTCGTGAACATATGAAATAAAAGTCTGGGCTAGACGGGCCACAGCTCCCGCACAACCCAGTTGATACCCTTCTCCATCCCGAAAAAATAAAATTACTGCGCGCGCTGCTGGATCCCTACCGTCATCCTCACCATGTACAGTCATCTCCTTATTCCTCTCTGTTGTTAACCATATTGACAACACTGGAGGGCGGCGCCGCGGCGAGCGAACCAAGGCGGAGGACGATGGTGAGGCCTCGGACGGGAACGAACAGGAGCCGGAGAAGATGCGCAGAGTTTTAGGGTGCGATGTGGCCACGATTCGTGCGCGGCAGCACAACCAGCCGTGGAAGGCGGGAGCAGGCGGTCCCGCCGACGCTGATTTGGCTTTAACGGTTGGAGGAAGAAGAGATTGAAGAAACACGACAGACGTTAAATGTCAATCCAATGGTTAAGGTTGGCACAATTGTTTTTGACTAAGACGACACCAAGTAGCATACTTTTTATATATAGGAAGAAAAGAAAAACTGAGCTCGTTCGCCTGATAACATTTCCGAAACTGCGACCGTTTGATCTTGCATCGCAACTAAAACTGCGAGGAAAATGCGTTTGTCTGCCGTCTTCCTCCCAGGGAACGTTAGTCACATAAGTAACTCGCACTCTTGGTTTTCAATCGAGAGGTTTTGGGTTCGAGTCCCAGGAACTCTCAATTTTGTCCTTCTTTTTTCCTCGTAAAAAAGAAAAAAATCAAAAACTTAAGAAGGCGTATACAACAAGCTAGTGTATCAGTAAAGAGACGTTGCTGAGTTTTAGAAAAAAGAGAGATGTGCTCCTATGACTGGTTCGAATGGTTTTTGAAAAAATGCGCGAATAGTTTTTGATGTTTTCATCTTATTATTTTGAAACATTGTGATCTATTTTTTACCAAAAATATGAAATAATTTTCGTAGTTTAATAAAAATACAATAACTTTTATGAATAGAGAAAACCTAAAAAACAAAAATTAGAAGTGAAAAAAAAATAGAGACGGGCGCTAGGCGAGTGGGAACTTGGGCCCAGACTATCTAACATACGCTGTAGGCGAGCGTCCCCCGCCCATTGGCGAGGTGGGCGGTGGGAGCCGATGAGGAAGTGCCCCGGTCGAGAGTCGCCGTGGATGTAGCCGGCCGGCGCCGTCGCCAACGTAACCTTGTAGGGGTAGCACATCGAAACGAGACAGAAACTACAACTTTGCAGAAACTCATTACACAACCCTCTCCTCCACTGGCTGCTGCTCCCAGAATTACCCAGTTCAGCTCCCTGTTTTTCCACGCGGTCCTGTTAAATCTCATGTGTTTTGCACTTTAGCTGGACTGCCGGCCTGACCAGCCACGAGACCCATGAGGCCATGAGCACATCCTCCAGATCCTTAAGATAAGCTTCGAAGTAACTGTAATTTGGAAAGGCACGTGGGTTGTGATATGATAAGATAAGAGGGTATGCTCTGTACGTGGTCAAGAGCGAACGTGCAGTACCCGTGCTCGTGCTTTTGGTTTTGTAGCTTGATTAGCGAGCAACAGCACACCGGATCCGTGGCGCAATGGTAGCGCGTCTGACTCCAGATCAGAAGGTTGCGTGTTCGATTCACGTCGGGTTCAATACCCCCGATCCTAATCCGGTCTATTTTTTTTTAACTTTTTGCCGCAGTTTCATTTCGGACTTCAGATCATATAGATGCAGAAGCAGGGGAGGTGTTGCTCCAGCGACTGAATAAGCACGGCACATATTTGTTCCCGATAAAAAGGTATGTTCTTCCTTGGAGTAATTTGGGAGCATTTGGCACCTCCGCAAAATTCAAACTCTGCAAGCCAAAATATTCAAGCTCCCAAAGCAACTCAAAGATGGCCCCATCAAGCAAGCCAGGGGCAGGCGCTTTGTTCTCCAATCATAAATTGAATACCTAATTTTGAATGTTAAATTTGTGTGCAAAGTCACTGACGGTCTACTTAGACTAGTCACAATGGGAGTAACTTAACTAGTAATATCACACATTTCAATACAAGATTGCTTATGTGGCAGTTAATTAATGAGAAGAGAGAGATTTGTGGTAACTTAGCTAGTTACTGTAACATCACACATTTCAAGGCATAATGAGTCTATAGCCTAATAAATGAACTCTTTCATGATATCATTCATATGTTACTATCCACTATGGAGGTAGTAACATAGACTAGTAACATCGGCAAGTTATTACTACTCTATGTTACTCTCCACTGTGAGCAGTCTTAGTTTGACAGTGTATTGTGATTCACCAAGCTCCAACTCTTCCTGGTCACCTCATAGACCGTGTTATTCATTTATTACTAATGATGACACCATTGTTACCACTATAAATAACGACGACATAATGACCAAATTAAGCGGCTTTATCATATATCCATGTAGGAAAGAGAAGACGAAACCACCGTGCAAAACAATCAATCACAATGATTTCATTGAGAATGCATCTGGTGCTCGGTAGGTTAGAGTACTCCTGGCACTTCTAGCTATGGAAACACTATTTTAAAACATGTCCAAATTTCAATAAAAAAATCATGACATACACACATCATGCATCAACCATCATGTCACAAAATTTAAAGCTCAAATGTTGAAAAAGGAAAGATCTAGCTGTGAATGGTAGTTTAATTAAATTGGGATGTAGATTATGGCCAATTATCGCTATGATCGCTGACTTTGTCTTCTTTTTGCCGAGTTACAAATTGAATTTACATTTTATTTTTTGTGACATGATGCATACATGTAGCATCATCATTGCAAAAAAGAAAAATGTTTGAGACTTCTAGACCCCCTCCCCCCTCCACCCTGGATGTTTCTACTCAACCACACTCATCTTTCTGGAAGAAAGAGCCATTCCCCTGCTACCCATCAACCCATCGCCAATATTGCTCCTAAAAGTTGAAGGATTCCTATGTCAATTACGAATAACCTCAAGGCAAGTGTGAAAAGATCGAACAACAATACAAGGAATCATCAAGACTCAAGAATTTTGACCCACAAACATAAAGATGACCTTTGTGACTATGACCCAAGGGGCTTATGTTGTTGGAATAGCTAGTCCTACCTAGGGAAGCAACTAGTCTTCTGTGTCATCTCATTTGAATACAAAACAGGGGAGGACACTAGAGACGAGATTGGGGAGCTTGGGGGTCGAGTCCAAGGAGTCGAGCACAAGTTGCACCAAGGTCGAGGAACAATAATTTGGGGTCGGGCTCGATTTCCAGGAACAATTGAGCCATCAATCAAAATCCTACGGTGTCACCTTTGTAACATTGCTATAGATCACACTCCGTCAAGGTGATTGAACATATTTAAAAAAAATCAAAGTGTTAATTTTATCGGTGTACAATAACCTTCCTTATAAGCTCCATACACAACTTTCAGTAGTTATTGTTGCGACTATGTTACTAAAAATCCCCCCTAATCTCATGTTGTCACGATGAAGACAACATGGCTTCATCTCATTAACAAAAGTTATTTGGTTGTGTACTATAAGAAAAACTCAAGAATTTACTTTAAGGGTTGAGTGCATCCCATGGTTTGCATAGACAAAGTTTTGATATATGTTTTTTTTTCTGGAAAATAGTTGTATAAAATTATGACTTAGGAGTTACATCGTCCTCTGTTCTGAAGGTGTTCTACTTATTTTTCTAAATCGGATGTATGTGGACGGGTTTTAGTGTGTTAATTTGTTCACTCATTTTAGTAAACATGTAGTATGTATTGAAATATCCAAAACATCTTATAATTCGCAATGGAGGTAGTACATAGCAAATTTCAATGTCTTGTTCTTTGATCCAAAGGCACGTCTGTATAGAAAACACTACTTCTCATGGACAGCTAGAATATCCTTCTACAAAAAAAACTCTCAATGATTATTTGCAACTAATAGAATATTTGTCAGTAAGCAATACTAGTAGTACTTGAGAGCAAAATGGGGCCGCAAATCGTCTGGTGGTAGCGAGTGCAATTTGTGACGTTTTTTCCAAGGGAGAAGTCGGCCACCCCATCCCTTGTGTCAGTCATGGAAGAGATAGATATGGGTGAGGTATAAAGAGCAGAGAAGAATGCGCCGGAGGTGCTAGCCTAAGTGGCTGCAAAATATTTATTTTATTTATTGCAACCTTATAAGTGACCCATGTGTGGTTGTCTATCTTAATACAACTCTCTGTTTATGTGTTTGAATGAAAACTATGGGCGGGTGGTGGTGGAAGGGGGCATTGCGAGCAGAATGTGTCATTGACTGTGGTGGCTAACTTGGATTGGGAAGGAAGAGTAATATCGATAGAGGTGGTGAACTTGGACGGGGGAGGCAAAGCATCGAAGATCATGTGTACATAAAAGTCAAAAATGGAATAAATAAAGTCTTGAGTAACTAAAATGGGTTTAAAGTGCCATAAATATTCAATGGATAACAAAGGGTCATATAGGAGCTTGTTTGTCTTGTCAACGTTCACCATATTCTGCAGCTATCATTGACTTCATCATCCATGAGTTGCATGTCATGTTTTTCAATTTTATGAGAATACAAAGAATATAATGTTAAGGCGAGATGAATAAGTTTCAAAGCGGTGATAATTCTCGAGTAAGGTCGGGTCAAGAGAATAGAGATGAATAGGGTTAGGGTACATCAAGATATATGCCACTTTATCTTTTTGCAAGGAGGTGATGGTTAAGGAGACGGAATGTCGACCAGAAAAAGATGAGGATAGAGAGAATTAGTATTTATCGCTATATGAACAGAGATGGCATACTTTCATATTCAGCATATATTTATAAATCAAAACAATTATTTCATTGATTTATTTTTGTTTTCTATGGCAACGCACATGCATTTAGCTAGTTTCTCCTAAAAGTTGAAGGATTCCTACGTCAAGAGCGAATAACCTCAAGGCAAGTGTGAAGAGCTCCAACAACAATAGACGGAATCATCAAGACTCAAGAATGTTGGCCCACAAACATAAAGATGACCCTTGTGACTATGACTCAAGGGGCATGCGTTGTCGGAATAGCTAGTCCTATCCAGGGTACCAACTAGTCTTTTTTTTTGAAAACGAAAGGGGCTCGAGCCACCTTTATATTTCAAAACAGGCCGAAGCCTGAGTAGCATACAACATGAGGCTTGTGGGGTGCACTTTAGTGCAAGGCCACAAGATAACCTGATAGAAAAGGAGTTGCTCAGACAGGAGTAGAAGAAGAGGAGAACCGACAGCCAAAAGCCAAAACATAAACAAAAACAAGCTACATTGCTACTAAATCGCCCCAGAACTTGAGGTCCTCCTTGTCTTGCAACTTCCTGACTCTGTAGGACCAAAGACGGATCATATCTACGGCATGAAAACGTACGTATGCATCTGTCCAAGATCGTGAGTTGAAAACACGATCGTTACGGGCATGCCAAAGGGAGATGGCACAGGCGGCAAAAGCAACATTCCACTTGCGTTTGTACTGAAGATGAGCAGCAGCTTGCCGGACGAAGGAGAGGATGTCAGGCGCCCTGCCAGCTAACGTAGCAAGTTGAAGGTGCTGCCAGAGAGAGGATGCCGCCCGACAATGTAGCAAAATGTGGTGAACCGACTCCATAGCAGGGCAGATGTCACAACCAGAGTCAGTAGTGATGGCAGCCCAGTTCTTCCTGATCATGTTGTCTCTGGTATTGAGCCGGCCCCAAAAAGCGAGCCATAGGAAGGTTTTATGCTTCAAAGGGATCAGGACGTCCCAGATCAAGTCATGGAAGACGCAAGAAACACCACGGAAAGTCAGCAGGCTGTAGAAGTAACCTGTGCTCAGATACTTGCCAGTGACCGACGGCAAGCGAACATCTTTAGCTGACCCATCAGGGGCGAGCGGGGCAAGCAGCTGCTGCAGAAGGACGAGCTCGTGCTCATCAGAACGGGAGAGGTTGGGGTGTAACTGTACTGACCAGGTGCCATCTGAGTATTGTGAGGACACGGAGCAGCAGCGGTTCCTGGCGAAGGAGTATAGAACAGGCAGCAGCAAACGTAGCCTGCCTTCTTCGACCCAAAGATCATGCCAGAAGGAGATGAACTGGCCCGAGCCGAGGATGCATCGTGAGGAGTTAAAGACAAAGGGGATGCAGTCTTTGAAGCCACGCCACAAAGCAGTATCCCTCCCGGAAGGCCCAAGAGGCAAGGTAGACTGACAGTGTTGCAAGGCGAACCATTGGTAGCACGGGATGTCAGAGTGTTGTAGAACCTTGGAGAGAAACTTGCAGAGCATGGCTTGGTTATGAGCTTGCAGGTTTCTCACACCCAGACCTCCATTCTGGCGATGAAGAGTCACCTTGTCCCAGGCCACGAGGCATTGTCCCCCTTTTACTTTGTTCTTTCCTTGCCAAAGGAATGCTCGTAGCAGGCTCTCCAGGGAGCAGATTGACTCCTTAGGCCATGGGAAACATGCCATGAAGTATGTAGGAATGCCAGCCAGCACAGAGTTGATGAGGGTGAGCCTCCCACCTAGAGAGAGGAAGGTGGCCAGCCAGCCTGACAAATGATGATCCACCTTGTGGATAACAGGAAGCAGCAACCCATGCGTGATCTTGTTGAGTGACAAAGGCAGACCAAGGTAGGTGCAGGGGGTGGAGGAGATGGGGCAACCAAGCAGACTAGCAATCTCTTCCACGATGACTGGATCCACAGCAACCGGCACTAAAGTGCTTTTGTGAAAATTAATAGTCAAATCGGAGAAGGCTGAGAAGGAGTTGAGGATGTCCTTGATGATCGTGGCCTGCTGCATGTCCCCCTTGAAGATGATCAAAGTGTCATCCGCGTACTGCAGCACAGGAAAGAAACAGTCGGCGTTGAGTGGATGTTGCAGAGACCCACTTTGGAAATGCAGACAGCATAGTCTTTGCAACACATCTGCCACCAATAGAAAGAGATAAGGCGACAAGGAGTCACCCTGCCGAAAACCACGCTTGGCAAGGATGGGTGGGCCCAGCTCCCCGTTGATCATGACTCTGGAGCTGGCAGAGGAGAGCAAGTTGTCGACCCACTGCCTCCATTGTTGTGGGAAACCCCGTGCTTCCATGACCTGCTTGAGACAGTCCCAGCTGACGCTATTGAAGGCTTTGTGGAAGTCGAGCTTCAACGCAACAACATGCAGTTTTCTTTTGTGAGCACACTGAATTAACTCCGCAGCCAACCCAAAATTTTTGACAATGGAGCGTCCTTTCAGAAACCCAGACTGTAAGGAGTGCACTGCGTTGGCTGCGGAGTTAATTCAGTGTGCTCACAAAAGAATTGGTGACCTACAAAAGTGATACATAGCAAATTGCGATGCCCTGTTCTTTGATCCAAAGGTACGTCTGTATGGAAAACATTAATTCTCACGGACAACTAGAATATCCTTCTTCCAAAAAAGCGCTCTCATGAATTCAATGATTATTTGCAACTAATAGAATATCCGTCACTAAGCAATACTAATAGTACTTGAGAGCAAAATGGGGCCTCAAATCGTCGGGCGGTAGCGAGGGCAAATCGTGACGTTTGGTTTCTCCACCGTATGTGCATCGTCTCCAATGGCCTACGAGCTTGGGTGTAAGCATGGACGTTTGTGTATGTACATATGGGTGAGAGGCACTAGTCCCATGGCTGGCGTGAATCACACTCACAAGCCGATCTTGCTGGCTATAAAATGCTGCCCGGCGCTTCGAGAGAGAGTGAAAGGCAAGACTGGGAAGATCATAGAGAGAGCCAGCCATGTACACTACCAAGAGGTGCATTGCCACGGCCATCGTGGTGGTGCTCTGGCTCCAGGCCGCCGCCTCTCCCCTGGCGGCGTGATCCGGCTTCCGAGCGATGGCAGAGGTTCGTGACTGACACAAGTGCCCGTGAACTACTGTTTGTTGCCACATAGTCCCTCTGGCCCATAATGGCATTATGGGCCAGAGGGACTATGTGGCAACAAACAGTAGTTCACGGGCACGTGCGTCAGTCACGAACCTTTATGGGCCAGAGGGACTATGTGGCAACAAACAGTAGTTCACGGGCACGTGCGTCAGTCACGAACCTCTGCCATCGCTCGAAAGCCGGATCACGCCGCCGGGGGAGAGGCGGCGGGCGTCCGCGGTGGCCTGGAGCCAGAGCACCACCACTAATGTCGAAAAATGTCTTGCATTACGGGCCGGAGGGACTACATGCTATTTCTACTTCGTTTATTGCTTATCACCGATGGACTCACTGTAAGCATGGAAGATCTCAGGTGATTCTGTTGATCAAGTCGGGTCGTCAAAGGTGATCGGCATAGAGGATCCATTCTATACTTGTCCGGATGGCAAGGTGCTGAAATGCAAAGTCATTGCGTTACAATGGTATTGTGGTTGCGTGCGTGAAAAAGGTGTTGGCCCCGCTGGTCAAGCCATGTCGGCGGTGGCGGGCTCGCCGAGGAAGATCGGTAAGGAGATGCTGTCGCGGAAGAACTCCGACGACAAAGGTGCTTCAGTTAATGAAACATATGCCACTATTGTTATTGCTAGAAAAAAAATTCTTAATTGGAACATTTTAACTAACTATTGTGCCACGTGGATAAACTAACTCACGGATGGCCTCAGGTGGTCCTACCGATCAAGTCCAAGTGACAAAGGTGCTCAACGATCTAGAGCCGTGGTGGCCGTGTCCGGACGGCACAGTACAGAAATGTGAACTCGTTGCATTCAAACTCTATTGCAAATGCGTGCCTAAAGACGGTGCAGGTCTCACCGGTCCATCCATGTCGGCGCCGGCGCACTCGGCGAGGAAGAAGGACGGCGACGATGTCGCCGTGAGCGACGGTAACTAGCTAGCGCGTGCGCCTGTGCGACATATGTTAGAAATATACTCTCTTTGTCCGAATCACTTGTCTTAGATTTGTCTAGACACATTAGGATGGGGGTAAATATACTTAAAGCAATAGTAATAAGGTCCAGCACATATGGTTGCATGGACACCCTTTCCCGTTTTGTTATACTACTAGTCGTACGCATGTGCGTTTATGTACGCACACCACGTATATGGCAAATCAGGGCTAGCACACACGCTCTCTAGATCATCAGGATGTATTTTTGAAGTGTCGTCAGCTCCTGTGTATGCATGTTTTTACATATATAATAAATGGAATAATGGCTACTACGCACGGCCCCCTTTTTTAACCCGTCACTCCGTTGATTTCACTCCATGTCAACGTCTGCCGATGGAACAACCTCCTTCGTTCTCCGTTGGCCTCATTTCGTCGGCTGCGTCAGCAGTCGATTCATGACAAAGCTAGTGATCTACTGTACATTCCTCTCTATCTATTCTAGATTAGCGTGGTCCTGATGTCCGGCCCAGTGCTGTCTGTGAACGTTCTCCATCCATCTTGATACACACATGCTTTCAATGCTGGAGCTTGGACGGTGGCGCTTGGGCGTCGATCTTTTCGGAAGGTGTTGCTATTGAAAAGTCTCATTGTCCGTGTCGTGCCATGACATGATTGATATAGATATTGTCGTTGTTGTAATTTGTCGACCACAGATTTGATCACTTTAGATTTTTTTTTTCTTTTTTTCTTCGCCTACATCCTTTGTTTTTATATGACTTTGCTAGTTGTTGGCGCGTTTTTTATGCGTGCGTTAATGACAATTGTGTGCATCCTAACTGTAAAGAGGCCGAATATGTGCTCTTTATGTTTGTATCATCTTGATGCTTCATTTTGAGCCACTAAAATTCATCCTCTATAAAAAAATCATTTTTTCACAAAAGGCATTTTTTTATTAACTAAGTAGCAATCGAGGGATATAATCATAATGAGTGACCGAAGCTATATTCCTCTTCTATCTATCTAGATTAGCATGCTCTTGATGCCCGGCCCAGTGCTGTCTTCGTATGTTCTCCATCCATCTTGATACACACATGTAAGCCCTTCCACATGCTACAAAAAATTACGGAACATAGTGTGTTTGCTAAATAAGAATGCAGAACGGAATACGGCATGCCAACGTCCCCAACGTTCTCTCTAAAAGATGCACAACATATGGGCCGTTCCATGTGAAATTTCTACTGCAATATTTATGCTTCCAACTTATGAAGCAGATGTTGCATATCTTGCATAAACTCGGACGCAAACACAAAACCATAAGCCACCCACCGCACCGCACACACCCTACAGGCTACAGCTACAGAACGACAGCAAGAGTAAAAAGTCAACTGAACTGGAAACTATATCTTTTTCACCTCACCAATGAGAGGAAGATCACTTCATCAACATTTAACAGTCCAGTACATCGGCAAGGCACGCAGGATACAACAACAAGAATGATATCGCCCAGATTTCTGGCAATAATCCTCCTACCAAGACCACACAAACCTGACACATGACAACCGAACTGCGGTTTCCAAAAATTAGACAGCACCTGCCAGCCACGCCGCCGGCCCATCGCCCTTTCTTCTAGGGAAGCAGGGCAGCTCAAGGCAGATTACAAACATCACCAGACTACCAGAGAGAGAGTCACTGGCTGGGACTCTGTCGGAAAACTGTACACTGACCAGAGGCAAGAATCGACGGGGGGCGAATCAGCGAATGGCATTCCCCCTAGCCTCTGTCTCATCAAGTCTAAAAAACCGAAGCTAACAGTTGGTCTAACGCTAGTTTATCAAATCAATGGCGAGGCCGCCGCCCATGCTCGCTGAAGCTGCCTCTTGACCAGTGAGACGGGGAGAGCTTCCTGATTTGCAGAGGGGCTGATCTACTCTGGGATGCTGGTTTTTGTACACGGCCGCCCGTCGATGCTGCCGAGTAAGGGCCACCTTCACGCTCCTGCCTCGCTTCTATTCGGCCAGAGCTGTACTCCATGTTTATGAATGGCGAAGGGTTCCGGTAGTCCAGGCACCCGGAAGCTCCGCTGTTCCACCAGCTGCCGCTACCACTGTCAAAGATGAAGCCCGCCGGGAGGTCGTCGTCCGGGTCACATGATGACTCCCTGTGGCTGTAGGAATCACCGACGGCCTCCTCTGCATCATTGTAAATCAGCTTCAGTGCCTGGACTACTTCACCCATGAACGGCCTCTGTGACGGATCGCTGTGAACGCACACCGAAGCGATGGACGCCACTTTGGCTACGTTGTCGAATTTGTAGTTGCCGTTCAGAGAAGGGTCGATCAGCCTCTCCAAGCCGTCTCTATTGCCTAGAAGAGGACGAGCCCAAGTCACAAGGTTCTCAGGATCCATGTTGTCGGAGATGCCTACGGGCTTCCTTCCTGATAAAAGCTCCAGCAAGACAACCCCATAACTGTAGACATCGCTCTTGACAAGAAGATGCCCTGTCATGGCATACTCTGGAGCAACATACCTGCATGATCAACAGAGAAATTTTAGCTTTTGAAAGCCAAGGATAATTAGAATGGAATTAAGACAAGCTACTCTTGAGCAAATTTATGTACCGAAATTCATATAGCTTTAGAGAAGTGTAATTCATGAACGACCCCCTACCAAGCATTATTGTTGTTTGACATGAAGACATTCTTACAATATCAACAAATGTGTATGGAAGGCAGTATTAATCACAAAGAGACACAAAATCATTCGATCACAGCATCACAAAATACCAAAAGAATAGGTGCTATATATATCATTTATTTTCATTAATAGTGTGTATTGACGATATTATAGGGGCTGGACATAAGCGAAGTTTCTTACCCGAAAGTGCCCATTACCCTTGTGGAAATGGGATTGATTCCATTGGTTGCTTCCCTTGCTAATCCAAAATCGGTAACCTTGGGAGTGAAATCATCCTCCAGCAATATATTGCTACCTTTGAAGTCGCGGTGTATGACATGTGGGTTTGAATCTTCATGTAGGTACGCCAGGCCTCTAGCAGCACCCAAAGCAATTTTCATCCTGACATCCCAGTTCAGCATGCCCTTATCCTTGTCAGCACCTGGACACACAAAGGATCAGATTAACACAAAGAGTCATGCTGAGTGTACACACTCCTAATCCTAGGCTTACATGTGGCAGTGATAATTATGAGGTCAATTTTTGTTTTCTAAGATAGCTCACTGCTTTCTTTGAGACACGCCACTGGAGAAAGTTCAGATGTTAGTAGATTAGTAACGGTAGTTGATCCTGTTTCATCCATGCAGTTTTCTTTACTCATATCATTAATGAGATAATATTCTGATCTTTCAAAAAAAGATAATATAGTGCAGCGTTTTGGACCTTTTGGCATCGGGTTCCATGGAGCCCAGAATTTGAAAATAAACAAAAATGTTATTTCAAAGTTCCAAACAGAAGTTGAAATTGTTTCTACGAGTACATATGGATGTTCTCTGTGTATATGTAAATTTTCCTAAATAATAGGATATACACATTAGAAAGTTAGTACAGATATACTACACATCTATATACGATATACACATTAGAAACTTAGTACAGATATACTACACATCTATATGTGCAATGCCCAAAAAAGACAAAAATAAGCCCATTTTTGTTCATGTATTTGTCCTTTTATATGCATCACATACAAATATGTACATTAATGAAACTTAGTACAGCTATACTACACATCTATATCTACACATAATCGAGCTATAAAGTTAATATTTTTGAACTTCTCTTTACAGTCCTCCCTAGAGCCCGTCCTCCAAAGCGACTTTCTGAATTTTGAAATCTTATAACAAGAATAGCAGCTGGTCCTGCCAATCTAAGCTTAGCTAAAAGAAATTGTTGGACCAGACTCATCTAGTCATTCTACTACCTCCTTTCCGGTTTATTAGGCCTGCGTGTATATCTAGGTTGAGAAGTAGATCAACGTAATACAAGTTATATATCACAAAAAATATATCATTAGAAACTTTAAATTGTATACTTTCTAATGGATAATTTTTGGACTATACAACTCATCCTATGTTGGTCAAATTATTGATCTAGGGATATGCTCAACCGCGCCAGCCTAATAAACTGGAAAAGAGGTAGTATTACGAGAAAATTGGACGCTTAGTTAAATATTTCCATTTTGGCTGCTATGCATTAATATATACGAATTTCTTGCTATGGTTTCACTAGTTAAGACTTACCAAACATAGCATGTATTACTAATACTAGAACATACCATGAAGATGGGATTCCACACTTCCGTTGCGTATAAGCTCGTAAACAAGACACCTTTTTGCACGTTCAGTGCAAATGCCAATCAATTTGACGAGATTACGATGGTGCAATCGACTGAGCATTTCCACCTCCGCGATGAACTCACGGTCACCACTCCTGTCCTCTCTTGTGAGCATTTTAACAGCGATCTCGTTTCCATCATCCATGGTCCCGTGATAAACACGCCCAAATCCACCTTGACCCAAAACTCTTCTTGAACTAAAACCATCAGTAGCCTTTTCAAGCTGTGCAAGCGAAAATGTCTTCACTGATGCGGCACAAGTGGCCACTGTTGAGAGCATTGACGCTGATGCAGAGCTCACCAAGCTAGTTGACTGAGATCTGCCACCTGTGTACCACACATTAGGTCGTTAGCAACTTAGCATAACTGCCATTACTAGCGAATTTTGTTGTGAAACAGGGGGTTATAGGTTTTAAAAAGTTCATGTGCCATGCATGCAAAGTGACATTCTTTTTTCACAATAGGGGGTAACTAACAAATATTAAAACGGTTATTTCCACGCAGAACATAGGCACATAGGACATAGCATATGAGAACTCTAGACTAAAATATATATTTTTATCAATTTTAGGATTCAGACAAATTTATAAAAAGAAGTGTCCAATTGTTCTGCCTCGCCGATAAGTGTAACTCTGATTACCAATATCTATGTGGCAATAGAATCATTCAAGTGGAAATATTACCCACCAGTAAATATTATAAATATCCCTATTGCCCACATGAAGATGATCTTAACGTGGTTAAAGGGAGAGGTTCCCTCCCTTAAATGTACATTGTCATGTAGAAATGAGGAACCCTGTGGAGCTTGCTCTAACCATAGTTTTCGAGTCGACGAGTCGTTCTGGGGTAGCGACTCTTGAATAGTCGACCCTGCAGATGCGAGTAGTCATGACTCGTCGACTAGTCAACACGTTGTTGAGTCGACTTTTTTACGACTCGACTTTTTTTACGACTCAACGACTAGTCCCGACTAGTCGTTCGACTCAAAAACAGGGGCTCTAACCAACTGCCCACTACGTGGTTCTCAAGATGATCGTAACAGATTCTTGTATAAAGCCGGCAAATGTCTGTGTGTTGCTATACTGGGGAAATTATACTGTATATTCAAGAATATCTTTAATTTCCCCTGCGAAAAAAAGAATATCTTTAATTTTACCATCTGTGCCATATCAAGATATTCATATAGGCTCCTAACCATTTGTGTGAAATCCAACATGTAATGTAACCCGAAGGTGAACAGACAATCACCACCAATTGGCGGCATATTTATGGGAGTGTAGATACTTTACATAGTATCATGTTTTTATGCTTTTAACTAGTGTATTTTTGTAAGAAAAATGATCAAGGTTGTATCTTGAAGACGATCTAAAATAAAAGAATCAGGAACAATGCTTTCTTCACTCTTTGGTAACGGGTGTAAGTAGGTAAATTTGATCTATCACGGGAATAACTGAAATATCATTTGTGCACAGCCAACAAGAACACTCTATTAAAGGATTCTAACATTGCCCATCAGGTTTCAAAATATGTGTACAATGGTTAAAGTAGCAACAATAATAAATAGCATACTTAACGACAACAAAAGCTGTCGATTTTACCATGTCTTCTTTTAACTGACGGGGTGATCACATGGTTCCCAGCTTCATGAAAGCGCTTAAGTTTCTTCCATTTTACTATTAAAATAATGAGCGCAATGCATGCCACGATTAGTACCAGAGAGGACCCTGCAACTACCACGATGATCCAGCTATCTAATTTCTTCTTCTGATGGTGCACATCTGCGGTTATAGGGTATTCTTCATTTCCTGGAGGACCTGACGTAAGAGATGACATAGCTGGTGGTGCAGGTCCCAGCCCTGCAGTGATGACATTGCGCATCTAAATCATAAATTCAAGTAAATAACCTAAGAAGCAAATACTCCACACAGAGGTTTCTTACCTGGATAGGTAATATTTATAACCTCGTAAGCTCCAAAAACAGATGAATTAATCTGAACCTTTTTATTCCAGAACCTATCTGATATTAGTGATGCAGTATAGCGATCAAAATGTTCTCTTAGTGGCACCAAATAAAAGGTGACTCTTGTCTTCTGGTCATCTTGGACACTTGGAATAGCAGCCATAATCTTCACTTGGCTCTGTTTAAGAAAGGTGCCAGCTGCAACTTCAACTTCCAATTCTGCTGTGTGCATGAATAGTAAATATGGAGCTACAGCAATGTCAACAATAACACTAAGGGGCATCACACAGCCACAGGGGGAACCGATCGGTGTTGAACTCAATGGCTCAGTACAAACAGTGCTAGAGCAACCTGCTGAAGGTACCAAAAAAAAAACTATTCAACACAAAAAGTTACAACAAAACAAACAAGCTTATACTCTGATCAACAATTAGTCTGCATGTCAAAAGCAGCAGTACTAAAAAGAATAGTCCAGAGGGATGGATAATATCTGGGATTAGGTGAACTAACTCGAGGATGCAGTATGAAATTGTAAACATAAATGGCAAACCTTCAGGTGGGAGAGATAGGGATGGCGGAGGGGCATGGTGTGGGCGTCTGTGGTGTTTGTGTGAATGCACAGCGATGCCTGTAAGAATAGCAGATATTAAATAATTGATAGTTTATGGGAAATTTAAGCATGAACTTTTAGCACTGACGTTGTCACGGTTACATACCAGGAGATCTTGGAGACAGCTCTGCAGGAGAAAATGCCGGGGAAATTCGAGGTCCAAACACTCTTGCTTCAGGGGGATTTGACGGATGTGGCGCTGGACTAGGCTGTATGTTTGCTGGAGAACGAAAGGTAATAAGTTTACGTTTGACAGAAACGAATTGCAAAAATCTCATAAGAGAAAAACTTTGACCAACCATATGGGTAGCATCATGTTCAGATTAACATATACACTTTCAAATGGTTACTTCAAGAAGCTCAGGCGCACTGTACAATCGTACATTTGCATTTGCGACCTATATAGGCAATGCCCGTTGGCAGTGTCTATTTCTAAAATAAGAGCATATGAACTGGAAAGGTAATAAGACATTTTCTAGAAGTTTTGTTCTGCATCTGGAAATGTTTGAATTCTGCGTATGTTCTCAATTTATCCAAATTTTACATCACAGTGACACTTTTTATTCCTCATACATGGAAACAAAACATGAAATGCCTTTCCAGCGCATGCTGCTGCTGTGTCATGCACTTTTTGGAGTTTTGAGTGAAAGTTAGCATTTCACTCAAATTCTAGCAGTTGGTTAGGAGGCACTGGCTTGGGTGAGGTGTGTGCGTGTGGCGGTGTCACTGGTGTGTGTTCACGTGTGCGTCGTCCTTGTAATCGCCAAAAAAAAGGCTTCATGGTTGCGATCCAAAGCTAAGAGCATGAGAGACACCAAGTGCAATAACTATTCCAGAAAGTAACGGTGTTAGTAATTAACTCCGAGAATGACACTGAATTGGTACCCAAACGTGTCCGATACGTTTTGGCGGGTACCAGAACGTATTCGAGTATTCAGACGTATCTAACCCCTGATACGCTGGTTTCCTGCCGTATCCTTGCAACTTATAGCTGCCAATCAAGAGGGGTCATCATACTACACTCAGCTATTGTCGATAGCTTCACCGGGATGGAAGAATACAACTATAAAATCTAGTACCACAGATTTAGTTAAGAGAAGATCGGCAAGTGTTACTTGCAAGCAAAGCAAGTGTTGGCTGACTATTAAGAGACCATACTACATGTCGGATTCGAACTATTTATAGGCGCGCCTTTTACCTTAAGGTTTTGTGCTGTGGTCTCTTGGCTGGTTTTTCACACAGATGGGCACCCCCCTGTGCTGTTTTACGCGCGCCACAAACCCAAATTAAACTCAAAAATGAATGTACAGGGTCCAGTGTAGTGCTCCAGCGGCAGTGGGAGCACAAACTGTCCACCAGTCCCATGCCTCCTTGGCATAAGGAACAAGCAGTGGTAGCCATTGTCATCTGTTACTTTCAGGCATGAAAAAACAATGTCAGGCTAAAACCGCCTTCCCTCTCACAGACCGTACACAGAGCTCCAGCCGCATGTACCCACCTTGCTGGATCCTTCCTCTAGTAGTCAAAACCATCGATCATGGCAGAATCTAGAAACAATACTGTCGGGCATACCTCTGACAGAGAGCAGAATTCCCCTAATAATACACGGCGCTCACGCACACGGACCGACAGAACCCCCACCCGAAGCCCAATTCCCAGCTTCCCCCAATCCCCAGAGCACGCGACAGCAACGTCGCATCTTGCTGCTGCTGCTGCTATGTCCACCGTCCACTCCACAGGCTAGTGACGAGGAGCTGGAATTCGCACCGAAAATGCCGCCCCCACGGGCGCAAGCAACCCCCACGCCCTCACTCCAAACCTAACCCCACCCCACCCGACTCGGAGCGCGCAACACAAGCGCGGGCGCGGCCCCGCCCCGCCCCGCCCCGCCCCGCCCGCCCGAACTCCCCAAACCCAAACCCAACCCAACGAGAGCGCGGTCCGAAACCAAGCAAGCGGAGCAAGGAAGGAAGGGAGCGAGTGGACAAGCATACCGTGGAGCGCGGAGGCGGCGGCGGGGAGGAGCAGGAGCACCCGCAGCAGGAGGAAGAGGAGCCCTCCGCGGCGGCCCATCGCGTCCCGGGTGCCCGGCGCGCGCGCTACGCCATTGCCGTCGCCCGCGCGGCGGATCTGGGCGCGGCGTCGACGGGGGTCTTAGGTCGGCGAGGCCTGCGGCGAGCGAGAGGAGAGGCGATGCGAGGGGCGCTGGAGGTGGGGGAGGGAGGGAGGGGGAAGGCAATAAATTTTGGGCGCTGGGGTGGGCTGGTTTGCTTAACCTCGGAAGCAAAGCAGAGGAAAGGAAAGGAAGGTGTTAATTCCCTACTGGAGTTAATGCGCTCCGCTGCTCATCCTAATCGCAGACGCGGGGTTACGAATCCATCCATCCATCCATCCATCCATCCGGCGAGCCGCGCTTTACCGGTGGCGGGGAGGAGACGGGGGGAAGAGGGAGGGAAGAAGGGACCGACGCGGCTGCGTTGGAGCCTTGCCCCTCTTCCTCTTGGGATGGGAAGCTCGGGTCGGCCGGTGTCAACGCGGCCAGACCGTCGTCCGTGCACGCTTGGACTGAGACTACTGACACGACAGCCTTTTTATCCGGGCCGTGCCACTTTGTGTGCGCGAATCTTGCTTGTTTTTACATGTTTTTCGGGTAATGTTGAGTGCTCCCACGACCTTGCTACACACAGCCAAATTTTATCCATGTTTATTTTTTATTATATTTTTGCGGGTTATCCAGACGATGTTTCCGTGTAGCAAATGAATGTATCATCAGCGGCGAAAATGGGTACCGATGTTTTCAGCCCTTACCTTGATGGTGGAGGGAGGATGAGGGTGTGGTTATGGATTAACGACTTAGAACAATGTACTTGTATAATTGAATGATAATGTTGAATTGCATTACCGTCAATGCATGATTAACCATGTACTCCCTCTGTTTCAAAATAAGTGTCATTGATTTTACAAGGGTATCATCGTTGTGGTACTATATATTTTATTCCCGCTATCTGTGGTTATTAGCATGTTATTTACTCGAGACGGGGCCATAAATTGGACTCTTCTCACGTCTCGGTGTGCTTGATTGGATGCATCAAATGAAACGTAAGGGAACGGTCCTGTTAGTTGGGCCGATCCCGGTGTTCGGTGAGGTGGTTCCGCTAAAGGGAATATTCCCCTCGTATGCGGAACCACATGGGTAACGCCAATTTGGCCGAACGACTCGAATCATCGCTTACACATCCGTGCACACGTCGGCATGTGACGTCTGGCCTTGGCATTCGGTCACCGCAATGGAGGAAAAAACCAAGCCTTTCTCCCCTCAGCCTCCAACGCATCTGTTTGACCTCAAAAGTTTGTAATGCCCCCGTGTTCGCCGCTTACCTTGAGAAGGAAGGGTGAGTGGGTAAGGCAGGGGCGACGTTGCAATTATGGATCGACGACTTGGAGCATGGCTAGTTAGGGCTCCTTTGATTCAAAGGAATTCTATAGGATTTCTGAAGGATTGAAATCCTTAAGAATTTTTCCTATGTTGGTCCTTTGATTCATAGGATTGGATCCCATAGGAATTTTTCCTATGGAATCTTTTGTGCTACATTTCATAGGAAATCTAACATCCACTCCAACCTCTTTTTACAATTCCTTTGCTTTTCATGTGCCATCAAACACTCCATGCTAATCCTGTAGGATTCATGTGTGCATGCCACTCCAACCATATACTTTTTCTATTCCTACGATTTGAAAATCCTGCGAATCAAAGAGGGCCTTAGTATAGGGTAAAGTTTGTAATGCCACCTCGTTCGCCGCTTACCTTGAGAAGGAAGGGTGAGTGGGTGGGGTAGGGGCGATGTTGCAATTATGGATCGACAACTTGGAGCGTGCCTAGTTAGTATAGGGTAAGTCAAACATGTAACGGGGCTGGCGTGCCTTCATCACACGTGTGACAACATAACGTTAACCTAAACCATTAAGTTTGCTTCCCTAAAACAATCAGACTAATGTATTTTGGTATGACAACATTTTCCAGGTGATATTTTGTAAGATACTAGAAAATCCACCTCATTATGAAATATATATCGTGTTCAGATCTAAATTGGAATGCTTTTATTATTTTGTTGAGGGCCTCTCGCATTGGTACTTCAGTCGCGAAGGAAATAGTTTCCTTTTATAATTATATCGGGAGATTCCATACACACGAAGCTACTTTTGTGTGTGGTGCAATACGAATATTGTCATAATTTATTCGATGGGCTTTGTAGTTTGTATATGCTTTTTACACAGGGGGGAGGCTATTCTTTTAGTCTCTGCATGCATCCTGGCTCTAGCAAAAGATAAATTTTATCCATACGACACTCAAGACGTTAATGTTGAACGGTTTGTGAAAGGAAAAAAGGCACATGCCTCATGGATTTTACCTTCTTGGGGGGGGGGGGGGGGGGGGGGGGGGGGATGCCCATAGGGGGTATAAATTGGGTTTAAAATATTTAGAGATAGACAACATTATACAAATGAGTGGACGGTAGCGGTGAAAATTGGTACCACACATTCACCCATACCCTAAGGAGAGAAGATGAGGGGGTTATCAATTTCAATTTGAATGAAATGAAATTGGAAGGCCCGCGCCTTAATTCGAAAAGAAAATTGCGGGGAAAGAAGAACAGTATTGCGCATACGGCCGGCGATGGTCAAGGCCTCAAGGGCCGAGCCGGTGGTCCTGTCCGATACCGACGTTGCGACGACTTCGGCGCCAGGAAAACTGCGCCCAGCGGGGCCTCGTGCTGGCTCGTGACTTCGCTCGCTCCTCTGTGACTGACGAACGTCGCGCGGGCTGGCTTGGGGTCGGTGGCGCCGTCCAACTCGTCTCTCAGGTGGGCCGGGCAAATGTGAGCCTGCTCCACTGCCGTACTTTTCTTCTCCATATAAAGTCCATCCAGATTTTTTTTTGAAATTCATGTGGAAGTTGTTCAGTTCCAAAGAGTGACCGAATCCGGCCATCACCCACTCTCGCGGCACGCTGGCAGTGATCCAATCCTTTGCCTCATTCTCGACAGTTGCAACGATGATAGTCGGCATTGTTGACTTGCTGCACAAGGCCCTAGCATTCCGCTCGTTCCATAACTCTAGGCGAATTGCATACTACAATGTGCAGCAATTTCTCTACGCCATATCGCCAAAATTATATTATTGAGGAACGACCAAGCGGAGAGGAGAATTTGCACTTGGGAGGCACACGGCTGCTTGGAAACGTCGTCTTCACGACAACGGAGGCTTACTAATGGAACTAGGCCTTCCCCTTGCAGTAAGCCTCCAAACAATGTCACCAGCGATGCCACCCCGGAGTTGCACTCACCACCGGAAGCTTGTGAGAACCCGCCCATAGGAAGGCACGCTCAAACTTCTCAACTGCACACAGCATCCAGAAGGACAAAGGGCGTGTCATCTCTGAGGTCCATTTGCAAGTTGTGTGAGTTGCTAGTTCGTATTGGCCTTCATAAAAGTAACTTGAAATGGTATTTTTATTTTCACAATGAATTCATGAGAAATCCAACAAATATGATTTGTTACACCTGTTCAATTTCACTCACAACTGCTTCCAGTACTATTGGTAGACATGCTTCACCCTTTCCTGCTACATTCCGGCAAAGTCAAAAGAAACATAACATATGAGGCATTGTGAGCAACATAGTGGCAACATATTCTCTCTCTCTATTTGACAGGAAGGAAAAGGGCAACACATTTGTAACCGGCCGAGCTCCGCACTTCAAATCCCTTTACGAATGACCTAGGCAATTTTCCAGGGCAACGATTTGCTTTGATTGCAGCGAGACTGAAGTAGGTCTCGCCTCAAGGGCGCCTCGGGTAGGTACTATTGGACCGGCCTAGTAGTGTTTTCTTTTTTTATTTGATTTCCATTTCCGTGTTTGAGATATTCTAAATACCTCAAAACTTAATTTACTTAAAAATAAACTGTAGCAAAAAAACAGAAATGGGAACATGGTGTAATATTTTATTAGCGTAATGTTAAAAGAATGTTTACGCATTAAGAAGAAAATGTTCATGCCATTTTATAAAACTTTATACAGTGTAAAAAATGTTAGTGTAGTTTTAATTTTTTTTACCATAGAATTCAAAAATAAACGTGACATTTATAAAAATACTCACATGTTTCAAAAATATCTTCATGACATTTAAAAAAATGTTTATCCATTGTAAAAAATATTCACATAATTTTCAAAAAATTCATATCAGTCATAAAAATGTTTAACAAGTTTTTGAAATTATTTAATATGCATTCAAAAAATCCAACGAATTTTAAAAACTGTTTCTTGTGTATTAAACAAAGGCCCAAACTTGTAACTGTAAAAATGTTCAAACGTGCGTAAATAATGTTCTACATGTATAAAAATATATAACTTGTATTAAAAGAAGTAGACATGTGTTTACAAAAAGAAAACAGCCAACACTTAAAAAATCATAGACAACCGAAAAACGAAACAAATTGCATGAAAAGTTATAGAACCGGTCTAAAGAACATTCCCGTAACTATATTAATGGGCCTGCAACTAAAGCGACCTCCCATCCAGCATCAGAGGCGACGCAGAGCACAGGAGCTAGGGGCTAGTTTGGTTTGTGTCCATGCCACAATATGCCTTGCCTGGCATGTGCCTGGAACGTGCCTGATAACCGTTTGGTTGGTGCCTGGAAAGAAAAATTGCCGCCTCGCTTGGCCCTCCCAAGCAACTGCATTAGCCTGGCTCCATCAAATAAAATGGCTCACTGATTCAATATTTTTAAAGGCTAAGGAGGCAACTGCAGGCAAGAATCAATCCAAATACTTCAAGCCCAGGCTGGCCTGGCCAGGCACAAATCAACACCAACTCAGGCCCAGGCCAGGTGCTAGTTTTTCTCCAGGCACAAAGCCAGGTCACCAACCAAACCAGCTCTATATCTCGCTTGTAGCGAGATACATGCTCCCCTTGTCTGAAGTTTTTTCTCCCTCGCACAGGTATTGGGCCGGCCATTTTTTTCCCGCTTCCAGGCGAATCGCTCGGGTTTCGATCGAAGAACTCGTTAGCTGTAGTTTTTCGTTGGTTTTCTATGGGTTTTACTTTTCATTTTTTTCTATTGTTTTTGTTCGGCCTTCCTTGTATACTCCCTCTGTAAAGAAATATAAGAGCGTTTAGATAACTAAAGTAATGATCTAAATGCTCTTATATTTGTTTATATAGAGGGAGTACTTTTTTTCAAATATATGTTTTGATGTCTATTGTTTTCATGCACATTGTACATTTTTTATAAACATCTAAAATATCTTTTATATAAGTCATAGCAATTTTTTCCAAATATATGTTTTTATGTCTACTTTTTCCATGTAGTTATAATTTTTTTTGATACATGTTTAAAAATATTAAATCACAGGAGCATTTTGGTACATAGTATAATTTTTCTTAAATCATTGTACAGGTTTTAGAACGTGTGAACATTTTGTTAAAGTCGTCAACACTATTTTAAAGTTATGCTAACAAAACATTTTCACTGCATTAACATTTTCTAAACTCTCATTTATAAATATTTTGAAGTGAAATAAGTTTTGGAGTATATGTATCTTAAGGCCGCGTTCGGCTCCTCTCCGCTCCCTGGACCGCGCTCCCGGAGCGGATCAGTCTCTAGCTAATTTTCAAGGAGCAGCTAAAATCGAGCTCTACAACTCCACATAGTCAGCTCTACGGAGGGATCCCGAACAGGGCCTAAATATATTTGGAAACAGAAACATAAATAACTAACTTGAAAGTTGGGTCGGCCCATTACTTGCGGTTGGGAATATTGAGTAGTCCCATCAGTGCATCCTTGATGTGAGTGTAGGTAGGTCACGCTCTAAGCGAGACAAAGTCTGAAGTCACCAATTAAGGGTTACCCCTCGAAAATTCACTGCACACCTTCTTAGGTGTCGATAAGTGGGCGCACTACATATGCGTCACTTGTCACAATCTGAGAGTTTTTTTTTATAAATTCATTTGTACAAAATGTTTTATCTTTCAAACCGTGCACCCAAATACAATATTGTTTTCACCGTTTGATTTCTTGCGACGAGACCTTTGAAACTAGATCCAATGTTAATAAATTTCGACAAAAAAATCTTGTAGAAAACGGACATACAACATGAAGACATAATGCACAAGTGTGTAAATTTTCAGGACAAAAATACATTGGAATGAGGGTTGTGCAAAAACAAAATGAGGCTTTTTGACACATGATACTATTCATCCTCCCAGAGCATTAATTTGTCTTTTTGTATACCCCCTCCTTCCATCTATAGGGCCAAATGCGTTTTTCGAGACTAACTTTGACCAAATGTTAGAGCAATAATATATGGCATGCAACTTACACAAAGCATACCATCAAATTTGTATGTGAAAAGAGCTTGCAATGATATAATTTTCACATTATACATCTCATGTACCATTAATATTATCAATAGTCAAAGACGGTCTTGAAAAACACATTATACCCTATATAGATGGAAGGAGGGAGTAGCTCACATTGCAACGTATTTCATCTTAAAAAAATTCACACATACACCTCACATCCTTGTTTACTTATCCAAAATTTTGAGATTATTTTGAAACCATGAAATTTCGAACTTTTTGTAAAACACCATACTCCTATCCTAAAAAGAAGAAGTAACCACACTATATGGTCGAACAACGCGGAGCGCGGAGTGGATTTGGAAACGCTGACAAGAAGTACGCCGGCGACGTCCGTCCCAGTCCAAAATGAAGACGGTCCCTATCACCATAAGTAGCAGCAGCAGCAGCAGCAAGAGCGGTACAGTGCTAGTAGCTGAGCGCCTGAGTAGCAGCAGGGAGAGGCTCGGCGAGTAGCTATAGCCCGCCGTGGTGCTGCCAGCAGCTGCTGCTGCCATTGCCATTGCCAGTAAGTACGTATCATCGTAGCAGCAGCGGCAGGCTGACGGCGACAACCGAAGCACGTACGGCAAGCAAGAGCAGCGAGCAGATGGCCAAAAGCTAGCAACACTGTGACTGTGCGAGACGTGCTCCTAGGACTTGACGATATACGTCTCCTACTGCTGCTTTGTACTGCACCGGTGCTCGTGTCGTGTGTTGGTTCCAAGTGATAAACCGAAAAGCACACTTGGCCAGCGTCCACTCCATTGCTCTCCGCTGCAGGAAGCAAGCAAAGAAAGCAATGGAGCAGACACAAAGCAGTCCGCCAAAGCTGCCGGCCACGTCCAGTGTGGCGCCCGCGAACTAATCTATCAACAATCGAGCGTGTGCGTGCAGAGCCTTTTCGATTGCACTGTACTAGTACCTACTACTCCCTCCGTTTCGAATTACTCCCTCTGTCCGGAAATACTTGTCGTAAAAATGAATACAAATGAATGTATCTAGAACTAAAATACATCTAGATACCTTCATTCCTTGGACAAGTATTTTCGGATGAAGGGAGTACTTGTCTTAGATTTGTCTAGACACAGAGGTATAAGATACATCCGTATCTAGATAAATCCAAGACAAGTAATTCGGAACGGAGGAAATACTAGCGCGTTGATACGAGATATGCCTACTCATTTTTCTACTATATGAGGTGTATGCGCGGCAGTTTTCTGTTGCACGTTTTCTTTCCATCTCTAGTCGCGCATGGTGAGCGTCTAGGCGTGCGGGCGGTGGTAGTTCACGAGAGCCGCTCACGTGCACCGGCCGGGTGGCGGTACACAATACTGCAAGAGCCGGTCACGTGCACTGGCCGCCCGGGCAGGCCAGCGGCCGATCCGGTGAGCTCACTCGGCCGGCACCCTACCTCAGAGTCTGGCATGCTCATATTTTCTCCTCCCTCCCACTCCCATTCCGTCCCACCTACGGTGGCATGTGCGCGCGCGGACGCACGCACGCAAAAGATACACCGCCCATTTCTGGGTCTCTCTGTCCCGAAAGCCAGCGGCTCCAAAGTGGAACCCGTCCGGCCGGCCGGCGGGCATCGCCTCGCTGTCATCATCGCACACGACGCACGGAGGCGTACGTTGGCATGGATAATGGGGCCCGTCCAGCTTTAATCCCAAAAGCCAAACAGTCTACCTTGTAGCATTGCAGCTAGTTAGAGGTCTGAGCCTCTGAGGCCCTGAGCTTGCTGTCAGTGCTCTCTGGCATGTGTCAAATGGCGCTTATGCCCCCGACCCCCCTCTCTCCTGCTGGCTGCTACGAGGCGGCCTACGGCCAAGGAGAGAGGAGTAGGAGACGAGAGGGAAAGGGGTGGCAGCAGGCGGAGCCAGGCCTCGCTGCCTTTCCACGCGCTGGCTCGCGCCCTCTCGCTTGACCGTTGCCCACATGAATTCCCGACCCCACCGCCATGGCCCGCATGTCATCGTCGTGGCCTGGCCGCCCGGGGCTACTGGAAAAGGGTTCTACAGTATAGTACTACTAGAAAGGATGGAAGAGTGTTTGTTCCTAGAAACAGGAGCACGCCAAGCGATAGAGCCAGCCGGATGTTGGTTGAGCACGCCGGGAGGCCAACAGAGCCAGCCGGATGCCGCCACGCGCCCCGACGCCGGAACTAAAACGTTTCCGTGTTGTCGGCCCCGCGGCCCCGGCCGGTCCCATCGTCTCGTCTCTATGGAGTTGCACCAACCTCGGCAACCACACGGCGCGGCCTCCGGCATGCATGCATGCATGGCCATCGGCATGGGCGCCGTGGCAGACGGCGCACAGACCGACCACTCGGTGCAGTATAAGGTGGTGTTTGTTTTTCTAGTCCTAAAATTTTTTCTAGTCCTTAAGACTTTTTAAAAAAGACTCTTAAGAAGGTGCTTCTAAGGGGGTGTTTGTTTTCAGGGACTTTTTTGTTTAGGGACTAGAAAAAGTCCCTCTTAGAGACTTTTTTATCAAACGGGAGGGACTTTTTAGGGACTAAACTAGTCATTTGAGACTAAATGAAAAAGACTCTCAAAAAGAGTCTTTTTGGAGACTTTTTGGGACTTTTCCAACAATGTCCCTCCATGCATTCAATGGCCCGATGTCCCACAGTGTTGTTTGATTATTATTTTTCTATATACTAGGGGCAACATGGTCATTTAATAACCTCTATGAAGGGACTAAGGACTTTTTAGTCTCTGGAAACAAACATGAAGGGACTTTTTAGGGACTAGTGACTTTTTAGTTGAGACTAGGAAAAGTCCTAAGACTTATGAACCAAACAGGGCCTAAGGACTTTTTGCAAAAAGTCCCAAAAAAATTCCACCCTATTTGGTTTGCTAGGGACTTTTTTCTAGTCCGGACACAAAAAAAAATCCCTTAAACCAAACACCCCCTAAACATGAATCCAAACCCTTCAGCTTGACAGCTTCAGGCGTCCTCCCTGTCCGCTGCACGTCGGCGGTACGAGCGAGCGAGCGGGTACTGGCAAATGACCGGTCGCCGGAGCCGTTCCTCGCCGTGGTACGGCCGGAGTGACGGCACGATCGGTGGCCGGCAGGGGCGTCGTGTTCGGTCGCATGCAACGACCTCATTTACGCCTGCGTACCTTGTGTCGTGTTCAATGGTGCTGCGATCGACCTTGGTGGGACGCAACACTGGTCACCGCGTCAGCGCTGCAGCAGGGCGGTGCGTGTTCGAGCAGTGCCGGCCGTCGGAGTACCACGCTAGGGATCGAAGCGGCTTTTTTGTCCGTTGCCAAATACCGACGCGGGTGCCGCAGCTGCACGCCGTGTTCTTGCACGTACTAGGTTCACCAATTCCTTTCATCTTTCCCCGCAAAAAAAAGAACACCTTTCGTCTTGTATGGTACGTACGGGGCAGCATTTGTCCTGACGCGAACACGTTAAATGTGCTTTTGTTTCGTAGCCGTCCACTAATCCGCACGGTTGTTTCGACGCTAATCCATTTGTATGACCCACTCCTGGACCTGGACGAGACACACGGGGGCGGAGCAGACGTGAAGCGGGACCCTGCTGCAATACGACCGACGCGACCGATGTGCACGTACGTACACTTGCACCATGCACCATTTTGTTCCTTAAAAAAAACACGTCCGTCCCAGCCCGTAGGCATGCATGCATGCATGCAGCTGCCCCCTGCTGCTCTCCTGCTGTAGCCAAGTAACCAACCCTGTGTCTCCGCTGCCGTGTTCATTGCTCTCCTGCAGTAGACCGTGTTTTTTTTGGCCTCACCTTCATCGCCTAAATCCTGGCTCCGCCCCTCTAACCAACCCTGTGTCTTTCTCTGTTGCACGCACGCGGCAGGCCCTGCATTGTTTATCACGACGCGAAGGAAGCCAAGCACGCCGCACAGCTCCACACGGTCCAAGCGAAACCGACTCGCGGCTTTTCCTTCGGACGTGGACGGTCCGGTGCGCCCATGTTGATTTCTGATTATGACAGAGAAGTTTGAGCTGCGGGCGGCGAGGCCACGACGGCAACGACGACTCCGCGGTGCCGGCGATCTTTCGGATGTTTGCCTTGGACTAGGTCGGTGGCTTGCAACTTTCTTATGTGAAGTTCGTTATCAAAATCGGAGCTGCCTTGTTCTCAAGAAGGGAGCGACTAAACGCCAGGTGACTGAATCTAAAATTTGAGTCAGTCACTTTTTTTCTTTAACAACTAGCTAACCACAGACAGGAGCTACTCGAGGGAAAAGGCAGCCATGGTGCCCAGCCCATGTGCGAAAAATTATACTGTCAATATGTGCAGTCCCACACTGCATGAGTACGTACGACGTTGGCTCGCTTCGCCAATATCCCCTTCGTAAACTAATATAAAAACATTTAAATAACTATTTTAGTGATGTAAACGCTCTTATATTAGTTTACAGAGGGAGTACTGAATATCCTTGGTTCACACCAACGATCTGTCAAGTCGGCTACTATTAGCTAGCTAGTTCGAACCAGCTGATCAGTCCAACATGCAACTGCAAGACTGTATAATCAGCTAAACTACACTAGCAAGCAACACTGCACAGGCACATGCAAGACTTTTTTTTCTGCGTTCTCCTCTAGGCTGGCCGGCCTAGTTTTCATTTTTCATTCTCGGCCACTGCGGCCAACTATTTTACACAAAAAAACGAATGATTATGCATGCGTACAACAGCTCCAAGTGTACGTGGGTAAGTGATCAACGAAATGAATAAAGTAGAACCTACTATATAGATACACGCATGTGCTAAAAATCATATCTAAATTGTATAATCTCTCAACTTTCTGGCACATCCTGTAGTAATCGAATGCAATAGAGCACGAAAATAATCACAGTCCAACAAAAGAAAATAACTTTTCCAAGAAAGAATGAGCTAGTGGCATTGGTATTACCCTCCAAAAAAAGGAAAGAAAAAACCAAATAAAATAAAGACAAAAATTGCACACAGTTTACAGACAAATTGCGCTTATTCATAATGTGCAAGAATAAACTGAAAGTTTCCAAAAAAAAAAGTTTTCTAAGAAGGAATAAATTTGTGGCATGGTGTTACCCTTCAAAAGAAAGAAGTGTCAAAAAAGAATAAGAAAAATATATGCAAGAATGAGCACATAATAGTGGATTCTTTCTTAGAAAATTGTGCTTTTTTAAAATATATGCAAGAATAAGCACATAATAGTAGATTTTTTTTTGCAAAAAACAATATTCATAAGAAGAATTGATTAGAGGCATTGGTATTACTCTTAAAGAAGAAACAATATGAAACAAAAGCTAAAAAATCAAAATAATAACTAAGAATGAATGAATTAGTGGCTTTCATATTACCCTTTAAGAAGAAATAGAATGAAATAAAAACTAAAACATAAATCTAAAATCTAAAACAAAAAATGACAAAATTTGCACCAAATATACACGAACATTGCGCTTTTAAATAATATGCAAGAATAGGCATATAATAGTGGAAATTTCATAAAAAAAGGAAGAACAAATGTGTGACCTTGGTATTACCCTTAAAGAAGAAAGGAAATGAAAAAAAACCTAAAATAAAATCAAGGTAACTAAGTTTTGTAAGAAATAATGGATTAGTGGCTTTGGTAATACCCTTAAAGAAGAAAGAAAACGAAACAAAAACTAAATAAACTAAAAATATGAAGTTTTCTAAGAAAGAATTTCATGGCTTTGGTATCATCCTTTAAAAATAAAGAAAATCAAATAAAAACTAAAACCTAATAAAAATAATGAAGTATTCTAATGATGAATAAACTAGTGGCATTCGTATTTACCCTTTAAGCAGAAATAAAAGTAAAACAATGAAAAGTCTGCACAAAATATACACTAAAATTGCGCATATTAAAAATATACAAGGATAAGCATACAATAGTGCAACTATGGCAAAAAAGAAGTTTTCTAAGAAGCAATGAATTAGTAGCATTGGTGTTACCCATAAAGAAGAAAGAAAATGAAATATAAAAAATCAAAGCAATAATTAGTGGCATTCGTATTACCCTTTGAAAAGAAAAAAATAAGAAAAACTTACGCACAACCTTGCACTAAAATGGCACTTTTTATAATATGCAAAGAATAATTATATAATAGTGCAATTTTTGCACATAATATATAGTATTTATGTACATACATTTACACCCACCAATCATCCTAAAAATACCGACAAAAGAAAATTTTAAAACCATCTAATAAATACAAAGAAAAAAGAAAATAAAAAGCAAATAAAAACTGAAAAATAAGATAGGCAAAAACAAAAAAAGATAGAGGAAGGTTGGGTCGTCTGATGGGCCGATGGGCTGCAGCCTGCTAAGGTTTGACTCGCCCAAAACAGTGGTTAGTTGAATTCCCAGCCCAAATCAAGCACAATACACAACAAGAAAAAAAAGGAAGCACAGATCTGTAAGCATCAATCAAAGGTCAGAAAATTGACTGACCATAATTCAATTTTCAGGCAACTTGCATATAGCTAAAGTGCCTCAATAATTGTTTCACGTGTGTGGCCAGGTCGTCCACGTGTGCCCCATGTGGGGTCTGTATTCGAGGTTTTCGCGCGGTTTTTCTCTAAGTAATTAGGCAACTCACTTTCTCTTAATTAGTGAAAATGTTAAATCTTTTGTTTTGTTTTAGATAAAAGGTGCGATCCCACTTGGACCCATGTGTCATATTTATCTTCCTCTTTCTCTTTTTCCTCGTTTGAGATTAGCGCTCTACTTTCTATATGGATATAACAGCCTACCATCAAGGTCCCAAACGTTAGGGTTGCACGTCCTACCGCAAAATTTTCCTAAGTATTACACACAGTACATGCTCGCACCTACCGTCATGCACCTTGGCGATAGGGGTGTTTCCTACTGTCAAGGTCCCTGATGGTAGGCTGTTACACCCTACCGTCATGGACTCTGGCGGTAGCAAAAGGGTCAGATCCCGAATTTTTTGCAAACTGAGGTCAGATCTCAATTAACTTTCAGAAAAGGGTCAAAACACGAAATTTAGCCCAGCAAGGAGAGCTGTACTACTAGCTGAGTAGGAGCAAAGAGTCGGGAGAGGCTCGGCGAGTAGCTATAGCCCGTCGTGGTGCTGCTGCCAATGCCATTGTTAGTAAGTATTCCCTCTGTTCCAAAGTATAGTGCATCCTCGGTTTCAGCGCTTCAATTTTAATCATAAATTTAACCAACGACGCCGACTACGGCGGGAACAAAATTTATATAAGTGAATTCGTGTTAAAAAAAGTTTTCAATTATATAGTAGCAGGAACGGCAGCTTGACGGCGACAACTGAAGCACGTACGGCAAGCAAGAGCAGAGGTCAACTAAAAGCTAGCGACAATGTGAGACGTGCCCCCTGTAACTTCACAATACTACTGTAGTACTCCCTCCGGTCTTTTTACTCTGAATATTAGGTTTGTCCGAAGTAAATCTCATTCAACTTTGATCAAGTTTATATAAAAAATTATAGACATTCACATAACAACACCAATATCATTAGATTCATCTTGGAATATATTTTCATATTATATATATTAGATATTATAGATGTTAATAATTTAAAATATAAATTTGATCAAATTTAGCAAAGTTTGACTTTCGGCAAATCTAATATGCAGAGTAAAAAGGACTGGATGGAGTACTTGGCATACGCGGGTGCAAATTAGGTTGTACCCGAACCGATGAAGTGAAAAGTACTACGACGGGCATGCCATAATGCCCTCCTCGCCATTGCCCACTCGATTGCTGTCAAGCAAGCAAGCAACGCAAAGCTGCGGCGCGGGGGCATGCAGGATGGTGGCGGCCCTGCTCGCCCGGCCAGTCAGCACGTCTAGTGTGGCGCGGGCACGTGTGTACGTCGCCGCCCGCGGAAAAGAAGAGAAGCACGCCAGCCAAACCACAACCAGAAGGCGAAGTAATCAGTCGATAAATCAATGGCGTGCGTGCGTACAGAGCTTTTCTATACGAGTACGAGGTACGGATGCAGCGGTGCATTGCCAATGAAAAATGTTAGTACTACCACTAGCTCATTTTCTGTGTATGTGCGTCGGTTTTTTCATCCCTCGGTCTCCGTTCACGCGATGGCGGTGGCGGTACACAATACTGCAAGAGCCGGTCACGTGCACTGGCCGCCCGGGCAGGCCAGCGGCCGATCCGGTGAGCTCACTCGCCGGCCGGCCACCCTACCCCGCATGCCATATTTTTCCTCTCCCGCGACGACCTAGGGCATGAGCGCGCGCGGACGCTCGCACGCAAAAGATACACCGCCCATTTCTGGGTCTCTCTGTCCCGAAAGCCAGCGGCTCCAAAGTGGAACCCGTCCGGCCGGCCGGCGGGCATCGCCTCGCTGTCATCATCGCACACGACGCACGGAGGCGTACGTTGGCATGGATAATGGGGCCCGTCCAGCTTTAATCCCAAAAGCCAAACAGTCTACCTTGTAGCATTGCAGCTAGTCAGAGGCTGAGGCCCTGCCCTGAGCTTGCTGTCAGTGCTCTCTGGCATGTGTCAAATGGCGCTTATGCCCCCGAGCGGAACACCTCTCCCCGTCTTCTGGCAGCGATCTCGCTCTCTTGCGGCCACGAGGCTACTGGCACTAGGAGACGAGAGGAAAATGGGAAAGGGAAGCAACGCCTAGCTGCTCACGAGACACGCCGGGGCAGCAGCGGACACGACGCAACTTTCCACGCGCTCGCTCCCTCTCGCTTGACCGTGCGCCTCCCCAAGCGCACCCCGCCACCATGGCCCGCATGTCATCGTCGTGGCCTGGGGTTCTACAGTACTAGCAAGGATGGAAGAGGATGAGGCGAAAACATTGGTGCTCCCGAGGAGTGTGTTTGTTCCTTCAAACAGGAGCACGCCGAGCGGTAGAGACCTAGCTACTAGCTCGTCATTAGCAACTTGATTAACATTTAACGAGAGACAGGATAACGGGACATGGACACTGACAGGACGTTAATCCGTGTGCGTACGTGACCCACTCGTGTACAAATACTATGAGCACTTTAACTAAGGCCCCTCCCAATGCTCCACCTTATACAGGTGCTAAGCCTTCCACGTAGGCAAAAAATCTGATGTGACATGTTATTTAAGAGGAGAGAGATGAGTGTTGTGACCCCAGAAAGAAACAATGCTAAGCGCGTGAACCTAGGCAAAACATTTTAAGAAAAAAAACCCATCAATACATGAAGAGCTTTAGTTGCTAAATCATTAAATGAAACAAGCTTAGCAACCATAAGCTAAGCATCTATGCATTGGGGAGTATAGTTGCTAAGCTATTTAATGTGCTTAGCACCTCATCTAAGCATCCATGCATTGGGATCAGCCTACCCAAACAGGCGAGAGGTGCCCAGAGCTGGGGCCAACAGGCAACAGCTCGTGCTCCTGTAGCGACGCCCTGCGGCGTCCTGCTCCCAGTAGTAAATAAATACTCGTACATGTCCATGCGCATTTGGTATTGGAGACGCTCGAGGCCAACAGAGCCAGCCCGATGCTGCCACGCGCCCTGACGCCGGAATGAAAACGTTTCTGTGTTCTCGGCCCCGGTCTGACAGGCTGTGTCTCCCTGGAGTTGCATGCACATGAGACTCCATGCACAGGGCCGGTCCTGAGATTTCAGGGGGCCGGGGCGAGTCTACAAGTTTGGGGCCTTTAATACAAACATCATGACAAATCAGTATCGTATACAAGATGTTTTCAATAAGTGTCCTTGTCATTAACGAATTAACTATGTTCTTAGGGCCTCTTACATTTTTATCGTCGACGTTGATGCCAAAATTTTCTTCCGCTTCAATTTAGAAGTTTTCTTAGTCGGTTTCTTTTCCTCCACAACAAGTATCCCCAACTCATCATTTTCTCTTCCTTTTTTTCAATCTACTCCCTCTGTAAACAAATATAAAATATTCTAACTGTTTTCTTATTAGGAAGTAGCATACATTTTAATGTATTTATTCACTCATTTCAGTTTGTATTTATTTACGAAGGGAGTACTGGATAACGTACATTGTAAATGACAGTAATATATAGCACAAATTGTTAGGAAAAAAATTGCATCGAAGGTTGAACGATGCATGCTATGCATCATGTAAATTACGTAAATTAGCAATATACATATAGGAAATAGGGATTGATTGTATGGCATACCTTGAATCATACAGATCGGTGTCGCCTCATGGCGAACGCTTGTCAAGTGCTCGGCGGCTCGGCTCGGCAATGGCACCGTGTTAACTGGAATCTGGCGGGACACTCTATGATGTGCGTGTGTGTTCAAGGCCCAAGGACAGGGTAGCGGAGTTCATCGGCGTATTGCCGCAGTCAGGGCCATGGAGTTAGATCGTCCAGCGTCTGCCTGACGGCAACTCACGATCGGGGCCCTGAACTACAGATCGTAGGAAAGAGCCAGAGACGCACGATTCAAAGAAAGAAATCGTTGATTAAGGAAAGAAAGAAACCGCTGATTGCCTGCGTTTGTTAGCTTTTTTTTAGGGAAACCTGCGTTGGTTAGCTGCATTTGCGTGGCTGGCAGTGGCGAGTCTACTAGCAGGGCTTAAACAGGCTCAAGCTTACCCTCCAAATAACAACAATTTTTTACTACTACTAGTAGTACTTTCATCCCAGCTCAATAGTATATCTACTATTAAGTACTTCTTCCGTCCCAAAATTTTTGTCTTAGATTTGTCTAAATACGGATATATCAAATCACATTTTAGTATTAGATATATCCGTATCTAGACAAATATAAGACAAGAATTTTGAGACGAAGGGAGTAGCAAACACACAACGCCACACACGCACACCAAACATGCACCACACCGGAATGCCCAGTCTCTATCTACTGTAACCACTAGTTCATGTACTGTTAACTAATTTAGTGTCCAATGCAACTTATTTGCAAAAAAGAAGTGTACAAAAATGAGTATGCATGCATGTACTCCTCGCACTCAACCTAAACCTATCCCAGCTAATTTGAACCCAGATACTCTTCCCTTAACTATTGTGGTTGTAGTCCCTCTTCCAACTTATATGGACCACAAGAAGGGGATATAACGATTATTTTGCAAGATAAATTCAAATTTTGATTAAAGTTTTCATATATTTTTTCAAAAATCCTAGAAAAAATATAGTTAATACTACATGTTTTAAGTAGTAATATGGGAAATTCTGAGCTTATTTTGATAACAAGGTTGGGACATCATGTTTTTTTTTAAAAAAAAGAGAGCTTAGTTTTCTCACTGTTGACTTTAGCCTACCCTTCATTTCCTTCCTAGATTCGCCACTGGTGGCTGGGGTACATACGTTTATAGGTGAGGATGGGCTACCGACGTAGCATATAGAATACCTGGCGCGGGGCCCCTGTATTTGGGGGGCCCGGGGCGGCCGCCCCCTCTGCCTCCCCCCCCCCCCCCAGGGCCGACCCTGTCCATGCACATCGGCAACCACACGCCGTGGCCTCCCCCATGGATGCATGCATGCCCATCGTTTCCGTTAGGCCAACTTCATCGCGCGACCCCAAACAGACGTCCGCTTTGTTCGAATTATGTCCATTTGGGTAGGACAATGAGGTCGTATCCGGACGCGTCCTGGGATGCAATGGCCGTGCGCCCAGCGCGCGGCCGCAATCGTTTGCTCCATCTTGTCCATCTCCATTTTAAAAAAGAGCAACGTTTCAAATGCCATGCCTAGTTCATGGCCAGCGGTCCTAGTTCATGCCGGCAACCGAGCCAGCGGCCTACACGTCCATCGCCGGCACAGCCAGCGGCCGGCAACACGATCAACCTCCAAAATGAATAGTTGCCCTCGCCGGCAACACAGCCAGCGGCCGGCAACACAACCGGCCTTCAAAATGAATGTTTTTCTCGCCGGCACACATCCAGCGGCCCAACGAGCGGGCGACACCCATTCCAGCCTCCAAAAAGAACGGCCACGACCGATTGGACGACCTAGTTCAGGCCGTCAGCGTCGAGCATCTTCTTCTGCCTGGCCCCGAACCAGGCCCTCGTCTTGTCGCTCATCTTGGACATCCTCCATGAAATGGTCGTAGAAGGGATCGTCGACCGGTGGCGTTGGTGTTGGCATTCCATCGAACAAGACGCGGGGAGACGGCATGGTGCCCGTGAATGGTGGCCGTGCTTGCTTTCTTTGCATCTCGACGGACGGTCGGTCGTCGCTGCTGGACCCAGGCGTGACGTTGAGGTCGATGACGGCCGAGGGGCGCGGGGTGGACGGCGCGATCATGCCAACGTCCGGCGACCTTGAGAAACGGGTTTGGGCGTCGTGCCTTGGCGGAGAAAAGCCGGACGACATAGGCGTGGTCCGCGACGTCGGCCACTGGCAGTGCGCAGGCCAGGCAGCCGAAGAGCCTGTGCTCGCCGCACCGACGGCCGCTGCAGGGAAACCAGCCGGACGGCACATCCCAAGCATGAGGAGGGCGTGCGCTTTGTTGACGATGTCCTCCTTCTCGTCGACCGCGGCCTCCATTGCATCGCGCTTGGCGGCGAATTTGGCCGCGGCGGCATTGACCTTGACGACCGCCCTCCGGTTCCTCCTGTTCGCCGATTCCGCGTCCAACTTGGCGATCTCCTCCGGCATGCACTCCGACCACGGCTTCCTTGGAGCTTTGGTCGCCTTCTTTTTCACCTTTGCGGGCGGGTCGACGGCCGGACCGCTAGAATTCGGCTGGGCGTCAGCCATGGACGGGGGAGGGAGGAGGCGGCGGGAGGGACGTGGGACGGTTTGGGGGAATGGCGCCAAATGAGACGCGGGGGTTTTTGCTGTGTGATGCCGACAGACGGGCCAAGGGAGGACAAGCGCGCGCTTCCCGCCCGTCCGCGCGCTGTCCGTTTTCCCCAAAATCGGCACAAACTTGGGCCGAGGATGGTCGAAAGTGAACAACCCGTACACTGGGCCGTCTGATTTGTCTTTTTTAGCCAAAACGAACGGGGTGGAGTTGGCCTTGCTCCAACTAGCGCAACGGCCGGGACGTCGTGTTCGATCGCATGCAACGAGCTCATTTATGCCTGTGTACGGTGTTACCTTGTGTCGTACGTCTGCGATCGACCTTGGTGCGACGCAACACTGGTCACCACGTCAGCGCTGCTGCAGGGCGGTGCGTGTACGGTGTACCACTAGGGGGACGAAGCGACCTTTTATCCATTGCCAAATATCGACCCCAGGCCGCCGGACACCGACCGACGCGGAGGAGGCAGTACTACCGCACGCAGCTGCACGCTGTGTTTTTGCACGTACTAGGTTGGCTCGGGCCCAACTGTGTTTTCACAGCTACGCTTTTAGGCTCGGGCCCGGTTTGGATAAGCCAATTCCTTGCACCTTTCCCGCAAAAGGAAATTCTTTTCATCTTGTATGATATACGGAAAAAATACTACGCGTACGTAGATGTACAAACACGACAGTAATCCATCTGTGTGACCCACTCCTGTCCTGGACGAGAGACGTGAAGCGGGACACGATCTGCACCTCGAGGGGACGTGCCAAACGTGGCGTCAGCCTCGAGCCGTGCTTCGAGAAATAGTAACTGCTCGATGTTATGGCCGGAGGCGAATCTTCATTAAAAGAGAAAAAAATTGTCGGATGAAGACACTAATATCTCTCTCCCAGTTTACGGGACGTGCGCGTGATCGTTAATTTGACCAACTTAATACAAGTCATATATTACAAAAAATATATCAATATAAACTTCAGATGCTCTATTTTCAAACCGTATAATTTTTGTGTTATATGGTTTATATTAAGGCGATAAAATTGGCAACCTAAGTATACGCGTAGGATTTATAAACTGAAACGGAGGTAGTATTTACACTTGAACGGTTTTTTGTTATTGCCTTCGTTGTTAAGTAAAAATGCCGTTTCAGATTACTGCACATCACTTGGCTCCGAATATGAACAGAGCACATTGAAGAATTCGCCCCGCAAGCGGGATACCGTTGGGTGAGCGAATGCCGGGTACAAGTCTTGGTGTTGGAGATAAGTCCGGAGACTACTGAGGGAATTATGGACTAAGGGGTCCTCAGGGCGCCGACCCATTGAATATGGGCCGGACTGGTGAAGCCGCGTAGCGACGAAAGATCTACGAAGCCGTGGTGTGTCCTCTGTGAAAGGAGGTGCTGAAGCGCATGCATCTGCAGGGGCGCGCTGCATGTTAATATAGTCACAAGGTGCGGCGGCGATAGGAGTACATGAGGTTAGGGTTTAGGTTAGGTAGAGATAGATCGCTTAAACTAACTACTAGGATCTTATCTCAATACCTAACCTATCCTAACAAGTTTACAACACACACGCCACAACTATCACGGTTTATACATAATACCGTGAGTACAATGTTTAACACTCCCCCTCAATCACAACTATCCAAGTTGAGATTGTGTCGAAAGGCCTCCAGCTGCCGCAATGATAATGGCTTGGTAAAGCCATCTACCACTTGATCACCAGTAGGCACAAATCGAATGTTTAAAAGCTTGTTTGCAACTCTTTCACGAACAAAGTGGTAATCAATCTCAATATGCTTTGTCCTCGCATGAAAAACAGGATTAGCAGAGAGATAAGTAGCTCCAAGGTTGTCACACCAAAGAGAAGCTGCAGGTGAATGACGAATACCCAACTCTGTCAGTAAATTCTGCACCCAAATGATTTCAGCAGTGGCATTTGCTAGGGCCTTATACTCAGCTTCTGTACTTGATCGAGACATAGTAGCCTGCTTGCGTGCACTTCAAGAAATCAGGTTACTTCCAAAGAAAACCTCAAAGCCTCCAGTGGATCGCCGATCTTCAAGACAACCTGCCCAATCTGCATGTGAAAAAGCACTGACGAGTGTGGAATCTAACTTAGCAAGTTTGAGACCATGACTCTTAGTTGCTTGGAGATAACGAAGTATTCGCTTAACTGCTGTCCAATGGGTACTGGTAGGTGCATGCAAGAACTGACAAACCTTGCTTACTGAAAAACAGATGTCTGGTCTGGTTAAAGTCAAATACTGCAATGCTCCTACAACACTTTTGTACCTGGTTGAGTCTTCAGCCCCAAGCACCTCTCCATTACGAAGAGACAACTTTTCTGACGTAGACAATGGAGTTAGAGAAGGTTTACAACCTTTCATGCCCACTCGCTCAAGGATGTCATGCACATATTTTTCCTGAGATAAAATAATTCCACTGCCCACACGTTTTACCTCAATGCCAAGAAAAAAGTGAAGGTCGCCCAAATCCTTGAGCGCAAAATCCATGCGGAGATCCTGAAGGAGAGCTTCAACTGCTCGAGAGGAGGAGCTGGTGACGATAATATCATCAACGTAAATAAGCATAAAAATAGTGACTCCATGCCGATGATAAAAGAACAATGAGGTATCTTCTTTGGATGCAGCAAAACCAAGGGACTGTAACTTGGAGTACAAACGATAATACCACGCTCTAGGTGCTTGTTTGAAACCATAGATTGCTTTATCAAGCTTTGCAAACATGTCGTGGTAAAGCTGAACTTTCATACCCAGGAGGCTGCTTCATATATACTTCTTCTTCCAGAACACCATGCAAAAATGCGTTCTTTACATCTAGTTGGTGTATGCACCAATTGCTAGATATTGCAACAGAAAGGATCAAGCGAGTAGTAGCAGCTTTCACCACAGGGCTAAAGGTATCCTCATAATCAATTCCATACCTTTGCTTAAACCTTTGGCCACAAGACGTGCCTTATACCTGTCTATCGTGCCATCAGATTTGCGTTTTACCTTGTACACCCATTTGCAGTCAATCACGTTTCTCCCTCTGACCGGTGCCACCAAGTGCCATGTCTTGTTTGCCACAAGCGCTGAAAATTCTTCATCCATGGCCTGCTTCCACTTGGGATCACCAAGAGCATCATGAAGGTTCTTCGGTTCACCTGTGGCACAGAAAGAGCCCCAACGAACACAAGCATCGTTATATACCTTGGGTTTCGCAATACCACTCTGGGACCGAGTATGTGATCGGGCAGGAGGAGGTGGAGCTGGTCGAGCTTGCTGTATTTGGAGGCGATTTTGTGTAGAGGAAACAACAGAGTCAGATGCAGACACAGCAGCAGAAGATCCCAAATCCTCTGTCTACAACGAACCAGGAGGATCTGGTGCGGCAGCCAAGGGCACGCTGCCACTTGGCAGTTCTGAGTTGGCCATGGGTGTGGAGGGGGACCGCGCCGCGCCAGGAGCCACATGCCCCGCCTCGTGGGCAGCGCCGGGAGGCACACTCCCCGCCTCGTGGGAGGCATGGGGGGCACGCCTGGTCGGTCCGCCCGGGGACCGCACGCCATCCAACGCGGGCCCACGCGGAGGCAGCGAATCAGGGCGCCCGCCAGTGGATGCGGATCCCGGCGTGGATTCGCCTGGCGCTGCAGGCGCTGATCCCGCGGTGGATTCGCCTGCGGCTGCTGCAGGCAACGATCCCGCGTCCGATTCGCCTGGCGCGGCTGATCCCGAGGCCACCGGAGGATCCTCTGTGGCTGCATGCAAGTTGTCATTTTCCTGCATAAAATCATACGAATTTTCACCAAAATCCTCAACGTTTGGCTGCCCTGTTTCCTGCACACTTTCAGCATGGGCATTAGCATTAGACATGGACACATTGTCAGCAGCAAAACCAGCTCCCCCGTGAGCAAAGTTAGGAGATGGCAGGAGATGAGAGGGTAGAAGAAGCAATTCTTTGCGGAGTTGGGCACCGGTGTTGGAGTGGAGACTTGCGAAGGGAAAAACTTGCTCATCAAAAACAACGTCACGTGAAACATAGACACGATCGGAGGAGATATCAAGACACTTGTAGCCCTTATGGCGAGTACTGTACCCTAGGAAGGCACATTGTTTGGATCTAAACTCAAGTTTATGCTTGTTGAAAGGGCGCAAGTTTGGCCAAACGGCACGCCCCAAGATACGAAGAAAGGAGTAGTTGGGCTTGGTGCCAAATAGTCGTTCTAGAGGAGTTTGGTTCTTGATAACTCTACTTGGGACGCGATTTATAAGATAGACCGCAGTGAGGAACGCTTCGTCCCAAAACTTGAGTGCATAAATGCATGAGCAAGCAAAGAAAGGCCGACTTCTATGATGTGTCTATGTTTCCGCTCCGCGGAGCCATTCTGTTGATGAGCATGCGGGCAAGAAACATGGTGTGTGATGCCAATGCGTTCAAAAAAAAGTTCAACCGTTGGTACTCCCCACCCCAATCGGATGGCATGGCAATGATCTTACGATCAAACAGACGTTCAACATGAGCTTGGAAAAGACGAAATTTTTCGAAGACATCAGATTTATTTTTGAGTAAATATATCTAGCTAAACTTGCTGAAATCATCAATAAAACTGACATAGTATTTCTAATTTCCTACAGAGACGGGTCCAGGACCCGAAACATCTGAAAAAATAAGCTCTAAAGGAGTTGTGGACTCACTAGTTGAACGAGAATAAGGTACCTGATGGCTCTTGGCCATTTGACATGCATCACACACTAGGAGGTGATCTTGTTTATTTGAAACAGGAAGGTTGAATTCGCGGAGAATCTTTTGAACTACCGGAAGAGCTGGGTGCCCTAGGCGTTTGTGCCATCGAGACGTGGATGGTTTGATGGCAGCAAGGACTTGGTGTTGGGGAGCACTCTGCCGTCCGATCACGGGGAACAACCCCCACCTACTCTTGTCTTGAAGAATTGTTCTTCGGGTAGCCCGATCCTTGACAAGAAAGAATTCAGGGTGAAGTTCAATGAAAACATCATTATCTCTCATAAGATTATAAGCTGAAAGAAGGCTCTGGTCGGCACTAGGAGCATGAAGGATGATGTTTAACTGTAGAGAACCGGAGGGAGTAGATAATACCGAATGACTAATGTGTTCTATGTCCATACCTTGCCCACTTGCTGTGTGGATTTGGTCGGTGCCGATGTAGCGATCTCGAACAGCTAGCTTTTCCAACTCCCCGGTAACATGATCAGTAGCGCCGGTGTCAAGATACCAATTAGTATCTACACATAGGAGTGGGCAGAGTTGGCAGAGCGAGGATTGCCACCGCCGCCACCACGCCCACCGCCGCCGCGTCCGCCGCCACCACCGCCACCTGCGGGGTTGCGTACATTGTTGTTGTAGCTTTTGTCGTAGCGTTTCCTGCAGCGCCACACACCGTGGCCTTCCTCCTTGCAGATTTGGCAGCGCTCGCGGGCACCGCACTCACCGCGGTCACCACCTTGCTGGCGCGGCGCACCGCCGCTCGAGTTGTCGTTGTAGTTGCCCCCGTTGTAGCCACCAGCGTCCACCACCCTGACCGCCGCGTCCACCGCCGTATCCACCTTGACCACCCTTTGCGGCGAGGTTGACAGAGTGATGGGCGGTGTAGGCGGCGTGCTGGGCGGCGATCCGAGACTCAGCGGCGAGCAGTAGCGAGAAGAGCTCGCTGAGGCCGATCGGTTGATCGGTGATGGCGCGCGTGGAGATGGAAGTGACGAAGCCGTTGTAGTCGGGCTCATGCATGCGACCCTCCAGGATGTGCGAGACGACGTCGTTTTCATCAAGCGGTTTTCCTGCAGCAGCTAGCTCGTCGGCGAGCCTCTTCATCTTGGTGAAGTAGGCGGCAGCGGAGAGGTCGCCCTTGCGTGCGTTCCCGATCGCAGAACGGAGCTGTATCTGGCGCGCCCGGGACTGGGCAGAAAAGCTTTCCACCAGGGCTTGCCAGACTCCCGCGGCGGTGGTGTGGTTGGAAACCTGCATCAGAACCTCGCGGGATAGAGAGGCGAGCAAGAAGGTAAGCACCTGCTGATCTTGAGTGACCCAGATCGCGTGTTCTGGGTTGGGCGCCTCGGTGATCTCCTTCTTCCCGGCGTTGTCCTTCTCGATGACGATGACAGCGGCGGGCTCCTTGATCGAGCCGTCAAGATAGCTCGTCATCGCCGCGGCCCTGACATGCGGGAGCACTTGAGCCTTCCACACCAGAAAGTTTTCGCGGGTAAGCTTTTTGGTGATGGTGTGGCCGAGGGAGGCGAGGGAGGGCATAGCCATGGCGTGGGAAGAAGAGGAGGACGACATGGTCTAGACGTATGGAAGAATTAGGCTCTGTATACCATGTGAAAGGAGGTGCTGAAGCGCATGCATCTCCAGGGGCGCGCTGCATGTTAATATAGCCACAAGGTGCGGCGGCGATAGGAGTACAGGAGGTTAGGGTTTAGGTTAGGTAGAGATAGATCGCTTAAACTAACTACTAGGATCTTATCTCAATACCTAACCTATCCTAACAAGTTTACAACACACACGCCACAACTATCACGATTTATACATAATACCGCGAGTACAATGTTTTGTTGGGTTTCGTAGTAATTTCAAAATTTTCCTACGCGCACACAGGATCATGTGATGCATAGCAACGAGAGGAGAGTGTTGTCTACGTACCCAACGCAGACCGACTGCGGAAGCAATGACACGACGTAGAGGAAGTAGTCGTACGTCTTCACGATCCAACCGATCAAGCACCGAAACTACGGCACCTCCGAGTTCGAGCACACGTTCAGCTCGATGACGATCCCCGGACTCCGATCCAGCAAAGTGTCGGGGAAGAGTTTCGTCAGCACGACGGCGTGGTGACGATCTTGATGAACTACAGCAGCAGGGCTTCGCCTAAACTCCGCTACAGTATTATCGAGGAATATGGTGGCAGGGGGCACCGCACACGGCTAAGGAATCGATCACGTGGATCAACTTGTGTCAACTTGTGTGTTTAGAGGTGCCCCTGCCTCCGTATATAAAGGAGGAGAGGAGGGGAGGCTGGCCGGCCAAAGAGGGAGGCGCAGGAGAGTCCTACTCCCTCTGGGAGTAGGATTCCTCCCCCCAATCCTAGTCCAACTAGGATTCCTCGGAGGGGAAGGGAGAGAGGGGGGCCGGCCACCTTCTCCTAGTCCTAATAGGACTAGGGGAGGGGAAAGAGGCGCAGCCACCTTGGGCTGCCCCTTTCTCCTTTCCACTAAGGCCCATGATGGCCCATATGGCTCCCGGGGGGTTCCGGTAACCTCCCGGTAACCCGGTAAAATCCCGATTTCACCCGGAACACTTCCGATGTCCAAACATAGGCTTCCAATATATCAATCTTTATGTCTCGACCATTTCGAGACTCCTCGTCATGTCCGTGATCACATCCGGGACTCCGAACAACCTTCGGTACATCAAAATGCATAAACTCATAATATAACTGTCATCGTAACCTTAAGCGTGCGGACCCTACGGGTTCGAGAACAATGTAGACATGACCGAGACATGTCTCTGGTCAATAACCAATAGCGGGACCTGGATGCCCATATTGGCTCCTACATATTCTACGAAGATCTTTATCGGTCAGACCGCATAACAACATACGTTGTTCCCTTTGTCATCGGTATGTTACTTGCCCGAGATTCGATCGTCGGTATCCAATACCTAGTTCAATCTCGTTAACGGCAAGTCTCTTTACTCGTTCCGTAATACATCATCTCACAACTAACATATTAGTTGTAATGCTTGCAAGGCTTATGTGATGTGTATTACCGAGAGGGCCCAGAGATACCTCTCCGACAATCGGAGTGACAAATCCTAATCTCGAAATACGCCAACCCAACATCGACCATTGGAGACACCTGTAGTACTCCTTTATAATCACCCATTTACGTTGTGACGTTTGGTAGTACCCAAAGTGTTCCTCCGGTAAACGGGAGTTGCATAATCTCATAGTCGTAGGAACATGTATAAGTCATGAAGAAAGCAATAGCAACATACTAAACGATCAGGTGCTAAGCTAATGGAATGGGTCATGTCAATCAGATCATTCTACTAATGATGTGACCTCGTTAATCAAATAACAACTCATTGTTCATGGTTAGGAAACATAACCATCTTTGATTAACGAGCTAGTCAAGTAGAGGCATACTAGTGACACTCTGTTTGTCTATGTATTCACACATGTATTATGTTTCCGGAAAATACAATTCTAGCATGAATAATAAACATTTATCATGATTATAAGGAAATAAATAATAACTTTATTATTGCCTCTAGGGCATATTTCCTTCAGTCTCCCACTTGCACTAGAGTCAATAATCTAGATTACACTGTAATGAATCTAACACCCATGGAGCTTTGGTGCTGATCATGTTTTGCTCGTGGAAGAGTCTTAGTCAACGGGTCTGCAATATTCAGATCCGTATGTATCTTGCAAATCTCTATGTCTCCCACCTGGACTAGATCCCGGATGGAGTTGAAGCGTCTCTTGATGTGTTTGGTCCTTTTGTGAAATCTGGATTCCTTTGCCAAGGCAATTGCACCAGTATTGTCACAAAAGATTTTCATTGGACCCGATGCACTAGGTATGACACCTAGATCGGATATGAACTCCTTCATCCAGACTCCTTCATTTGCTGCTTCCGAAGCAGCTATGTATTCCGCTTCACATGTAGATCCCGCTACGACGCTTTGTTTAGAACTGCACCAACTGACAGCTCCACCGTTTAATGTAAACATGTATCCGGTTTGCGATTTAGAATCATCCGGATCAGTGTCAAAGCTTGCATCAACGTAACCTTTTACGATGAGCTCTTTGTCACTTCCATATACGAGAAACATATCCTTAGTCCTTTTCAGGTATTTCAGGATGTTCTTGACCGCTGTCCAGTGATCCATTCCTGGATTACTTTGGTACCTCCCTGCTAAACTTATAGCAAGGCACACATCAGGTCTGGTACACAGCATTGCATACATGATAGAGCCTATGGCTGATGCATAGGGAACATCTTTCATATTCTCTCTATCTTCTGCAGTGGTCGGGCATTGAGTCTTACTCAATTTCACACCTTGTAACACAGGCAAGAACCCTTTCTTTGCTTGATCCATTTTGAATTTCTTCAAAATTTTGTCAAGGTATGTGCTTTGTGAAAGTCCAATTAAGCGTCTTGATCTGTCTCTATAGATCTTAATGCCTAATATGTAAGCAGCTTCACCGAGGTCTTTCATTGAAAAACTTTTATTCAAGTATCCCTTTATGCTATCCAGAAATTCTATATCATTTCCAATCAGTAATATGTCATCCACATATAATATCAGAAATGCTACAGAGCTCCCACTCACTTTCTTGTAAATACAGGCTTCTCCAAAAGTCTGTATAAAACCAAATGCTTTGATCACACTATCAAAACGTTTATTCCAACTCCGAGAGGCTTGCACCAGTCCATAAATGGATCGCTGGAGCTTGCACACTTTGTTAGCTCCCTTTGGATCGACAAAACCTTCTGGTTGCATCATATACAACTCTTCTTCCAGGAATCCATTCAGGAATGCAGTTTTGACATCCATTTGCCAAATTTCATAATCATAAAATGCGGCAATTGCTAACATGATTCGGACGGACTTAAGCATCGCTACGGGTGAGAAGGTCTCATCGTAGTCAATTCCTTGAACTTGCCGAAAACCTTTTGCGACAAGTCGAGCTTTGTAGACAGTAACATTACCATCAGCGTCAGTCTTCTTCTTAAAGATCCATTTATTCTCAATCGCTTGCCGATCATCGGGCAAGTCAACCAAAGTCCATACTTTGTTCTCATACATGGATCCCATCTCAGATTTCATGGCTTCTAGCCACTTTGCGGAATCTGGGCTCACCATCGCTTCTTCATAGTTCGTAGGTTCATCATGATCTAGTAGCATGACCTCCAGAACAGGATTACTGTACCACTCTGGTGTGGATCTTACTCTGGTTGATCTACGAAGTTCAGTAGTATCTTGATCTGAAGTTTCATGATCATTATCATTGGCTTCCTCACTAACTGGTGTAGGTGTCACTGAAACAGTTTTCTGTGATGAACTACTTTCCAGTAAGGGAGCAGGTACAGTTACCTCGTCAAGTTCTACTTTCCTCCCACTCACTTCTTTCGAGAGAAACTCCTTCTCTAGAAATGATCCATTCTTAGCAACAAATGTTTTGCCTTCGGATCTGTGATAGAAGGTGTACCCAACAGTTTCCTTTGGGTATCCTATGAATACACATTTCTCCGATTTGGGTTCGAGCTTATCAGGTTGAAGTTTTTTCACATAAGCATCGCAGCCCCAAACTTTAAGAAACGACAACTTTGGTTTCTTGCCAAACCATAGTTCATAAGGCGTCGTCTCAACGGATTTTGATGGTGCCCTATTTAACGTGAATGCGGCCGTCTCTAAAGCATATCCCCAAAATGATAGCGGTAAATCTGTAAGAGACATCATAGATCGCACCATATCTAGTAAAGTACGATTACGACGTTCGGACACACCATTACGCTGTGGTGTTCCGGGGGGCGTGAGTTGCGAAACTATTCCACAGTTTTTCAAATGTACACCAAACTCGTAACTCAAATATTCTCCTCCACGATCAGATCTTAGAAACTTTATTTTCTTGTTACGATGATTTTCAACTTCACTCTGAAATTCTTTGAACTTTTCAAATGTTTCAGACTTATGCTTCATTAAGTAGATATATCCATATCTGCTCAAATCATCTGTGAAGGTGAGAAAATAACGATATCCGCCACGAGCCTCAATATTCACCGGACCACATACATCGGTATGTATGATTTCCAACAAATCTGTTGCTCTCTCCATAGTACCGGAGAACGGTGTTTTAGTCATCTTGCCCATGAGGCACGGTTCGCAAGTACCAAGTGATTCATAATCAAGTGGTTCCAAAAGTCCATTAGTATGGAGTTTCTTCATGCATTTTACACCGATATGACCTAAACGACAGTGCCACAAATAAGTTGCACTTTCATTATCAACTCTGTATCTTTTGGTTTCAACATTATGAATATGTGTATTACTACTATCGAGATTTAGTAAGAATAGACCACTCTTCAAGGGTGCATGACCATAAAAGATATTACTCATATAAATAGAACAACCATTATTCTCTGATTTAAATGAATAACCGTCTCGCATTAAACAAGATCCAGATATAATGTTCATGCTCAACGCTGGCACCAAATAACAATTATTTAGGTCTAATATTAATCCCGAAGGTAGATGTAGAGGTAGCGTGCCGACCGCGATCACATCGACTTTGGAACCGTTTCCCACGCGCATCGTCACCTCGTCCTTTGCCAGTGGCCGCTTATTCTGTAGTCCCTGTTTCGAGTTGCAAATATTAGCAACAGAACCAGTATCAAATACCCAGGTGCTACTGCGAGCATTGGTAAGGTACACATCAATAACATGTATATCACATATACCTTTGTTCACCTTGCCATCCTTCTTACCCGCCAAATACTTGGGGCAGTTCCGCTTCCAGTGACCAGTCTGCTTGCAGTAGAAGCACTCAGTTTCAGGCTTAGGTCTAGACTTGGGTTTCTTCTCTTGAGCAGCAACTTGCTTGCCGTTCTTTTTGAAGTTCCCCTTTTTCTTCCCTTTGCCCTTTTTCTTGAAACTAGTGGTCTTGTTAACCATCAACACTTGATGCTCCTTCTTGATTTCTACCTCCGCAGCTTTTAGCATTGCGAAGAGCTCGGGAATAGTCTTGTTCATCCCTTGCATATTATAGTTCATCACGAAGCTCTTGTAGCTTGGTGGCAGTGATTGGAGAATTCTGTCAATGACGCAATCATCTGGAAGATTAACTCCCAATTGAATCAAGTGATTATTATACCCAGACATTTTGAGTATATGCTCACTGACAGAACTGTTCTCTTCCATCTTGCAGCTATAGAACTTATTGGAGACTTCATATCTCTCAATCCGGGCATTTGCTTGAAATATTAACTTCAACTCCTGGAACATCTCATATGCTCCATGACGTTCAAAACGTCGTTGAAGTCCCGATTCTAAGCCGTAAAGCATGGCACACTGAACTATCGAGTAGTCATCAGCTTTGCTCTGCCAGACGTTCATAACATCTGGCGTTGCTCCAGCAGCAGGCCTGGCACCCAGCGGTGCTTCCAGGACGTAATTTCTTCTGTGCAGCAATGAGGATAATCCTCAAGTTACGGACCCAGTCCGTGTAATTGCTACCATCATCTTTCAACTTTGCTTTCTCAAGGAACGCATTAAAATTTAACGGAACAACAGCACGAGCCATCTATCTACAATCAACATAAACAAGCAAGATACTATCAGGGACTAAGTTCATGATAAATTTTAAGTTCAATTAATCATATTATTAAAGAACTCCCACTTAGATAGACATCCCTCTAATCCTCTAAGTGATCACGTGATCCAAATCAACTAAACCATGTCCGATCATCACGTGAGATGGAGTAGTTTCATCGGTGAACATCATTATGTTGATCATATCTACTATATGATTCACGCTCGACCTTTCGGTCTCCGTGTTCCGAGGCCATATCTGCATATCCTAGGCTCGTCAAGTTTAACCTGAGTATTCTGCGTGCGCAACTGTTTTGCACCCGTTGTATTTGAACGTAGAGCCTATCACACCCGATCATCACGTGGTGTCTCAGCACGAAGAACTTTTGCAACGGTGCATACTCAGGGAGAACACTTCTTGATAATTTAGTGAGAGATCATCTTATAATGCTACCGTCAATCAAAGCAAGATAAGATGCATAAAAAGATAAACATCACATGCAATCAATATAAGTGATATGATATGGCCATCATTATCTTGTGCTTGTGATCTCCATCTCCGAAGCACCGTCATGATCACCATCGTCACCGGCGCGACACCTTGATCTCCATCGTAGCATCGTTGTCGTCTCGCCAATCTTATGCTTCCACGACTATCACTACCGTTTAGTAATAAAGTAAAGCATTACATCGCGATTGCATTGCATACAATAAAGCGACAACCATATGGCTCCTGCCAGTTGCCGATAACTTGGTTACAAAACATGATCATCTCATACAATAAAATTCAGCATCATGCCTTGACCATATCACATCACAACATGCCCTGCAAAAACAAGTTAGACGTCCTCTACTTTGTTGTTGCATGTTTTACGTGGCTGCTACGGGCTTAAGTAAGAACCAATCTCACCTACGCATCAAAACCACAACGATAGTTTGTCAAATAGACTCCGTTTTAACCTTCGCAAGGACCGGGCGTAGCCATACTTGGTTCAACTAAAGTTGGAGAGGCAGTCGCCCGCAAGCCATCTCTGTGCAAAGCACGTCGAGGGAACCGGTCTCGCGTAAGCGTACGCGTAAGGTTGGTCCGGGTCGTCTCGTCCAACAATACCGCTGAACCAAAATATGACATGCTGGTAGGCAGTATGACTTGTATCGTCCACAACTCACTTGTGTTCTACTCGTGCATATAACATCAACATCATTAACCTAGGCTCGGATGCCACTGTTGGGTTTCGTAGTAATTTCAAAATTTTCCTACGCGCACACAGGATCATGTGATGCATAGCAACGAGAGGAGAGTGTTGTCTACGTACCCAACGCAGACCGACTGCGGAAGCAATGACACGACGTAGAGGAAGTAGTCGTACGTCTTCACGATCCAACCGATCAAGCACCGAAACTACGGCACCTCCGAGTTCGAGCACACGTTCAGCTCGATGACGATCCCCGGACTCCGATCCAGCAAAGTGTCGGGGAAGAGTTTCGTCAGCACGACGGCGTGGTGACGATCTTGATGAACTACAGCAGCAGGGCTTCGCCTAAACTCCGCTACAGTATTATCGAGGAATATGGTGGCAGGGGGCACCGCACACGGCTAAGGAATCGATCACGTGGATCAACTTGTGTCAACTTGTGTGTTTAGAGGTGCCCCTGCCTCCGTATATAAAGGAGGAGAGGAGGGGAGGCTGGCCGGCCAAAGAGGGAGGCGCAGGAGAGTCCTACTCCCTCTGGGAGTAGGATTCCTCCCCCCAATCCTAGTCCAACTAGGATTCCTCGGAGGGGAAGGGAGAGAGGGGGGCCGGCCACCTTCTCCTAGTCCTAATAGGACTAGGGGAGGGGAAAGAGGCGCAGCCACCTTGGGCTGCCCCTTTCTCCTTTCCACTAAGGCCCATGATGGCCCATATGGCTCCCGGGGGGTTCCGGTAACCTCCCGGTAACCCGGTAAAATCCCGATTTCACCCGGAACACTTTCGATGTCCAAACATAGGCTTCCAATATATCAATCTTTATGTCTCGACCATTTCGAGACTCCTCGTCATGTCCGTGATCACATCCGGGACTCCGAACAACCTTCGGTACATCAAAATGCATAAACTCATAATATAACTGTCATCGTAACCTTAAGCGTGCGGACCCTACGGGTTCGAGAACAATGTAGACATGACCGAGACATGTCTCTGGTCAATAACCAATAGCGGGACCTGGATGCCCATATTGGCTCCTACATATTCTACGAAGATCTTTATCGGTCAGACCGCATAACAACATACGTTGTTCCCTTTGTCATCGGTATGTTACTTGCCCGAGATTCGATCGTCGGTATCCAATACCTAGTTCAATCTCGTTAACGGCAAGTCTCTTTACTCGTTCCGTAATACATCATCTCACAACTAACATATTAGTTGTAATGCTTGCAAGGCTTATGTGATGTGTATTACCGAGAGGGCCCAGAGATACCTCTCCGACAATCGGAGTGACAAATCCTAATCTCGAAATACGCCAACCCAACATCGACCATTGGAGACACCTGTAGTACTCCTTTATAATCACCCATTTACGTTGTGACGTTTGGTAGTACCCAAAGTGTTCCTCCGGTAAACGGGAGTTGCATAATCTCATAGTCGTAGGAACATGTATAAGTCATGAAGAAAGCAATAGCAACATACTAAACGATCAGGTGCTAAGCTAATGGAATGGGTCATGTCAATCAGATCATTCTACTAATGATGTGACCTCGTTAATCAAATAACAACTCATTGTTCATGGTTAGGAAACATAACCATCTTTGATTAACGAGCTAGTCAAGTAGAGGCATACTAGTGACACTCTGTTTGTCTATGTATTCACACATGTATTATGTTTCCGGAAAATACAATTCTAGCATGAATAATAAACATTTATCATGATTATAAGGAAATAAATAATAACTTTATTATTGCCTCTAGGGCATATTTCCTTCATGTTTAACATCCTCCAAGTTAAGGATAGACATGATCTTTTTATCCCTTATTGTAATCTATCTCTCATAACCCTAACCCTATCGGTGTCTATATAAACCTAGGGTTGTAGTCTTTAGGGCGAGAGCTATATTCATCACCTCATCGCATCAGGGTTTAGCTCATGTTGATCTCAAGGTAGATCTACTCTGTAAACCATACTATACATCCAATATAATCAAGCAGGACATAGGGTATTACCTCTTCGAGAGGGCCCGAACCTGGGTAAACACTGTATTCGTCGTCCCTTGTTCCCCATCGATCCTAGATCCACAGCTCGGGCCCCCCTACCCCGAGGTCTGCCGGTTTTGACACCGACAGGTATAGTTGCTCAAAAGGGGAATCATTTGGCGAGTAGAAAATGGATAAAACATTCGAGTATGGAAGTACGAGGAGGATCAGTTCGCCAAAAGGAAGAAACTTAATAGGAAGAGTTTCTGAATTGATAATCCTACAACATACTAATGGGATGTTGACCTAATAAAGCAAACATTTTGGCCAGAAGATGCAAATATCATCCTTCAGATACCTATTCAAGAACAAACATGTGACTTCCTCGCTTGGCATTATGATAAAAAGGGTCTCTTCTCGATAAAGTCAACGTACATGGTTGCTGTAGATAATGCAGTAAGAGAATTGTCTTCAGGACTAACTTCAACTTCTAATGCAGCAATAGAGAATTCAGATTTTGACTGGAAGAAGTTATGGGCACTTCCCCTACCAAGTAAAGTGAGGCATTTTCTATGGAGAATTGCAACATACAGCCTGCCTCTAAGGACAAATCTAAAAAGGAAAGGTATGCCTACTGATACTAGATTCCCATTATGTTTTAGATTCAATGAAGATGGTGGACATATATTTTTGAAATGCAAAAAAGTAAGAAAAGTGTGGAGAACATCCATGTTAGAATATATTAGAATTAAACTTCTTGATTGTCCTGATTCGAAAAAGGTTCTTGAGGACATTTTTAAACTAAACCGGGTGAATGTCTCAAAGTCTGCTTTTTAATGTGGTTGTGGTGGAATGAGAGAAATAAAGCCAATAATGACGACCAAATTAGACCCATAGGGGAAGTTTCATCTTCTGCTGAATATTATATTTTTTAACTGTATGAAGGATAAGACTCAAGAAAAAGAGAAGAGCAACAGGAAAATGCAGAAATGGAAATCACCTCCAGAGGGAAAACTGAAGATTAATATAGACGGGGCTTTCATCAAAGCATCAAAAGCAGGAGGATGGCGTTTCACGTTGAGAAATGACCGGGCTGCTGGTGCGGGTAAGCTGAAGCATGTGTCTGACTCGCTACACGCTGAAGCGCTTGCCCTGCAACATGCTACAAATATTGCGATCAGAATGGGGTGCCAGCAGGTAATTTTTGAAACGTATTTCATGATGTTGAAGCAGGCAATCACCAGTTCGGAGTATGATTTATCAAAGTTGGTATCCTTACTCCAAGATGTAAAATTTCAGATGCATGTAGGTTTGATTGTTGTAAGCTTTGAACATTGTAATGAAGAGTGTAATGTAGCAGGGCAGCACACGTTTTAGCTATGCATGGTCTAGGCATGGAAAACGACTGCTATGAGACTTGGCTTGGTAATTTCCCAGAATCTGTACTCGATGTTGTTGTTGGCGATGTGCAAGTATTCTAATGTAATGGCATACAATGTGTTCCTTTCAAGAAAAAAAAAAGAAATTCCTTTCATCTTGTATGATATACGGACAAAAATACTACACTTACGTAGATGTACAAACAGGAGAGTAATCCATTTGTGTGACCCACTCCTGCACGAGCGACCGACGCGACCGATGTGCACGTACGTACACTTGCACCATGCACCATTTTGTTCCTTAAAAAAAACACGTCCGTCCCAGCCCGTAGGCATGCATGCATGCATGCAGCTGCCCCCTGCCGCTCTCCTGCTGTAGCCAAGCAACCAACCCTGTGTCTCCGCTGCCGTGTTCATTGCGACGCGACCGCACTGCCCGACGCGAAGGCGAACGCTGGAAACGAGCCAGAGCGAAAGCGAAGCGAGGCACCGCCACCGGATAGCCGCCACGTGGAAGCCGGCGCCGCGTGCGCACGTCGGCAAACGCGAGGCGGCGGGCGGTTGTGTTGTGTGTGCGCTGTGTTGCTTGCTTCGGGCGGACGGCTTTGCTTGGACAGCGTGGCGCCGCGGCATGGGCGGGCGCCCGACTCCGGTTTCGCCTCCGCTAGCTAGTTCCTAGCGAGGTCGATCGATCGCGACGGCGGGTGCCGGCACGTCGTCATCCGTCGCCAGTTCGCCGCCACACCACACACCACACGTTCGCATGCATGGCCGGGCGTGTCGACCGCGTTTAAGTTCATCTCAAGTGTGGCCGGGCGTGTCGACCGCGTCATTCGTGCTCTTTTCAACGCCGCGCGTCAGCGTCGCAGGCGCGGTGCGTACGGTGTACTACTGTTTACGATCTGTACCACGCCAGGGGAGGCAGGCTTATCCATTTCATTCATCATAGAATTTTTTAAAACTCAAGCATCGCAAAGTTTGATCAAATTTGTGTAGAAAATATTTACGACTAGAACGCCAATCTTATAGTACCATTAAGTTCATTATAGGAAGCCCCGCAAACAAAAAATCCTGGACACATAAAAGTTTTCAAAGTTTAACTTTCCAATAATTCCGTACATACTACATCATGGAACGAAGGAAGTAGATATTTCTCGGCCGCTCATGATATAACCTTGGGCGGCGCTCCGTCCGGCCCAACAATTCGGGCGGTCGCTTCCCACCCACATGATTAGCAACTCGGTCCTTCTAATATGGCATACGAGTGCGTCCCGGTCCCACGATCATTGCAACAAAACACTTGATGGTTTGCTACAGCGGTTAGTTCGTCTGATTCGATGACACCTAATAATAGGGAGGCGCGGTCTGTGTCGCCCCCGTCCCCTTCGGCAGTCTGATTCGTTAGAGGTCTGTGTCCGCCGACTGGCGTGGCTTGCTCCCAAAACAACACGCCCGTCCTTGGAATTCCTGCAACCATGCCTTGCATCCGTGAGAAGCTGCTAACCGTCATGGATCTCGGCTCGACCTGTGTTGTTTGGATGAGCTCCACCACCCTTCTACATCGATTTCCTTCGTGCGCGCTCGACGTTGGTGGTAGTGGACTGGCACTACAGCGAACGCAACAATGGCACATGAACAATGCGGTGGTCTTCGAGCATGCAATCCACGATGGTCGAGACGAATTCAATTTGGTGAGGAAAGTATTTCCACTCAGTTATTGCTATTAGTAGTTGTCGATCACGACTTTCTCATATTTTCTATCTATACACATTCTAAAATCTGGTTGAAGGTTCACCATGATGACTTAAAAATAGTTATTTCTTGGCAGCTTGGAAATTATCAAAACAATTCTAATCACACTCTGGTTTGTCCTGTTCTTTATTTCACCAGTCATCTTCTTCTCATGATCTTCTCCATTTCATCTAACCCTTTTACTCTTCAACTTCAACCTTGGCTCTAACTCCGACAAAATCTCTTCCATTTGTTTCGCCACCAACCTTCATCCCATGTCATAGGTGCCTCCATCTCGCAAACTTGGCCACACCAACTAGCCTATGTAATTATCAGCATGTGCCAAATTTGGTTCATAGGTGAATGATCTTTTCCAACAGGTCTCAACGCTCATTGGTGCGTTTTCAACATTACCAATACTTTACTTGTAATTGTGTTAATCTGTTCATTTACTACTAGCAACAGTCAATAGTTTCATTTGTTGGATTTAGTTATTATTTTTCATCATTCCACTTTTAACGTCAAGTGAGACAAAAAACATAAGTAAGTAACTGTTGTATATAAAGAAAATAGCTGGCAGGTGCATGCGCAACATGAGGGGGTGTACGCAAGGGCAACCTTAAGCTTTCACTTAGTGGACAATGCAGACTTTGAAAAATGGAAATAAGTGTTTCTATAGTTAACATTTCTTCAACGAGATCTGCACATTCAATGATGTTTTTCTATTAACCATTTTGTTTACTACATGTCGTAATCACCCGCCTCATTCAGTGGATTTAGTTATTAATTTTCAGGAATCTACTTCTAAAATCAAAGAGAAACAAAAGACATAAATCGGTACTATTCCCTCCGCCTCATAATATAAGAATGTGTTTGACACTACACTTTGCAATGTGATAAAATATGCACTAGGGTGATATTAACCTTTCTGTTTTATGTTAGTAAACCCAAGAAGGATAACCATTCACTTAAAAGAGGTAAACCAAAAGGATCATATCTATCTTCACCTAATTAAGGATAAAATTTTATTTCCCATAAATGTGATGAATTCTTATCTTACATCTAGTAACTTTTACAAGCTTACTTTTGAAGAGAAAATCACTACATCTGATGCCGGGAAGAGGCAAAGAGCTAACAGAAGGCTGGCTTTTTCAATCACGGTTTACCTAGCCGTTAGGACGTTACTATCAAATCTTGGTAGTTAATTGATGGATTAATTTAGCTGGGTCAATTCGCATATCAAATGCCCATTTCATATTTTTAAAAGAGATCTTCGCACTCAATGCTTTTTTTAACATCGTCGATACTTTACCGGTATTAGTGTTAACCCGTTCATTTACCACGAGTAGTAGTCAATAGTTTAATTCAATGGATCTTGTGATTAATTTTCAACATTCCACTTTTTATTGTTAAGTGAGACAAAAGCAATAAATAAGTAAATAATGTATATGAATAAATAGTTAGCACATGTCTATGCAACACGAGGGCATGTGCACCAGGGGTGACAGTAAGATTTCTTTTAGTGGATAGTGAGGACCTGAAAAAATATTTCCATAATTACCTTCTTTAAACAGGATATGTGCATTCATTGATGCTTTTCAATTAGCCAATTCGTTTTTTATTCATTGAATTTAGGTTTTTATTTTTCACGACTCTACTTCTAACGTCAAAGAGAAACAAATGGCTTAAAATGAGTGCTAGAGTGATGGAAGATACAATAGCTTTAGTAACCAATGTAGTGCAACGATGAATATTTACCACTACAATAGCTTTTTCTAGAATCACTACTACAATAACTAGCACACATACATTGCAATGTGATGAAAGATACACCAGAGTGATTATTAATTTTTTTTGTCGTGAAGCCATGTAGGATAACCATTGACTGAAAAGATGGGTAAATTGAAAATACATATTTCTTAATTCACTTAGTTAACGATGAAATCAGTTCGAAAAAAGGATAATTTTTATTTTACTACTACTCAATTTTTACAAACTATTTTTTGAAAGTGATAAATCACTAAATCTGATAAAGGGAAGAAGAGATAACATGAGGTGACTTTTTCACCCACATATTACTTAGCTGTTAGGCCCGTTACTATCAATCTTGGTAGGTAATTGATGGATTATTTTTTCTAGCTTAATTCGCATATCAAATGCCTCATTTCCTTTTTTAAAAATGGGATCTCCGCACTAGTGATGTTTTTAACATCGTCGATACTTTACTGATAATAGTGTTAACCCGTTCATTTACTACGAGTGGTAGTAAATATTTTAATTTAGTGGATCTGTTATTAATTTTCATCACTCCACTTTTTAATGCTAAGTGAGACAAAATCCCTAAAAAGGTAACCACTACATATAAATAAATATTTAGCCCGTGTAGTGGCGAAAGAGGGGCCAAAACAGCTAGAGAGATTAGAGGCCGGGAGATTAGCAGGGAGTTTAGGCTTAGCAGAAGCACATGCTTGCAATTTTTCTCATGGACGGGGGGGGGGGGGGGGGGGCTTCTTGGTCCCGTTGACGCTCCACGAGTGAGCACGTGTCTATGCAACGCGAGGGCGTTTACACCAGGGTGACATTAAGCTTTCTTTTTAGTGGATAATGCATACTTGGAAAAATTAAATATACATGTTTCCACAAATATCTTCTTTAAGTAGGATCTACACATTCAATGATGTTTTTCAATTTACCAGTTCATTTTTTCATTCATTGAATTTAGGTTTTCAGTTTTCATGACTCTACTTCAAACGCCAAAGAAAAAACAAAAGACTTAAAATGATACTACTAGAATAGCGAGAACACGTACATTGCAATGTGATGGAAGATACACCAGAGTGATTATTAAAAAAATTGTCGTGAAGCCATGTAGGATAACCATCGACTGAGAAGATCGAACTAAAGAAACATATCTACCTCAATTCACTTAATTAGTCTTAAAATCTACTTCTAAAAAAGGATACATTTCTATTTTACAACTACTGAATTTTTACAAACTATTTTTTGAAGGGATAAATCACTAATAAATCTGACAAAGGGAAGAAGAGATAACAGGAAGCTGATTTTTTCAACCACGGGTTACTTAGCCGTTAGGTCCGTTAATACCAAATCTTGGTAGGTAATTGATGTATTAATTTTCATGGGTTAATTCACATATGAAAAGCCTCCTTTCCTTTTTTAAAATGGGATCTCCACACTCAATGATGTTTTTAACATCACCGATACTTTATTGATAATAGTGTTAACCCGTTCATTTACTATGAGCAGCAGTCAATAGATTTAATTCAGTGGATCTTCTTGTTAATTTTCGCTGTTCCACTTCTATGTTAAGTAGGACAAAAGACGTAAATAAGTAATGTTGTATATAAATAAATAGTTAGCACGTGCAGTGGCGAAGCGTGAGTAAAATCCAGAGAGGGGCCAAAACAGCTAGAGAGATTAGAGGTCGGGAGACCAACAGGGAGTTTAGGCTTAGCAAGGGCACATCCTTGCAGTTTTTTCTCTCGGAGGGGGGAGGGGGAGGACCCTTCTTGGTCCCTCTAACGCTCCGACAGTGAGCACATGTCCATGCAACCCATAGGGCGTGTACACCACAATGACATTAAGCTTTCTTTTAGTGGATAATTTGAACTTTGGAAAATCAAAAAAAGCATGTGTCCATAGTAATCTTGTTTAAATAGGATCTGCTCATTCATTGTTGTTTTTCAATTAACCAACTTACTTGTTTTATTCATTGAATTTAGGTTTTTGCTTTTCATGACTCTATTTCTAATGTCAAAGATAGGTAACGACACTACTACTACAATAGCTAGAACACGTACATTGCAATGTGATAGAGGATACACCAGAGTGATTATTAAACATTTTGTCAAGAAGCCATGTAGGATAACCATTGACTAAAAAGATAGGTAAACTAAAAATACATGCCTATCTTAATTCACTTAATTGATGATAAAATATACTGAAAAAAGGATTCATTTTTATTTTACAACTACTAGAAATTTGCAAACTATTTTTGAAAGTGATAACTCAGTAAATCTGATAAAGGGAAGAAGAGATAACAGGAGGCTGGCTTTTTCAACCACGGGTTACTTAGCCGCTAGGCCCATTACTAATAAATCTTGGTAGATAATTGATGGCTTAATTTTGCTGGGTTAATTGGCAGATCAAATCCCTCCTCAAAAAGAATGTTGTATTGAAGCGTTGGCGATACTATCAAATCTTTGTAGGTAATTGATGGATTAATTTTGCATATCAAATGTCTCCTTTCATTTTTTAAACGGGATCTCCGCACTCCATGATGTTTTTAACATGATCGATACTTTAACGGTAATAGTGTTAACCCGTTCATTTACTACGAGTAGTAGTCAATAGTTTAATTCAGTGGATCTTGTGATTAATTTTCATCCTTCCGCTTTTTATTGCTATAAGTGAGACAAAAGCCGTAAGTAAGTAACCAACGTATATAAACAAATAGTTAGCACATGTCTATACAACGCGAGGGCGTGTACACCAGGGTGACATTAAGCTTTTTTTTTTTTTTTGGATAACTCGGCCTTGGAAAAATAAAAAAATTATATCCATAGTTACCTTCTTTAAATAGGATCTGCACATTCATTGATGTTTTTCAATTAACCAGCTTGTTTTTTTGGGAAATGATTAGTATCCACCGGCGGATCGCTCCGAAACGTCAACCGTCTTCGTTGTCTACCACGTGTCCATGTGGCCCTGCCCGCTGTCCACCTTTCCCTCCCTAGAAATCATGATCCTATCGCTCTCGTCTCACCCAGGAATAGTTGCAGGTCCTCGGTTTGCACAGAAATCGATTTTGAAAAGACTATTAATTTCTGCAACAAGACTTCCGTTGCAGAATAATTCTGCAACAAGACCTTTGTTGCAATTTTTGTTTGCAAATTTCCCGACTTCTGTAAGAAGACTTTTGTCACGAATTTTTTTGAGACAAGACCTCAATTGCAAGAAAAAGAAACTATAACAAGACCTTTTGCAAAAAAAATCTGCAACTTGGCCTATGCTGTAAAATTTTCTACAACATAACCTCTGTTGCAGAAATTTTCTAGAACACGACATATGTTGCAATGCTACCGGGTGATACTTGACCACTCAATAATAGCAGCGCCCGGTTGGTAATCATCAAGACAATAAATAAAAAACAATGGGAAACGTTTACCATCATCCCGCGGATTGCAACGGCTGCCTCGACGTGTCCAAGTGAAGGCTCGTATGCGGCCCTTAGTCGGACACGCTTTTCTGCAACAAGGGCCATGCTCCTGAAATATATGTGGTATTGCAATGCTCTTCAACGAGATTTGTGTTTTGCAGCAAAACCTTTGTTGCAGAAATTTTCTGCTACAAGACCCGAGTTGCAAAAAAAATTACAATCTTTTTTCAACAAAACTGTCGTTGCAAACAAATTCTGTAACAAGACCTATGTTGTGGAAGTAGTTCTGTAACAATACATCTATTGCAATGATGAAGGCGCACTCCACACACCAGATCCAACGGGTCGTGACCGGGCCGATCTTTTTGAAAAGATCGCCCGGCGGACGCGTAGCACTCCCCTTTTGTTTTGTTCATTGAATTTAGGCTTTTAGATTTCATGACTCCACTTCTAGCGTCAGAAAAAAACAAAAGACTTAAAACGATACTACAACAATTGCTAGAATACATAAATTGCAATTGTGATGAAAGATACACCAGAGTGATTATTAAACTTTTTGTCGTGAAGCCATGTAGGATAACCGTTGGCAAAAAGATTGATAAACTAGAAAAAACATAACTATCGTAATTCACTTAGTTAATGATAAGATCTACTTTGCAAAAAAGATACATTTTTATGTTACAACTACTGAAATTTTGCAAACTATTTTTGACGATAAAGGGAAGAAGAGATAACAGGAGGCTGACTTTTTCACCCATGAGTACTTAGCCGTTAGGCCTGTTACTATCAAATCTTGGCAGGTAATTGATGAATTAATTTTGCTGGTTTAATTCGTAGATCAAAATCAATTTGATAAAGGGAAGAAGAGATAACAGAAGGCTGACTTTTTCAAGCACGGGTTACTTAGCCGTTAGTCCCGTTAGTATGAAATCTTAGCAGGTAATTGATGGATTAATTTCGCTGGTTTAATTCGTAGATCAAAATCCCTCCTTATCCAAAGACGACTTCTTTTTCCAATTCCAAAAGAATCGCCAGCCGAGCGGAGCAAACCCAAACGCCAAAACCCCCGCCTCAAAAACCACCCAAAGCCACGGCCACCCGACCCAAGAGCAGCAAAGCACCACCACCACCCGAGCTGCGGCAGCGAGCAGAGCAGCAGCAGCAGAACCCACCTCGCCCTCATCCCCTCGCCCCCATCGACTGCGATGATGGAGATTCCACCACGCGCGCCCGCCTCCCCCTCCTCGTTCCCCGCATAGACCAGCCCACTCTTTCCACCCCCCTCCCTCCTCCCTCCTCTGTTCTCCGAGCGAGTTTGAATCTTGGGGATGGCCAAGGCGGAGAAGCTGGTGGTGGAGGTGGTGGCGGCGCACAACCTGATGCCCAAGGACGGCCAGGGCTCCTCCTCGGCCTACGTGGAGGTGGAGTTCGAGCACCAGAAGCGCCGCACCCGGCCGCGCCCCAGGGAGCTCAACCCCGTCTGGAACGAGCGCCTCGTCTTCCCCGTCGCCGACCCCGACGACCTCCCCTACCGCGCCATCGACGTCGGCGTCTACAACGACCGCGCCGCCTCTTCTGGGAACAGCCCCCACGGCCGCAACTTCCTCGGCAAGGTGCGCGTCCCGGCCGCCGGCGTGCCCGCGCCAGGGGAGCCCGTCGTGCCGCAGCTCTTCACGCTCGAGAAGCGGAGCCTCTTCTCGCATATCCGCGGCGAGATCACGCTCAAGATTTACCGCGCCGGCGCCGGGGCCGGCGAGATGGTCGCCAAGGGCAAGCAGGAGAAGGCGGCCAAGGTGGTGGTGACTGGCCCCGAGGTGGTCGCCGCGCCGCCCGTGAATGGGGGCAAGAAGCAGCAGCAGCAGCAGCAGCACCAGCGCCAGCGCCAGCGCCAGCAGCCGGTGGTGGCCGCGCGGCCGCATCAGACGCAACAGCAGCAGCCGCAGCAGCCCATGGAGGTCTTGCCGCAGCCGCAGCCGGCGGCCATGAAGCCGGTGATGCTCGCCGACCACTACCCCGTGCCCAGCATGTTCCCCGGCGGCCCCGCGGACTTCTCCCTCAAGGAGACGCGTCCCCACCTCGGCGGCGGCCTGACGGCCGACAAGGCCAGCGCCACCTACGACCTGGTCGAGCAGATGCAGTACCTGTACGTGCGCGTGGTGCGCGCGTGCGGCGTGGCGACGCCCGGCGAGGCCGTCGCGGAGGTCAAGCTCGGGAACTACCGCGGCGTCACGCCGCCGGCCGCCGCGCACCAGTGGGACCAGGTCTTCGCCTTCTCCAAGGAGACCATCCAGTCCTCCTTCGTGGAGGTGTTCGTGCGCGCCCGCGGCAGCGACGACCACGTCGGCCGCATCTGGTTCGACCTCTCCGAGGTGCCCCGCCGCGCGCCGCCGGACAGCACGCTGGCGCCGCAGTGGTACGCCATGGAGGACCGCAAGGGCGAGCGCGGCAGCGTGGAGGTGATGGTCGCCGTGTGGTACGGCACCCAGGCCGACGAGGCCTTCGCCGAGGCGTGGCACTCCAAGGCCGCCGGCGTCCAGGGCCACGGCCCCCTGGGATCCATCAAGTCCAAGGTCTACGTCGCCCCCAAGCTGTGGTACCTCCGTGTGTCCGTCATCGAGGCGCAGGACCTGCTTCCCATGGACAAGGGGCCCATGGCGATGGGCCGGTACCCGGAGCTCTTCGTGCGCGCGCAGATCGGGAGCCAGATGCTGCGCACACGAGCGTCGCCGATCATGGCGAACCGGGGCCCGACGAGCCCGTTCTGGAACGAAGACCTGATGTTTGTGGTTGCCGAGCCATTCGAGGAGTTCTTGGTGGTCTCTCTGGAGGATCATGTGTCGCCGGGCAGGGATGACATCCTCGGCCGCCTCGTCGTCCCGGTGACTGCCATCGAGAGGCGCTGGGATGAGAAGCTTGTTGTCTCCAGGTGGTTCGGGCTGGAGCGCGGCGCCGGCGGCGGCAATGTCGCCGTCAACAATCCGAACAACAGGTTCGGGAGCCGGGTGCATCTCCGGCTAAGTCTCGACGGCGGCTACCATGTTCTGGATGAAGCAACGGCGTACAGCAGCGATCTCCGGCCGACGGCCAAGCAGCTGTGGTACCCGCATGTCGGGGTGCTCGAGCTCGGCGTGCTGGGTGCCACTGGTCTGACACCGATGAAGGGCCGGGCCGATGGCAGGGGCGCCACGGCGGATTCCTACTGCGTCGCAAAGTATGGGCAGAAGTGGATCCGCACGCGCACCGTCGTCGACTCGGTGTGCCCCCGGTGGAACGAGCAGTACACCTGGGAGGTGTTCGACCCCTGCACCGTCATCACCGTCGGCGTCTTCGACAACTGCCATGTCGACAAGCCGGCGCCTGGGAACAACACCACGGTGGCTGTCCGTGACAACTGCATCGGCAAGGTCCGCATCAGGCTCTCGACACTGGAGACCGACAGGGTGTACACTCATGCCTACCCTCTGCTCATGCTGCATCCGTCCGGTGTCAAGAAGATGGGGGAGCTCCACCTGGCCGTGCGCTTCTGCTCCAGCAATGCCGGCAACATGTACCATGCCTATGCCCGCCCGATGCTCCCCAAGATGCACTACGTCGAGCCGCTGCTGGTGCGGCAGGTCGAGAGCCTGCGGTTCCAGGCCACGAGCGTCGTCGCCGCCCGGCTCGGCCGCACCGAGCCGCCGCTCGGCAAGGAGGTCGTCGAGTACATGCTGGACCACCGCTCACATCTGTGGAGCATGCGGCGCAGCAAGGCCAACTTCTTCCGCCTCGTCTCCGTGCTCTCCGGCGTGATGGCGGTTGGCCGGTGGTTCGAGCTGGTTCGCTCCTGGCACTACCCGGTGCACTCATGCGTCGCCGTCTTCACGTTCCTGGTGTTCGTCCTGATGCCGGAGCTGATCCTGCCGACGGCCTTCCTGGTGATGGCCTTCACCGGGCTGTGGCGCTACCGCGTGCGCCCGAGGCACCCGCCGCACATGGACATGCGGCTGTCCCACGCGGACGCGGCCACCGTGGACGAGCTGGACGAGGAGTTCGACACGTTCCCGTCGAGCCGCGGCGACGTGGTGCGCTTCAGGTACGACCGCCTCCGCAGCGTGGCCGGGAGGGTGCAGACGGTGGTGGGCGACATCGCGACGCAGGGCGAGCGGATGCAGGCGGTGCTCAGCTGGCGCGACCCGAGGGCGACGATGCTCTTCTCCGTCGCCTGCGTCGCTGCTGCGGTCATCGCCTACGCCGTGCCGATGAAGCTGCTGGTCGGGCTGTGGGGCCTCTACGCCATGCGCCCGCCGAGGTTCCGCAGCCGGATGCCGTCCCCGCTCATGAACTTCTTCCGGAGGCTGCCATCCAAGGCCGACATCCTGCTCTGATCATCCCATCTTCATTCAGGTGGCATTCCTTGTCTGAAGTTGGCTGCAAAATGGGTAACTAATTAACCTGGTGACCGATTCAGTTAGTGGTTATTTTGGAGGGAATTAGGTGGATGATGCTTCAAAGGTTTCTAGCAAGAAGCAAACTTGCTTGCTTGCTTGCTGCAGGTGGTGCCTGGCATGCTTCAAAGGTTGCTTAGCTTAATTGCTGTTAGTGTTAGTAGTTAATGTATTCTGCTGCTTGGTGGCAGCAGCAGTACTGCAGTAGAAGTAGCACAAGACTTGTGGCTAAGCATATCAGCCTTCTTGTAGTTCCAGTTTCACTTGTGCAAGGACTAAGTTTCAGTAGATGGCAGTCAACCCTAAATCCATTATGTCTTTGTCGAAAAAAGAGTTAATCTATTATGCGACGATGATTGTTGATGAAAGGATGAGTAAGTTCAATATGATGTTAATCCATGTGATGATGATGTGTTGATTTTAGCTGTAGCAGAGTAGAAGGCTTGGTGCTTTTTATGGTGCTACTGTTGCGAGCTGAGCAGCTCAGTGTGGGGGAGAGGTGCTGTTCATGTAGCCCCAGTTTCAGTTGTGCAAAGAATGAGTTCAGTTGGTCTTTGTGGTGATGATTGATTAGTTGGTGAGGCAACAAGGTTTAATCTAATCTACCCTGTCTGTTGTTATCCATGAGGAGCTGCAGCTGTGACACAATTTCATTTTGTTTTAGGGAGTACTCGACACAAAACTTGTTTGCTTGCTGCAGGTGGTGCCTGGTATGCTAGTTGCTTAGCTTAATTTCTGTTTGTGTCAATTAGTTAATGTATCCTGCTGCTTTGTAATGCACATTTGGTAGTAGCAGTAGATGGCAGTCAATTCGGGTTTGTAATGTTGAACTTAGTCATCACATAGATTAACAGCAATATATTGAACTACAAGAACAACATCAAATCAACACATCATATACTGCTGCTTTGTAATGTTGTTCTTGTAGTTCCTGTGTTCAGCCCAGTGGTGATGGCAATCAATTTATTATGTGATGATGAAAGGACTAAGTTTAGGATGTTGCTGTTAATATGTATGTTGATGATTTGATGATACAGACAGGTTTAATTTACAATTACAAAACTGTGTTATGTAATGTATGGTGCTTCTTTTAGCAGCAGCAGTAGCAGAGTAGAAAGACATGGTACTGCTCTTGTAGTTGCAAGCAGAAGCAGAGCAGACTGGTGGTGGTGCTATTCTTGTAGTCATAGTTTCGCTTGTGCAAAGACCGGGTTCAGTCAATGGCAGTTAAATCTATGTGACAATGATTAGTTGATGAACCAATTAGGTTTCTCCATGATGAGCTGAAGCTGTCATAGTAAATGTTTCATCTCTACTTCAAAGACCAGGAATGATGCCTCTCACGTGCATCTGTGTTGCTTTTGTTCTCTGGCGAGAATAAAAATCTTGTGTTTGGAGTTGAGCCATGTGGCTCCTCTTTTTGTTTTAGTTTGTCTCCACTCTGTTCCCATGTAATTGCAGGCTTAAAATAACGGTGCAGGGAATTCTTGCTTATGGTCTGAAGTTTGAAAATGCAAGTGTTTTTTTCCTCTTCTGTTAACTGACGATAGTGGATATCATTTCTCTGAAGATCATGGATCACCATAATACCCACAACGCAACCACCAGTCTGATGAATGCATCATGCGACAGTGTTTCAATCATGGTAAACAGCCACTGTCGAGCACTTGGTTCTATAGTCTTGGTTTGAAAGTTGCGTTTGGGCTTATTGGGCAGTGATATAGGCACATATTTGGTTTGTATATACCGTAAGTAAGGGCATCTACTACGCCGGTGCCTAGGCGAGGCGCCTGACTTCTATTCCTGGCTGATATGGCCGAATCCCGTTCGATCAGGGGATTCTGGCTAGCGTTGATGCAAAGCCAGGCACCAGACGCTTGGCTTTTTTTAGCACGAGCCTTTTTTTTATCGAGTGCTACCCATATCTTTTACGGGGGAAAATCCCATTAGCGCTTAAATAGGCACCCCACGTTGGACATGCAGACTCTTACCCCGATCTTATTTTCTCAATTAATTCTTTCTATTGTCTAAGCGCCCAAACAAGCACCTTTGCATTGTAGATGCCCTAAGTTGCAATTCATGCATGCACGCTCCTGTGATTTTCATAAACAATGTGGTATTATGAAACTGTTTTACAATCCAGTAAAGCCATAGCCTTTAAAACACTTCAAACTAAGTAAGTTGGAATTCATGCATGCATGGCTCTATCAAGATCATCATGGAACCAAGCCAATTAGTCTTGATCTATAAACTCCATCAAGGGCTTTTCCAACTGCTTTATCTCTGCGCCCCAATACGCATGTGTTCAATGCATGTTGTCATTCATGTCTGAGGAAGTGGATGGGGGTGAGGAGGTGCTGCAAGATAGGAAGGAAGAGACTATAAGAGAGGATAAAGAGGTAGGCGATATTACTACCAAGCTACGAGCCTATGGGCTGTGTGGTCAATTGATGTGCACACATGGTGACTGTCGGTGTCAAAACCGGCGTATCTCGGGTAGGGGGTGCGTCTAGGCCGGATGGTAACAGGAGGCAAGGGACACGAAGTTTTATCCAGGTTCGGGCCTCTCTTGATGGAGGTAAAACCCTACGTCCTGCTTGATTAATATTGATGATATGGGTAGTACAAGAGTAGTTCTACCACGAGATCAGAGAGGCTAAACCCTAAAAGCTAGCCTATGGTATGATTGTTGTTCTGTATGTTCTATCGACTAGTCTGGCCCTGGTTTATATAATGCACCAGAGGCCTAGGATAACAAGAGTCCTAGACGAATACGCCCGTGGGGAGGAGTCCTTGTCTTGATCGCCAAGTCTTGTGGAATCTTTCTTGTATGCGACAGCTGTCCGAACTGGCCCATGAGTATACGGCCATGGGGGGCCTCGGCCCAATCTAATAGATCGGGAGACGACGTGGTGAGTACCCCCTAGTCCAGGACACCGTCAGTAGCCCCCTGAACCGGTCTTCAAGTTAGGGACGCTCCTCGATTCTTCCGAACTATTCTTCATCTTTGGTCGTCAGTCTTGAAAACTGGTTCAACAAATCTTCTTTATCTTCGATCTTGAGGATCGCCGAAATGCATTCGACGAGTTTACACGCCGGGTATCCGAGGAGCCGCTTTAAGTTTCCGGCCTTTACCGATGCCTTGTTATTTTTATGCCAGACCTCGGGTTTGAAGTTGTTCCCGGGCGGCAGCGTCCTCTTGCGTCCGAGCTCCAACGCCGGACGGTATTCGATGTATCTTTTGCAACCGAGCACCAACGCCGGACCGCTTCCCAGCTCTAATGCCGGAATGTATCCGAGCTCCAACGCCGGACTATATTCGAGGTGTCGTAAATCACCTTGGTTCAAAGAAGTTTGAAGGAGTTTAGCCGAGCTTAATGCCGGAAATGCCCTCTATGAAGCCAGCCACTAGCGCCCGAGCTTTATGCCGGGCTGCTTCCGAGGTGGTGCACCACCCCGAATGTGGGCCGATTTTTGTGGATATTTTTTATTGGTGCAATTTATTCTCTGCCGAGATATATAGCCAGTAGCCCTCAAGGTGTGTATCGGTCTAAAACCCGAGATGCACCTGAAGGATGACGTAAGACCGTTGATCCCAGTAGCCGCTGAGACTCAGGTTGATTTGCAAAATCGGCCTGAGGATCAAGTCCAAGCTCGGCAGAATACTTCGGGACACTAAAAGTGGCGTGCTCAGTCCTCGAGACTCAGGTTGGGTGCGGCCGACCAACCCGAGGATCAAAATCTCCTCGGAAACTATATTGCACTTAAAATTTTCTGCATTGGACAAGCAATGGAGTAGCCCCCGAGATACTGGTCGGGTGGTAACACCAGATCAGTGGATCAATGTGCCCCTTTAATATTTGTAAATAATAAGCCCGAAGCCCAGTAGCCCCCGAGCCTTAATGCGGGCACGGGTGGCCGAATTAAGGATCAATATCCATAATAAAATTACAAATTATGTGTAATGACTCTATGTATCCAAGTACTTTATGTCATTAATGCTCGGCTTCGCATTGTACAAAACTTTGTTGACCGACCATCGGCTTCCACCTCCTCGGCCAGTAGCCGAGGAGTGTTTGTCCTACTTTATAAAGCCTTTATGAGGGCAAAGATTTACAACAAACAAGGCAATCTGGCCATACAATTTTATAAACAAAGGTACGCAGAGAGTTATATTACTGTTTTAACAAAAGAAATGTCTTCCAAAGAAAATAGTCCCGCTATCGGTTCCTTTCTTTGGGTTGTCATGTTAAGCATGATCATTAAACCTCAACTCTAATGTAAGAGCAGAATATTGAGGATTTAGTTTGGGAGGCCAGTTAATAGCCCCCGGTAGTGTTCGGCGACAGTCAGGGTCAAGCCGTAAACACTTCAGCCAATGTTATGAACGGCCCATCATTTAACATAGTCATCGGATCGCTGACCAATTTACGCTTATTGTGAAAATCAGTTTTCGACTTTCTCCACTGAGGTGCTTAACCATGTGAGCTGGAAGCACAATCGCAGTGGTTCTCCCTTTGCATCCCTAGCCGAACAAAACGGAACGTAGGAAGCAAGTGCAGGAGCCGGGCAACCTGACCGAAGACACAATTCGAAACCGATGCATATATAGCAATATCTGAGAATGTTTTTGCCGAATCCCTAAAGGTGTCCGGCGTTCTGCGAGACTAATGCTGGAAAAAGCACAAATAGTTTAAAAGTGCCAAAAAGCTTGGAAAACCAAGAAACGTCAGTAAAAACACGACGTCCGAACAATATCAAGTGTTCGGTGCCAATCCGAAAGTTGGTCTTAGAAAAAAGAAGTGCTTCTGTCGTGCTTTAACATGATACATCCTATCTCAAGACTTCGAGTGGGTCAGCCTACGGCTTCAACCTCCTATCCCGAGGGCGGAGTACTTCTCATCAGGCCAGTTTAGCAAACTAAATTCTAGTGGCTTTGAGAGAGAAATTAGGCTCCCCGGCTAGTGACTGCACACTCGTGTCGAAAAAAGGAGAGATAAATAATAATAATAAAACTTTGCAACGACTAAGAAGAAGAACACTTATTATAAAAGGGCTCAAATAAACTTAAGAGCCCCCAAGTGACTTGGGTAGAAGAATGATTGCATGTACCGAAGTACTTATATCATATCTATGTTCAACCAAATTTTAAACGCTTCTTAACCGACCGTCAGCTTCTCTCTCTTTGGTCAAGGATCGAAAAGTGTTATGTACTCCATCGGTCGAGAATATCGTCGGTGTTTTCAATAACCAGGCAATCAGGCCATAAGGTTGTAATAGACAAAGCGCGTTCAGGGAACTTATGCTATATTACCGTGAAGTGTAAGAAGCATCTTCGAAGAAAATAGTACCCCCACTGATACCTTTCTTCGGTGCTCATTGTTATTATGAGACTTGTGCAATAGATTTTTTGTACTCATGAGTTCCATTGTGTGCCGACCATCATTGAAAACTATAAGAGCGCTAGCTTTCGGCTTCACCCAGTCTGAGGTCCGGCTCGGGCGACCCGATCGTGACAATCGCAGAGGTGCTCCCTTTACTCCCTAGCCGAACAATCAGGAATGTAGGGGTAAACACAGGAGCGAGGCAACCCAGCTTGCAAATCGCTTAAGTCAATATGGTGCATATTGTGGCATAATACACGAACAAGGAATGAAGCCGTACAAGTATAATCATATGCAAGTGAAAAAGCTTTATGAAGGAAGCCCCCAAATGAATTGGGTATTTGAATTTATGCGTCACAAACAAAGTTTGGACAAGGAAATTTTTTTACAAGCAACTTTGTTCCAAAAAAATATAATGCTTGGTCGAACCGAACATAAGTTAAAAGTTAAAACTATGAGCATGAAAGCGACTTAGCTGGTTAATGTGTTCGGTATTGATGACGCGGTCCGAGCTTGGTGCAGGGCAATGTTCCATCCCCCAAGCTGGTCCCGAGGTGGCGGAGCGGAGAGCTCGACACGCCGAAGTGGTGACATAACACGGTCAATGCAGACCGGCAGAGTGACGTCGAAGTCACCGGATCATTTTCCTGTGCACAAAAAATAGTGCAAACCGGAGATAATAGTAATAATGATAATAAAAAAATGTTGCATAATGAATAATTTATGCAAAATGAGGAATAGAAGAAATATGGCCTGGCGCCGAAGTTAATGTCGATGCAAGGCGTCGGCGTGATGTAGTAAGGCGTGACAAAGCCTGAATTCACAGGTCGGTCCGAGCTCCGGATGCGGCGTTCACCGGACTATGTACGGAAACTGATCGAACTCCCACGCGACCATCGTTAATGCGGTCACCATTTGATAGACCTGTGTACATATCATGGACAAACCAGAATAATAATTTCTTGGGAAAAATGAACCCAAACAAGCAAAAAATACTAGGATTAATAGCACCTGGTTTATTTGTTAGCAATCCGAAGGAAGGTGATTCCCAAAATTGGGACTCGATCCGCGCACCCATTGCCTGATGGGTGATAAAGCGACGGCACGGCGATGCTGGCAAAGGTCAGCTCGCCGAGGCAAAGCCCTCGGTCCAGTTAACATGACGGAGCTGGTCGGCTAGTGACGCCGAAGTCTCCGGAGTATAGGTTGATGAAGATATGGCGAAGCCCCCGGTCCAGCCGAGATGTCGAAGCCTCAATGTCAGCCGATGAGTCGAAGTAGGTCGGCGTGAAGGACACCAGCTTGAAGAAGCAATAGTGCGGTCCTGCCGATGCAGGTCGTGACGTGGTCGATGCCGGCTTGATGATGCGACCGTGCGGCGATGCCGGTATGCCTGCTCCGTGTAATCCGTGGGGCGACGATGTTGCTGATGATTTATCCTTCGCGATGCCGGACTCTTGTTCGGCTTGCCGAGATAATGATCCGAAGAAGTTGAGCTCGGCTCAACAAAGTGACGACGTGTCTAGCGCAGGTCGGCAGCCGTGGAGTAATATTGCCGGACTGGTTTGACACCAGCATGATGTTGAAGATCATGTTCAAAAGATCTTAAAGTTAGTGGGATGTGTTCGGGAACAAAACACAATACCCCATACAAAACTTCCTTCAAAAGGATGTCCGAAATCCCGTTCATAAAAAAGATGAACTCGGGTCGGATTCGTTTTCTGCGCGCAGAAAACAGATCCGAAAAGTGATGCACTAATCGGAAGGTTCCTGGAGTTTGGACGGTCGGATCGAGCTGAAATTATGAGAGGTGTTAGATATAGGAATTCCGTAGCCGATCAACGGTCGGATCTTCCAAAGGACGTCCGAGCTAGAAGTTGGACACCACGCCCTAAACTCATCCAAATTCCCATCCAGATTTGACAGGGCTCCGGTATATCGTGGATTGCCAGAGATTCCTCCATCGGAACTCGACAAAATTTTCCAGGGTTGTTATAGACTCAATTCCGCACAATTCCACCAAAGCGATCGTCAAAGCGATATTCGAGGAGGTGGTGGCGGCAGATACGAGTTCGCTGTCCAAAAAAACAGCACGGTCGCTTGAGGGCAATGTTAACGTTGAGCCCCTGAGCTCCATAGATGATTCCTCCGTGATCTTGATAGAGATCGGAGTTGATGTTTGATGAAGGCCCTCGTCCGAACATGATGATCCGAACACGCGGCGCAATTCTTGGTCGAACCAAGGTGACCAGTCGAACTGGTGACGAAGACGTCGAAGTCGCAGTTGATCTGCAGGCGAGCCATCGATCCTTTTGTCGATCACACAGCGGAACTCTCAATGAAAGCACTAATGTCGGTGTCAAAACCGGCAGATCTTGGGTAGGGGGTCTCGAACTGTGCGTCTAGGCCGGATGGTAACAGGAGGCAAGGGATATGAAGTTTTACCCAGGTTCGGGACCTCTTGATGGAGGTAAAACCCTACGTCCTGCTTGATTAATATTGATGATATGGGTAGTACAAGAGTAGATCTACCACGAGATCGGAGAGGCTAAACCCTAGAAGCTAGCCTATGGTATGATTACTGTTCTGTATGTTCTATCGACTAGCCTGGCACTGGTTTATATAATGCACCAGAGGCATAGGATAACAAGAGTCCTAGCCGAATACGCCGGTGGGAAGGAGTCCTTGTCTTGATCGCCAAGTCTTGTGAAATCTTCCTTGTATGCGGCAGCTGTCCGAACTGGCCCATGAGTATACGGCCATGGGGGGCCTCGGCCCGATCTAATAAATCGGGAGACGACGTGGTGAGTACCCCCTAGTCCAGGACACCGTCAGTGACCCCTGCCAAAAGCCAAGAAAATGCTATCAATACATTATACTATGCAACTAAGCAATCTCAGCTCTTTCCATCAGTTGCTCTTATTATCATACCAATACAATGACCTACAAAAAATCAAGCTCATAAGCATAAACTAAAATAAGAAATTTATAGGAAAATATTATGAAGAATTTAGAACAACATCATAATTTGCCAAATTTGAATATTCAACCTTTCTATACGGGACAAGAATTGGGGAGACCCAAATAAAAGTATGTTCAGAATCGTGTAAATAACTTGTTCTAGATGTCAATAAATATACATTTAGTTTGAGTGGCCCAAAGTATACCACATATATTGTACAAAGGTAAAACAATGAGTATCATCCAATAAGGATAAGCTCGAGGTGATCAGAATGCGTATGGCGCATCAACTTACACTAAACCATTGGTCACACACATCGATTGCGTTCCTCCAATGGACATCCTTCAGGTAGTACATACATCTTTGTTACAAAATTTCTATGTTTATTTCCATTTAAGTGTTTCTTCTAAATTAGGAGGATCTCTTCTATACACAAAATCAAACCAAACACATAACAAGCATGCCAAAAATCAAGGTGTACATATGCAGAAATAGAATCATCTATATTTTTTTGTACACCACTAATTACTATAAGCGATGTCAATAATAAGTATAAAGGATGCACGCCGCGAAAAATTATTTTTGAACACAACATGTAAAAACATTTGCCAACCCTCCAATTTATATTTAGAAGTTTTTGTAAACATGTTTATCAAACAATACACTAGAAACGATTATTGAGATATTAGTTAGATCATAGAGATCTCTGCCATGATATCTAATACTAATACTAAAATATATGTGAACACACACACACACACACACATAGACACACACACACACACACACACACACACACACACACGCACGCACGCACGCACGCACACACACACACACAAACACATATGTATACATTATATAGTATGCGCAATTGTAAAAAATTAATCAAAGAGAACTTTGCAACACACAGTTTAAATTTAGCATATTGGAAAAGATTAGTAATGTACACCACAAATGTATAACAAATAACAACATAAGAAATATTTAGAAATTAACATAATCATATAGTAAATTATGTCAATTATTAATGGAAAATCATACTAATTAAGACGTATGTATGACTTTTTTAAATATAACAACTTAGTATAAAATTAGAGTATATGCCTTACAATGTGTTTGGTTTGGAGGAATTAGAATAAATGAGAATTAAAGAGGTATGAGACTAAAAGTCCCTTGTATGATTGGAAGACATGGGAGTTGAGGTAGGAATGGGAAGGAGAGTTAAGGGAGGGAACTCCCACAGATTTCTTCCCTGGGGCACCTGGTAATTTAGGTGGGGATTGAGAATTGAACAAAAAAGAAATAAACACTGGATTGATTCTCCACATTCACGGGTCCATCTGGATTTATTGTTCCCATTTCTGTTTTTGTTTTTCTCCATACACATGTTCATGCCATGTTTGATTGAGGATCCTGTACCGTAGATCTCGAGCAAGAGATGTATTGATAGGAATAAATCTCTCGTTTGCGACTTGCTGCCGCTGCCGGCCGGCCGGGTACTTGGTTGCCCTTTGCACGTCCACCCCTCAGCATATAGATTGAACGTTTATCTGACATGCTTATTGCACGATATGGTAGAACGGCAACTCTAATCAATGTTTAATTAGGATAAATACTAGCACTATTCTCATGCCTAAACTCACGCAACAACCAAGGCAATAACTACCTCTCAAATTCCCATTAGCCATTCGAGTCACACACCAAACAAAGGAATGGGACTAAAAATCAATTTCCCACATGTAAACCTCCCACAAACTCCCACCACTTAACTCACATTCCCCTACCTTAATTTCCCCAAAAACGCTGTTATTGTCTTGGTTTGTGGCTAATAAGTATAATTTGTGCTGGCATGACGAACTACGTGTCATCAAAGGTTCACTCACCTCCTGAGTACCACCTATAAGTTGTGCGCATCGATAAAACATTGGTTTATTCCTGGAGGATTCACGATCAGCGTGTCACCGTATCTCAAGCAAACCATTGTGAACAACGCGGCGATAGAGGTGAAAGAGATACTCATGGCATGAGGTAGTATATTTAAGACAGTAAAATTGAGCACAATCACGGACCCTCCCTTTGTTGGTGTTACTGACCGTCAGATCATGTTTTGTGGCAGTCCTTGTCTTGAAGCAGAAACCTAGAAGAGAAATTCTTTCTATTCCAAAATCCATCTTATTTCCGGTCCGCTTCATTTATTCCCTTACTAATAAATCCAATTCATCGCTAATGGTGAAACCAGCTTGTATGTACATCGCAAAACTAACATTTGATTGGTAGGTTTGATCAGCTCTTCTCACCTTTCCGTCGACATCTACTAAGGCTTCAGCTTAAGTGGGTTCAGCCGCCCCAAATTTGACTCGATCCAGGGTTATATATCATAAGGGATGGCTTCGACAAGGGGTTTGATTCGTTCTTTGAGCAAAAAGTTAAGGTCGGAATAGCGGAGTTTTTTCTTTGCTTCCAAGAACATAGATTCCTTCTTTTGTTGGATGCCTGCGTAATCCCATTTCAGCGGGTCCTCCATGACACACACGTCCTCTTCCCATCCTCTATCTCGTTGTGTGCCCGCTGACAACTCTTGTTGCCCACCTGAAATGTGTTGCCCATTGCTGCCCTCCTCTTCGCGATCCTAATGTCCCATGTTGCTGCAGTTGGCCGCCTCCCACCGCTACCCTTCCCTTCGGACCCCCACTCCCTCCGCCGTCACCGCCAGCCACATCTAGCTTCCTCCGAACTCCTCTCCCTCACGTCTTGATTCATCTCTTATCATCCCCATCCCTTCTGGCCATGTACATTGCATAAGGTTGGCATCTTTTGAACTCCTACCCCTCTGCTAATCGATCTGGTTCACGAGACCAATGTTTGTTGATACAGTTGAGGGATTTGCTTGTTTGTTTGCCATATGGAGCTGATCTTGTATTGTATCAAAAATTCCACCCCCATAGTGTTCACATGGGTAGTTGATAGCCTTGGTTGATCTTGCTTCATGCCTAATTTGTGTTTCCGTTGTGTTTGCAATGAGGACTGGGATCACGGTGATAACTCCATTTTGCATCATATTTTCTTACGGTTATATATATTGTTTTTGGTCATTATTCCACTTTATGATGCAATTCTAATGCCTTTCTATCTTAATTTGCAACATTTACATGGAGAGGGAGATTACCGGAGCTGGGATTCTTGACCTAAAAGAGCTACGTAAAGGATACATATTCTACAGAGCTCCAAATGACCTAAAAGTTCATGGAGATTTTTTTATTGAATATATAAAAAAACCATACTAGAGCAAAGAAATACGAGAGGGGGGCACCAGTTGCTCACAAGGCAACATGGCGCGACCAACCCCTGGGAGCGCCCTGATGCCTTGTGGGGCCCACAGCTGGCCTCCGGTGCCCATCTCCTGTTATATGAAGGGTTTTGACCTAGAAAAAGAAATAAGAGAAGCCTTTTGAGACAAAGCGTCGGCATCTCGAGGCGGTCTGGGCGATTCTGCCGGGGATACTTCTCTCCGGGGGGGGGGGGGAATCAAAGCCATCGACATCACCGACGATCCTCTCGTCATGGGAGGATCAATCTTCATCAACATCTTCATCAGCATCATCTCATCTCAAACCGTATTCAATCTTTGTCCCAAAACCCCAGATCGGTACATTAGCCCCTTCCAAAAGGGCGAGTCATTAGGTCTTACGGTAACCTGGGTAAAGTCTTAGATTGTAAGTATATGTTGCGTAGAATCTGTGCCCACATACCATTAGTCTCAACTGATAGCCTAGATAACCATTTGCTCAGCAAGCATTTATTTTTAATTTGTAAGTTATCAATCCCAAGCCCCGCTTGGTCTTTGGGTCTAGAAATAATATCCCACCTGATGATTTTGTCCTGGCCAGCAAAGTCCATGTCAATATCATCATACTGATTTGTCGGAGCGCCATTACAAATGCTACCACCGCTATTCTTAGAAGCAGTCTTCCAGGAGTGTGTGCACTCAAAACTCTCTTCGTCAAAACCTTCTCAAAGCCTCTTCTCTTGTTGTACCTCGATGTCACAATTTGAGTACAAAATCCCATCTTCATTGCATAATCACTGTACACGCGTTGTGCTTCATTAACATTGTCAAAATGCGTTCGAATGAATGGGATAATTAGCGGCGATGATACATCCTCATCATCTGGTTACTCAACAAGTGTCACAACATTTTCATCAGCATTGTTATGGGCATCATGGTCATTGTTATGCGTTGCATTTTTTTTTGAGAATCTCACAAAGCTTTATTACTGAATCATAATGTTCATAGGTACAAAAAGAAGATCGCCGGGTTGTCCTAGCCAAGTGTGTCGGCCAAACCCTAAAGATAACACATGCTTTGCGAGATTATGGGCCTCCGTATTGGAGGTCCTATACTCATGAGTAAACGAACATGAAATAAAGGTAGTTGCTCTAGTCTTGATTTCCTCGACAATGGCTCCAAATTCTGCTGAGCTTCCCTGTCTGATTGCATCTACCACCACCTTGCAATCGGAGGCAACAAGTAAATGGTTGATATAGAGATCTTCTGAAAGTGCTAATGCCTCCCGAACAGCTAGTGCTTCTAGCACTTGGGGGTTGTGCAGTCCTCTGAAAACGAGAGCTGACGCTCCCATGAACAAGCCTCTCTCATCCCTGCAAACCACACCAACTGTGCCAAACGTACCTGGGCATGACACGGCCGCGTCCAGATTGAGTTTGTAGTAATCTGTTGGTGGTGGAATCCACGTACGGAGTCGTGGTACTGCTATCCCATGTGCTTCCTCCTTCTTCTTCTTCAAAAACTCTATGTCTGATAAGTAAGCTTTGATGAAGTTGTCAGTGGCAAACGGAGTCTAGTATGTATCCTCATGTATAGCTTTCCGTCTTGCACTCCAAATCGCCCATAAAGTAACAATCATCAACTGAAATTGCTCCGGTGGAAGAGAGTCATTCATGGCAAAGAGCCACAGCCGTGCGTCAGGTTCTGAGGTTGCCCACATGTGCTCGGCCATCTCAGCTTCTGAAAGTGCCCACACACACCTAGACACATTACACTCCAGCAAAGAATGCCGCCAGCTATCCTGCCCTCCGCATAGGGAGCAAGCACTCGTAGTGGCCATATGACGATGGTTTAGGACATCTCCCGTAGGGAGTGAGTGTTGCGCCAATCGCCAAGTGAAAAAGCGCAGTTTCGGTGGCACTGACATGTTCCATAGCGAGTTCCACCCACTCATCTCATGTTCAGAGTTGGAAGGATCCTCCCTTTCCTCCAGCCATGCCTCGCGCCCAATCTTGATCTTGACAATCATCTTATAAGCTGACCGTACAGAAAAACGCCCCCTTGGATCATCATTCCATGCCGAGAAATCGTCCACACGCCGTGTACAGAGCGGTATTTGCAAGATCGCCTCCACATCAATGGGTATGAACACCTGTCTAAGCAAGTCCTCTCGCCACGTAGCTCTAGTGTGGTCGATCAGATCAGAAACCAGTTGCGGTGGGTCAGCAACTAAGGAGGCCACCGGCTTCATCATTCCGTCCCTTGGGATCCAACTATGTTGCCATATGTTCGTGGTAGTTCCATCACCAATACGCCGGATAGCTCCTTGGGTGATAATATCTCACCCATCAAGTATAGATCGCCACACCTGAGAAGGATGTGGACCTAGTTGAGCTTCAAGGACTATACATTGTGGAAAATATGATGCTTTAAGGATTTGTGCACTAAGAGAGGAGGGATCATTCAATAATCTCCAAATTTGCCGAGATAAAAGTGCCAAGTTGAAGATTTCTATATCCCGAAAGCCAAGTCCTCCCAAACTTTTCGGTCGGGTCATCAAATCCCAAGCTACCCAACATGGTTTCCTCTTGCCTCTCTTGCTCCCCCACCAAAATTGACGAATGAGTGACGTAATGCTTCCACAAAGGCCTCGAGGTAATCTGAAGCAAGACATCGAAAAAACTGGTAAAGCTTGAGCCACAGATTTTATGAGAACCTCCTTTCCTGCCACTGATAAAAGTTTCTCCATCCATCCCTTTATCCTTTCCCAAACTCTATCTCGTAAATATTTGAAGGTGCCATTTTTGGACTGTCCAACATCGGCCGGCAGACCCAAATACTTTTCACTCAAAGACTCATTCTGCACATTAAGTATATTCTTTATCTCCACCCTAAGGGTCTCCGGGCATCCCTTACTGAAAAATATGGACGATTTATCATAGTTTACCCTTTGGCCCGAAGCCAAGCAATATGCATCAAGTAGGTTTGAAACCTCATTTGCCCCCTGGACACTAGACTTGAAAAGCAGCAGGCTGTCATCTGCAAACAAAAGGTGGTTCACTACCGGAGCCGTGGGCGCCACCTTTATGCCACCGAGCACTAATGATTGAGAACTGTGTTTTAAAAGGCACGAAAGGCCCTCCGCTGCAATCAAGAATAAGTAAGGGGAAATAGGATCTCCCTGCCTGATACCCCTGGAAGGTGAGAAGCTCTCTAATCTTTCTCCATTAAACAAGACCGAGAATGAAACAGAAGTGATCATGCTCATAACTGTATGGATCCAATCTGGTGCAAAGCCAAGCTTAACCATAATTGCCTTTAGATAAGGCCACTCTAGTCTGTCATATGCCTTCATCATATCAAGCTTAAGTGCACAAAAGCTGTTTGTCTTGGATCTGTTTCTCTTCATGAAGTGCAAACATTCATACGCACAAATAATATTATCCGTGATCAACCTCCCGGGAACAAAGGCTGATTGCTGATTTTGTTATGCGTTGCATCATCCATGTTCTGATGCATGTTGTCTTCACTATCCATTTTCGAAGGCCCATTCAGATCAAAGCCACCTTTTTCATCTCCTGTCGTAGCCTCTAGCAGTTCATCATCAAGGAAAATCAATGGCTCTGGAGCACCATCCCGCAACAAAATCAGTGCACAAGTTATTGTTTTTGCAACTTCAAATATATATATGCAGATTCTACCTGATGGATGCAGTATATGAAACATTGTTTACACGTTCATGTAGTGGCCACTTTTAGTTGAAACTCAAATCAATCAGCAACATTTTTTATGCTAAAGACAAACCATGAAACAATTTTTAAAAAAATATTACACAAACAACCCTTCTATCAAGCATATGTTTCTATGAGGGGGGGAGGGGGTGGCTTATGATGCTATATTTTAGTTTAGAAACAAAATTCATCCTCTGTAGCAATTTTTTAGAGCATACATGCAAGACATTTTTGAGTAAATATTCGGACCGTAGGTTAATAGTTCATATCTGAACACAAAAACTACGTCCTTAGGTAAGTCGGACCATGTTTTTTTTTGCTACAAATAGAACATGCTTTTTTCAACTAACACATAGCATGTCTTGATTTATTAGTCCTCCTTGTATTTGGGGTCATATTTTGATCATAATTTTAGGTAATAAAATAGAAACTGGGATAAACAATATATGAAAACTATGTTCAAATACGAATCCAACAATATATTTTTTGTGACATGCATTAACATTTTGTTAGTTAAACCTACGGGTAAAATTTGGGACAAAATACAAAGAAGACCAATAAACCAGACAGAGGTAGTAGCATGTTGCACAAGTTCAAATATCAACTTCTTTTCTTCAATTTTGAGTAAATTCTTCTGCAGCATGTAGCATGTGGCAAGTGTCTTCGTAGCATATTTTTTCTCCACATAACACTAAGAAACGTGTACTAGCATTCAGTTTCAGAAACATGGAGAGGCATCCAACCGAACTTTTGTACATGTGGTGCTCATGAACTAAAATCAAGGTGTCATTGCAAGAATTCTATGAGAGGATGTACCTAGGATATTGGAGTATATTCTCACCTGATCGAATTCATCTCGACCATGGCGGGCTGCATGCTCGAAGACCACCGCATTGTTCATGTGTCGTTGCGTTCGCCGCAACATTAGTCCAACACCACCAGCGTCGAGCAGACGCGAAGGAACACAACATGGAAGGGCGACGGAGCTCATCCTAACAAGAGAGGTCGAGTCGAGATCCATGGCGGGTAGCAGCTTCTCACGGATGCAAGACACAGTTGTAGCAATTCCAAGGATAGGTGTGTTGTTTGGGGAGCTCGCCCCAAGCCGCGCTGGTCAGCGGACACAGGCCTCTGACTGTTCCGACCATCAAAGGAGACTACGGGGGCGACACAAACCGCACCTCCCGTGTTCTCAGGTGTGGTCGGGTCGGACGAATCAGCCATTGTAGCAAACAGTCATGTGTTTTGTAGCAATGATCGTGGGACGCACTCGTACGCTAGATTGGATGGAGGTGGGTTGCTCCATCATGTGGGTGGAAAGCGACCGGCCGAATTGTTGGACCGGCCAAGGTTATGTCATGAGTGACCGGGAATTACCTACTTTTAAGTCCCCGGTGAAAACCTTGAACCAGCCTTTAGAATTCGTACATACAACTTGAAATGGACGAGGAAAATGTTGATTTACCTACTCGCCTTCAGAAGGTTCATCGAAAACCAACCAAACCAAATCAGGCAAGAATGACACAAGGAACTCAAGTAATGCAACTGAGCAGGGGGCCAAGGTGACATCCCCAGTGAAACGAACTGCACCAAAACGCAAAGGGGAGGCTCCTGCCCAAGTATACCGTAGAATTGAATTGCCTCTTCTGACAAACCACGCTACAGCTACTACTTTGGAAGCAGAACATTCAGACGTGGCCATGCAGAAGAGTGCAGATGATGGTGAGGAAAATGATGGTACAGTGAGAGAGGTAAAGAAAAAGAAACCAACACCTACGAATTCTGAATCTTCGGCAGAGGATGCTAGTCGCCCCTGCCTGAAGCAATGATTTGCCTAAGCTGGAACTGCCGGGGGCTTGGGAACCCCGAGGCAGTTCGCGAGCTTCGCAGTGTCGTGAAGCAAGAAGGCCCCGCTCTGGTTTTTGTCATGGAAACAAAGATCCGAGGGAAACGTGTGGAAAAATTGCAGCAGACGCTAGGGTTTGCTGGCTGTTTTGCTTTGGACAGCAAGGGACTAAGTGGGGGCATTGGCCTCTTTTGGTCTCGTGATGTAATAGTGGAGCTCAAGAACTATAGCTCGAGCCATATCGATGTTGTGGTTTGCGATGCACTCAACGCCTCGGTGAACTGGAGGTTCACCGGGTTTTATGGAGCGCCAAGGGCAGAGAACAGACACCATAGCTGGCGATTCCTACGTACCCTACACAACTTACCTCATTCCGAGTGGCTGTGTATGGGTGATTTCAACGAAACCCTTTATGGGGAAGAGCATTTTAGCAGTACAACTCGACCGGAGTGGCAAATGAGAGTTTTCTGCGATGTTGTCAGTGATTGTGCTTTCCAAGATTTGGGGTGGTCTGGGGTTCCCTACACATGGGACAACCGACAATCCGGTAATGCAAATGTTAAGGCTCGGCTTGATCGAGCTTTCGCTAACGAGGAGTTCTAACAGAAGTACGAGCATGCTATAGTGCGCCATGTGTGTTCCTTAGAATCTGACCACTGCTTTGTAGTGGTGGATCTTCGACACCATCCACCCAACAGACATGCTTCAAAACCTTTTCGCTATGAGAACGTTTGGCAAACTCATAGTGACTATGAACAGCTGATGACTGAAACTTGGCGTGCACAAGCAAAGGAGCCGGGTCTGCTCGGGATCATGAACTCTCTAGAAGCCCTACAACAGAAACTAGCGCCTTGGGGGGTTCGGGAATTCGGGTGCTTAACAAGGACCGTCCGTCAGCTGCAAAAATGACTTGACAGACTGCGAAGACAGTCGGTTGGACGGGGCCCTTCAGATGAAGAAAAAGCTACCATGTCAAAGCTCCGAGAGGCATTGAAGTTGGAGGAGATATGGTTAAAGCAGCGATCACGTGTCCCTTGGCTTTGCGAGGGAGATCGCAACACGGCCTACTTTCAAGCGCAGGCTAAGCAACGCCAACGCATTAACAAGATCGCTAACTTACAGCGGTCTGACGGCTCAATCTGTGCTTCGGGGGAGGAGGATAAGGAAGAGATACTTGCTTTTTATCAAAGTCTCTACACGTCTCATGGGTACAGCAACAGTGATGAGCTGTTATCGCATGTACCGAACCGGGTCACGCCGGTGATGAATGATCTTCTTTGTAAACCGTTCGATGAATCAGAGATTCGGGTTGCCCTCTTTCAGATGGCCCCGTCAAAAGCACCGGGGGTGGACGGGTTTACAGCAGGTTTCTACCAACGCCATTGGGATCTACTCAGGCATGATATAGTCCCGACGCTATTGGAGTTCTTAAATGGTGGTGAACTACCGGCGGGGCTCAATGACACTTCCATCACTTTAATCCCAAAGGTACGCCACCCGCAGAATATCTCGCAATATCGGCCCATTGCTTTGTGCCCAGTACTCTATAAGATTGTTGTTAAAGCCATTACCAATCGTTTAAGGCCTTGCATGGATGAGATTATTAGCGAGGAGCAAAGTGCTTTCGTCCCGGGTCGTTTGATCACAGACAATGTTCTTGTTGCATTTGAAAGTGTACATACGATGAAGAGACGGAAGAAAGGGAAAAATTTCTCTTGTGCAATCAAACTGGACATGATGAAAGCTTATGATCGAGTCGAGTGGCATTTTCTTGAAGCTATGCTTTTGAGGCTTGGATTTGCTGGCAGGTTGGTGAGACTGATCATGAAGTGTGTCACATATGTACGTTTCTCTGTGCGTGTTAACGGGGAGCTGTTGCCCTACTTCACCCCGTCGAGAGGCCTCCGGCAGGGATGCCCAGTTTCGCCATACCTTTTCCTGCTATGTGCTGAAGGCTTCTCTGCTCTGATTAATCACTATGGAAATTTCGTTGATCGTGGCATTAGAGTGAATCACAGAGCGCCTTGGGTAAGTCATCTTTTGTTCGCTGATGATAGCTTGATTTTCATCAAGGCGACCCTCGAGAGTGCAACTAGATTGAACGACATCCTCATGATCTATGGTGCGGCCTCTAGCCAATGTGTTAACAGATCAAAAAGTTCTATATACTTCAGTCCTAACACACCGGCGGCGCTCAAAACAAGTCTGAAACAACTTTTGAATGTCCATTCCGAAGCGTTTTCAGAGCGTTACCTCGGCCTCCCCACTGCAATCGGAAAGATCTCTAGTGGAACCTTCGAACATATTGGAGATCGGGCCAAGGGTAAGATGCAAGGCTGGTCAGAACGCTTGTTTGCATGTGCCGGGAGAGAAACCCTAATCAAGTCAATCGTTCAGGCCATTCCAACTTTCAGCATGTCATGCTTTCTGCTGCCAAAAACTTGTGCAAAGGTTTGACATCAAACATGGCAAAATTCTGGTGGGCGAGCTCTCTGGACAGACGTGCTCTTGATTGGATTGCGTGGGACAAACTTGCTACACAAAAAATCAAAGGGGGGATGGGCTTCCGTGACCTCCAACAGTTCAACATTGCCCTTCTTGGGAAACATGGCTGGAGGTTCATGACGAAACCGGACTCACTTTGCACCAGAGTTATGAAAGGAAGATACTTTCCTGATTGTGATTTTATGCAGGCTACTATACCAAAGTCAGCTTCTGCTACTTGGAGGGCGATCATTGCTGGTCGTCAAGCACTTAATGCAGGCCTTGTTAAGAGAATTAGTGATGGCACTACCACCTCGGTGTGGGAGGATCGATGGCTGCCATCGACCGTATCCATGAGACCGCTACTCAGGCCGCCAAACACGACGATCAACATGGTGAGCGACTTGATCGACTATGATAACTGGTCTTGCAATCGGGATCTGGTCCGCGCAACCTTTATCACACCCGATGCGGACGTGATCCTGAATATACCCCTACGTCACGGCGGCGGGGAGGACTTTTATGCTTGGGCACATGGGAGATCTGACACTTATTCTGTTAAAACAGCCTATCGAGCTCTAATGAATCAAAAAGAGCATGCAACTCTAGAAGAAGGGCAGGTAGCAGGACCATCAGAGAATGAACAACATATGTGGAGTGCTTTATGGAAGCTCAAAGTAGTTCCCAAGGTCAGGGTGTTCTGGTGGCGAGTTATTCGAGGAATCATCCCAGATGAGAAGACACTCCAACACAGACACATAAAGGAGACAAGCTTATGCAAGCTCTATCTCGCGATGGACGAGGATCTGATGCATGCATTAGTGCACTGTTCTCATGCAAGAAGCTTTTGGGAGGAGGCCCGGTTGCTCTTTGAGATCTCATTGCCAAGGCTCCACCCCAACACTTGGGCGCGTGACATACTCTGTGAGCAACGTTTCTCAGAGAAAGACCGTGCCATCATTATCACGGTCATGTGGGCTATCTGGATGTCCCATAATAGGAGGACACATGATCAAGATATCATCGACCCAGCATCTTCGGTTCGGCGTATCCGGGAAGACCTGGCGTTGCTTGACATTCCCCGGCAGAGTCTCATACCACTGCCAGGCCACGGTTGGCGGCCGCCCGAGACGATCTACGTCAAGGTGAATACAGATGCTGTGATCCAGCGCGATGCTGGCAATGCGGGTGCGGGTGGCGTCGCCCGCTCTTCATTGGCTTTCCTAGGTGCATGGTGCAAACCCCACATGGGGGTCACGGATCCTTTCATTGCCGAAGTGCTCTCTCTTCGGGAGGGCACCATCTTTGCAAAGCTTCGAGGATTCACGCACGTGCAACTGGAAACCGACTGTCTAGAGGCAGTAAACCTCTGGAACTCTAGCTACACTGAGTTTTCGGTAGTAGCACCGATCCTGTCTGAAATTAGAGAGCTCTCTGCTAGCTTTTTGTCTTTCGATATTTCTCATGTAAGTAGAGCTGCTAACGGTCCTGCACACTTGTGTGCTAAGCGTGCATGTACGCTTAACGTGACCGAGAGCTTCCTGACCAGCAGCCTCTTGGCACTAGTAGAAAAAGGGTCAAACGTGAAGCACATTAGTGCCGGTTTGATTTTGGCCCGATACTAATGGTACCATTAGTGCCGGTTCAAACGGATTTGCATTAATACCGGTTCGTGTTGAACATTTAGTACCGGTTTGTGGCACGAACCTGTACTAAAGGGGTGATGGCAGGCTGGCGTCAGGCCGGGGCCCCACGATCACCTTTACTACCGGTTCATGGCACGAACCGGTACTAAAGGGCTAACCTTTAGTACCGGTTCGTGCCATGAACCGGTACTAAAGGGGTCTGACCTATAGTACCGGTTTGTGACACAAACCGGCACTATAGGGCAATTTTCAAACTCTACCCCCCCCTCCCGTGTGTCGCCATTTCAGTTCTGGAAAAATCAAAAGAAAATGATAAAAACTTCAAAAAATAAAATCCTTCGAGAGGTAGTTATATTACTACATCTACTAGATAGGAAAATTTAAAAACTACAATTTGGACATGTTTTGCAAAAAGTGCAGGGAAAATGTAAAACGGCTATAACTTTTGCATACGATGTCGGAAAAAAAACGTATAATATATCAAAAAGTTCAGCACGAAAATCCGCATCCGATGGAGGCGGCCTACGGCCTGTTTGGAATTTTTTAGAATCCTCAAATTCCAAAAGGAAAAAAAGATATGGTCAAATTTCAGTTTGTTTAAAATTTTTTGGTTAAATCTGGTCAAACTACTTATTCAAGAAGTATTAATGTTACTACATAATTATTCAAGAATATTAGTGTTACTAAATAATTATTTCAATTTTTTGAATTTTGGTTAAATCTGGTCAAACTATGGTCAAACTGTGGTCCAACTATGGTCAAACTTATTCAAGAAATATTAGTGTTACTAAATAATTACTGTTTTTTAGAATAATAGTTTCAAACTCAAACGGTGAAATGTGTGACTTCATGCTCAAGCTAAACTTGTGAGGGTTAATAGGATTGACATCTTACTATTGTCAGGAAAACAACAAGTGCAGACTCGGAAACAAAGAAGAATAGAAACCGAAAGTTAAGCATGCTCGGGTTGGAGTAGTGAGAGGGATGGATGACCGGTCGGGAAGTTAAATGATTTGGAATGAGTGATCCACACTTGAGCAGTTAAGAGAGGTGATTAGAGACTAAATCATCAAATAATTCAAAAAAATAAAAAAATCAAAAAATTTTTTTCCAAAATTTCAAAAAAAATTCAAAAAAAAAAACTTTAGTACCGGTTGGTAACACCACCAACCGATACTAAAGGTCCCCCATACCAGGGCGCGAGCTCACGCCACGTGGTGGCACTTTAGCGCCGGTTCGTACCGAACCGGTACTAAAGGGGGGGGGGGGGGGGCGCTTTAGTGCCGGTTCCATAACCGGCACTAAAGGCCCTTACGAACCGGCGCTAAAGCTCTGTTTTCTACTAGTGTGGGTGACTGTCCAGCGAACACTTTTATTTAATAAAGCTCTCTAAATCCCCCGCAAAAAAAAAATACTCGCCTTCTAGTGGATAAGCCTGTCTCGCGGGCATCGAGTGGACAAACGCGGCCCCGTTGGAAACAAAACGTTGGTGTGGTACAAATCGAAGACAGTAGGTACACCGTACGCACCGCGCCTGCGACGCTGACGCGCGGCGTTGAAAAGAAGACGAGCCGAGGACCGAGGTGCGCACGGTACGAACTTAAACGCGGTCGACACACCCGGCCATGCATGCGAACGTGTGGTGTGTGGTGTGGCGGCGAACTGGCGACGGACGACGACGTGCCGGCGCCCGCCGTCGCGATCGGTCGACCTCGCTAGGAAGAAGTACTACTAGCTAGGAAGCCAGCGCAGCAGTGGGCTAGAGCTGGCGGAGGCGAAACCGGAGTCGGGCGCCCGCCTACGAGCAGAGACACGGGGTAGCAGGGGGCGGCTGCATGCCTACGAGCCGGGACGTGTTTTTACTTTTTAAAGGGAAGAGAATAGTGGTATGTATGGTGCAAGTGTCTGTGCACATCGGTCGCGTCGCGTCGGTCGAGAGCACTGGGTTTGGGTCGCGCTTCACATCTGCTCCGTGTGGCTCGTCCAGGAGCGGGTCACTCACACAGATGGCTTGCTGTCGTGTTTGCAGCACACCACTCCTCGCTCGCCGTAAAAGCGTAGAGAACCGTGCGGACCACGCACGGGTCGGCCACGAAACGAAACACATTTTCCGTGTTGGTGTCTGTCTGGAGAAATGCTGCTCCGTATCATACATGACGAGAAGAATTTGGTTATCCGCGAATCAATCTGTGATTGAGTTGGTTAGATGGACAGTGGTATCCTCAACCCACCAGAGCTCAAATCCTGGTGCTCGCATTATTCCTAAATTTATTTTAGAATTTTCGGCGATGCCGCTCAGTCTCTCGGAGGTGCTCATAGGGATAGGGTGTGCGTGTGTGCGTTCACAGGGGTGAGTGTATGCGCGTGTATATGAACACTTGTGTCTGTACTGATGCTATATAAAAAAGAAGAAGAATTTGGTATGGTCAAACCTAGTACGTGCAAGAACACGGCGGGCAGCTGCGTGCGGTAGTATTGACTCCTCCGCGTCGGTCGGTGTCCAGCGGGCTGGGGGTCGGTATTTGGCAATGGATAAAAAGCTGCTTCGACCCCCTAGCGTGGTACTCCCCCGGCCTGCATGCTGCGGCGCTGATGCGGTGACCAGTGACGCGTCCCGCCAGCCAAGGTCGCGGCACCATTGAACACGACACAAGGTACGCGGGCATAAATGAGCTCGTTTCATGCGATCGAACACGACGCCCCGGCCGGCCGGCCATCGATCGTGTCGTCACTCCCGGCCGTACCACGGCGAGGAACGACTCCGGCGACCGGTCATTTGCAAGTTTCCGCTCGCTCGTACCGCCGACGTGCAGCGGACAGGGAGGACTCATGAAGCTGAAGGGTTTGGATTAGTGTTCATGCTACTACTCCACAATGAGCTTCCCCATGAGAAGCCAATGATCCCTATTGAAGCATCTAAACGATTTTTGTCTAGCTATGCGAAATCATTACTCATGATCAGTCAGTGCCCGTATGGAGATATCATCAAGGGGAAGCTACAAAAATATATTGGAAGAGGTAGTATTGCATACTCCCTCCTTCCATCTATATAGGGCCTAATACATTTTTCGAGGCTAAGTTTGACCAAATGTTAGAGCAATAATATATGACATGCAAGTTACACAAAGCACATCGTCAAATTCCTATGCGAAAGGAGCTTTCAATGATGTAATTTTCACATTATGCATGTCATCTACTATTAATCTTGTCAATAGTCAAACGCGGTCTTAAAAAACGCATTAGGCCCTATATAGATGGAAGGAGGGAGTAGCAGCAACAGCGAGTCAAGACGTCCGGCCATGGCATCATGAGAACCTCCGCCGGAAAATAATGTCAAGCTAAACTTTGATGGATCATATGTCGCCTGCCGCCAACGGATCCACAGGAGCGGGCTTGGTGATCTATGCCGCCTGTAGATGGCTCTTAAACTGCCATGGGCCGATCGAGGCCGAGGTCGCTGCATATGAGGGACTCAAGTTGGCGTTGCATTGGTCCCAGAAGCCGCTACTAGTGGAGACGGACTGTGCTGAAACTTTGTCTCTGGCCAATGCTTGCTCACCCGATCGATCAAGAAACATGTACCAAGTGGCTGGAATCTCAGACCTATTGAAGGAGAGGCAAGCTCAAATCAAGAAGATTAGTCGGACGCAGAAGAATGGCATCCATTGGACGAGCAGAAGAACGAGCGGCATATTGGTTAGCAAATGTTCCTACGGAGATTAGCATTATCATTATGAATGATTGTAAAAACATTATCAATTAAGTAATGAAATGCTTTCCCCCGCAAAAAAATATGCTACCACTACTCCTAATGGTGGTCGTTGCCCATTGCGCCGTCTGCCACGGCGCCCATGCCGATGGCCATGCATGCATGCATGCCGGAGGCCCCGCCGTCTGGTTGCCGAGGCGCATGCGACTCCAGAGAGACGAGACGATGAGTTCCGGCGTCGGGGCGCGTGGCGGCATCCGGCTGGTTCTGTTGGCCTCCCGGCGTGCTCAACCAACAACGGCCTCGGCCTCGATCGTCTCCAATACACCAAATGCGCATGTACGAGTATTTATTTACTGGTTGCAGGACGCCGCAGGCAGCCAGAGCAGAGACACGGCGTCGCTACAGCAGCACACTACTCCCCTTGGCGCCTGCTCTCGGCAAGCTCTGGCCGGCCCGCCTGGTTAGTTAAAGTGCTCCTCCTAGTACCTGTACACGAGTGGGTCACGTACGTGCAGTGCGCACAGTGTCCTGTCTTCCGTTCATGTCTCTCGTTAAAGACTAATCAAGTTGTTAATGAGGAGCTAGTTGCTAGGGCTCTATCGCTTGGCGTGCTCCTGTTTCTAGGAACAAACACTCTCCTCGGGAGCACCAATGTTTTCGCCTCATCCTCTCGGACCGTCGCCACCCCATTCCAAGTAAACCCAGGCTACGACGATTACATGCGGGCCATGGTTGTGGGGCCGGGTCCGCGCACGGTCAAGCGAGAGGGAGCGAGCGCGCGCGTGGAAAGTTGCGCCGTGTCCGCTGCCGCCCGGGCGTGTCTCGTGAGCAGCGAGGCAGTAGGAGTAGACTCGTAGTAGCAGCAGCTAGCAGGAGAGAGACAGAGGGAGAGGGGGGGGGGGGGTCAGGGGTATAAGCGCCATTTGCACCTGACAGCGAGCTCAGTGCCTCAGAGCTCTGACTAGCTGCAATGCAATGCAAGCGAGACTGCAAGCTCGCCGGCCGGGCCCCATAATATCCATGCCAACGTACGCCTCCGTGCGTCGTGTGCGACGATGACGGCGTTGCCGGACGGGTTCCAGTTCCACGCCTTTGGAGCCGGTGGCTTTTGGGACAGAGGCCCAGAAATGGACCGTGTATCCTTTGCGTGCCTGCGTCCGCGCGCGCGCATGCCACCATAGGTGGGACGGAATGGGAGTGGGAGGGAGGAGAAAATACGGGCATGCCGGACTCTGAGGTAGGGTGGCCGGCGGGCGAGTGAGCTCACCGGATCGGCCACTGGCCTCCCCGGGCGGCCAGTGCACGTGAGCGGCTCTCGTCAACTACCACCGTCGGCACGCCTAGACGCATGCGCGAGTAGAGATGGAATGAAAATGTGCAACAGAAAATACAGTAGGAAAATGAGTACTACGTCACGTATATATCGTAGCAACACGCTAGCGCGTACAGTGCAATAGTAAAAATCTCCGCACGCACACGCTCGACTGTTGGTTTGTTGGTTGATTAGTTGGCCCTGTGTTGTGATTTGGCTGGCCTGCAACTTTTTCGCGGGCGGCAACGTACACGCGCCCGCGCCACACTGGACGTGTTTGCATGACCCGCCCGGCAGCTTTGGCTGCTTTGTGTCTGCTTCAGTGCTTGCTTGCGCCTGCATTCTGCTCTCCGTGCCGTGTGCTTTTCGGTTTATCAGTTGGAACCAACACGACACGAGCTCGCACCGGTGTACAAAGCAGTAGTTGGTATAAAACCGATTTTTTTTTATTTTTACCGAATAAACCGAATATGTGGCCCATTAGCATTTCAGCCCAACGCGGCAACGCCACATCCCGCCGCACGGCCGCATCCCTCGTCCCTCGACCTAACCTAGCCGCCAGCCAGAGCCAGAGCCAGGTGCGAGTGAGAGGCTGAGAGCGATTCCCTCCCCAAGTCCACGACCTAGAGTAGAGTGTGTGAGGCGGCGACGGGCGACGGGCAATGGCGGCTGGCGCCAAACCCTAGCGCTCGAGCAGCGGGCACCACGGACGGCGGCGCGCTCAGCGCTGCTACAAGCGGTACCCCGACGGCACAAGTCTCTGGCACCCCCTTCCGAGTCTGTCGCTATCTAGTCGTCATGGGTTACAACATGGGGTGCTTCCTCATATATATAAGAGGCCAAGGGTAAGGTTTTGGTCCGCCCCATGAGTGGCGGTAGGTCTCTGCCTGTGGCAACCGCTTAGGCGAATCCCAGGCGATCCCCTTCCGGCGTCTGGTGGGTGCGCCGCCGTCCCCGTCGGCCTTGCCCCTGGGGCCTCTTCCCCGTCTGGTGGGAACCCTTCCCTCCCCCCCCCCCCCGCCCATCCACCACAAGGCCTTAGGCGCGTTGCTAGGGTGCGCCGTCGTACACCACCTGTAACCCTAGCTTTTCTCTGTCCTCTGTGCTTTGGGGGATTCCTGGTCTGGGGTGAGGATGGATCGTGTCGAGGGTCTGATGAGGAATCTAAAGTTGTCTGATCTGGAGAGCAAGGGGCGGAAGATAGCCTGGAGTGGAGGAGGAAAGGGGGGGATCGTGGAACCGCAAGCTCTCGCGAAACTGATGCCGGACAAACCGGCATTTGCGGATGGGGTGGCGAATGCGCTGGGGAAGGTCCTGTGTCCCTTGAGGGGACTAAGGTGCAAAGATCTGGGCGACAACATTTTTGTGCTTACTTTCCATCAGCAGTCAGGAAAAAGGAAAGCCCTCGATGACGGACCCTGGATGTTTGGGAAGTCTCTGTTGGTGATGGAGGATTTTGATCCAAGCAAGGGTATCAAGGACTACAAGTTCACAACGATCCCGATATGGGTCAGAGTGTTTGATTTGCCACTGGGGATGATGTGTCGTGAAGCGGGCCTTGCAATTGGGGAAATAATAGGAGAAGCCCTCGAAGTAGATGCCGGCGCGGACGGTATGACAGTGGGAAAATACTTGAGGATCAAGGTCCGTATGGATATTACAAAGCCCATCATGAGGGGTTTCGTGCTAGATGCTGATGATGAGAAGGAAATAGAGGAGAAGAACTTAACATAAGAAGAAAGGAGAAAGAGGGAGCAAGAAAATTGGCGTCGGTTCGAATATGAGTTCTTGCCCGATTTCTGCTACATCTGTGGCAGGCTTGATCATGTTGAGAGTGGCTGCTCTATCAGGCTGAAGAGGGGGGAGGAGAAGCAGTTCGGTTCTTGGCTAAAGGCCTTTATACCGAAATTCACGGGTGAAAATAATAGAGGCAGCTGGAATGAGGGCCATAACAATTCTCGAGGGCGAAGCTATGGGAGTGGAAGAAGCCTTAGTCTGGGTACCTCTAAAGGCAGGTCAGGCAGCGACAGCGACAGTTGGAGGAAGGAGAAAACAGGATCAGGGCAACAGTCAGTAGAAAATGGGACTAGGGAGGAGGAGGTCACAAGCCCTCTTAAGAAACAAATTGCTCAATCACGGGTGCAGGAGGGAATCAGTGGGGATGAGGACCCGGGAAGGGAGACAGAGCGGAGGAGGCAGCTCACATTTGTGGAATCCACAGCACAAGAGACACCAATGGGGGGCGGAATGGAGATCTCGGGCTCTAAGGGGTTGTGATGGGGGAGATGTGTCAAATGAGACCGGCGTGGAGAAAGGAAAGGGCGGTGTAGGCGTGGGAGTTTCGGTGGAGTATGTGATGGGAGATCAGGGAAACAACAAAAAAGGTGGCAAGGGGGGAGCTAAGTTTCATAGGCTTAACAGAAAGGGGAGGGAAGATAGTAGTTTGCCCTTGGGTGTCAAGGTGGGAGAGAAGCGGGGAGGAGACGAGATGGACTGTGACGAAGGGGAGGGTGGAGAAGCAAAAAAGAGCAAGACCGGACAGAACACTGAGGATAAAAATGGAGCGTGGCTGTCGAAACAGCCCTGCGAGCATCAATGAAGGTAATACCCTGGAACTGCCGGGGGCTTGGGAACCCATCGGCGGTTCGGAGCCTTCTGGACCTCCAGAGGGTGGAAGAGCCCGACATCCTTTTCCTTTCAGAAACAAAGATGAAGGAAAAGGAGCTGGATTTCTTAAGGTGGCGGATGAATATGGTAAATATGGTGGCAAGAGACTGTGAAGGGCGGAGTGGCGGTCTGGCTCTTTTCTGGAGGAGGGGAGTTGAGGTGAATCTGAGATGGAAAGGGAGGTACCATATCGATGCCGAGGTGGTGGAAGATAATGGTACAAGGTGGAGATTGACGAGAGTGTATGGTGAATCTAGAGCGGGCAAGAAAGAGAACACTTGGAGGCTGTTCCGCACATTGTATGGCCAGTCGGATCTCCCGTGGTTGTGTGTGGGGGACTTTAATGAGATCCTCTTTGCCAGTGAGAGGGAGGGTGGGCCGGCTCAGGCCCAGGGATGTATGGATGCCTTTCGGGGGTTCTTGGAGCAATGCGAGTTGGAGGACTTGGGTTTTGTGGGGGACCCATTCACTTGGCGAAATAATTGGCAAATGGTGGCTAGGTATACCCGTGAGCGACTGGACCGAGCGGTGGCGAATGCCAACTGGAGGTGTTTGTTCCCACTGCACAAAATCATAAATGGGGATCCTAGACATTCTGATCACCGCCCAGTTATTGCAGAGTTGAATGGGCAGAGTAAGCTAATGGGCGATGGAAAGGGGCCAAGTGGTTTTCGATTTGAGGCGCGCTGGCTGCAGGAGGAGGGGTGTGCAGAGGTAGTTGAGGGGGTGTGGAATGCATCTTTTGTGGATGGGGGGGAGGTTCGGTGGGGGAGGCGATCAGGAGGGTGGGAGGGAGTTTGCTGAGGTGGGATAGAGAAGTGCTAGGGGAGCTTAAACACAGAATTAAGGTTGCTAAGAGAGACCTTGAAAGGTGTAGGAGAGGAGGGATCAGCCAAGAGCAGACTTCAAGGGAGCAACTTTTGAGATACAAACTGGACCGACTCGAGGATCAATATAACTTGTACTGGCAGCAACGCGCACATGTAAATTGGCTCCAGAAAGGGGACCGAAACACGAAGTTCTTTCATGCTCAAGCATCGGAGAGGAGGAGAATTAATACGATTAGGAGCTTAAAGAGGGAGGATGGAAGTGTAGTGGAGGGGGAGGAAGAGATATGACCTTTTATCACTAACTACTACAAAAGTTTGTTCTTATCCTCTGCAGGCCCACTAAACGATGACATCTTCCGTCATGTTCCTTCCTCGGTCACTCCGGAGATGAATGAGATGCTAGCCAAGGCCTTTACTGGTGAAGAAATTAAGGGAGCCCTTGATTCCATTGGTGATTTGAAGGCGCCAGGCCCGGACGGTATGCCGACAATCTTTTACAAAAGATTTTGGCACATGGTGGGGCCCAAGATTCAGGAGGAGGTCCTAAGAGTGCTCAACGGTGGTGAGATCCCGGAGGGGTGGAATGAGACAAACATTGTGTCAATCCCCAAGGTAAAAAACCCAGAGTTTCTAACACAGTACCGCCCAATCAGCCTTTGCAATGTGCTCTATAAACTCATATCAAAGGTTATTGCTAACCGGCTGAAAGTAATTTCCCGGATTTGATTTCTCCAACGCAGTCAGCCTTTGTGCCTGGCCGGATGATCACTGACAATGTGCTCCTAGCCTATGAGATCACTCATCTGATGCACAAGAGGAAGGGAGGCAGGCAAGGGCTCGCTACAATTAAGCTGGACATGAGCAAGGCGTATGATCGAGTTGAGTGGGACTTCCTGGAGAAGATGATGCATAAAATGGGCTTCGCTGCCGGTTGGGTGAGTTTGATCATGAAGTGTGTAAGATCTGTTTCCTATCGTGTCAAGTTTAACCGGACACTGACTGAGGTTGTCTTTCCCCAGAGAGGCTTGCGACAAGGTGACCCATTATCGCCATATTTGTTCATCCTTTGTGCGGAAGCTTTCTCCATCTTGCTGCAGCGAGCTGAGCTGGATCGCTCCATTGAGGGGGTTCAGATCTGTCCGGGGGCTCCTAGTATCAATCATCTTTTCTTCGCGGACGATTCCTTGATTATTATGAGGGCTACCAGTGAAAGTGCAACTCGACTGCAAGAGATTCTGGATGTCTACGAAAAACAGTCTGGCCAGAAAATCAACAGGGACAAGTCGTCCGCTTTCTTCAGCAAGAAAACGAGCAATCATAACAAGCAGCAAGTTTTGCAGGTCCTTGGTATCTGTACTGAAACACAAAATGAGCGCTATCTTGGTCTACCAGTACATCTAGGAGCAGCAAAAAGTAAGGAGTTCGAGTACATCAAGGAAATCATCTGGAGGAGAATCCAGGGTTGGATTGAGAAACTCTTGTCCAAGGTGGGGAAGGAGACTCTGATAAAAGCCGTGGCCCAGGCCATCCCAACCTATGCATTGTCCTGTTTTGACCTAACCAAGAGCTTGTGTGAAGAAATTAGCTCAATGATTTGTCGTTACTGGTGGAGTCAGCAAGGCAGGCAACATAAGTGTCACTGGATCGGGTGGGAAAGACTCATGAAGGCGAAGAAGGATGGTGGGCTGGGTTTCCGTGACCTTCATATTTTTAACATGGCCATGCTCGCTCGTCAAAGCTGGAGGTTGATCCAAAACCCTGAATAGCTTTGCGCGGTGGTGTTGAAGACGAAGTACCACCCTGATTGCTCAATTCTAGAGGCCGGTGAGCATAGGGATATGTCCTACACCTGGCGCAACATTCTTCGAGGCCGCGACCTGCTTAAGGAGGGCATTGTTTGGCGAATTGGGGATGGCACTCAAGTAAACTGCTGGATGGATCCGTGGCTGCCGAGGGGGGTGGCAAGGAGACCTGTTGCTCACAAAGGGAGGTCCATTGTGTCGAAGGTATATGGGTTGATCAATCCAATTACTGAAAACTGGTATGAGGAGCTTGTGAGGGAGCTTTTTACCCATTACGATGCTCGGTTGATTCTGGCCATACCATTGAAACTGGACATGGAAGATGCAGTCTCTTGGCATTTTGACAAGAAGGGTTTTTTTTCAGTGAAGTCTGCCTACCAACTAGGAGTGAACCTGAAGGATGCTAATAAGCAACAAAACTCTGGCCCCTCCAGTGAGCAAGGTAAGTCCCTGAACAAGTGGCAGCATATTTGGAAGCTTCAACTCCCAGGTAAGGTTCGCATGTTCCTGTGGAGACTAACACACAACATCCTTCCTACTCTGCTCAATATCAAAAGGAAACACATTGAGCTGGATACTAGATGTCCCATGTGCCAGAGGCTGGATGAAGATGGTGGTCATTTGTTATTGAAATGTAAAAAAGTGAAGGTGATTTGGAGGGAACAGAATTTGGAGGATATTCGTGTGGCGTTATGTGAGTGCCCCGATGCTTTTGATGTTATGAGGCATATTTGCTTGCTTCCGATTGAGAGAAAGCTACGGGCATGTGTCCTCCTTTGGGACTGGTGGATGACAAGGAATAAAACTTACGCGGGCGAAAAGCAGCGATCGACGGGTGAGGTCAGTGCTTTCATCACCAAGCACCTGATGGATTATGCGTGTCTGCAAACCAAATCTCCTCCTACATCTACAGTCAAATATTCATGGACGCCTCCGGCCGCGGGACTCATAAAAATAAACACAGATGCGGCGTTTCATGAAGAGTCTAAAGCAGGGGCATGGGGTTTTGTTGCACGCGATGAGCATGGCACTTTTCTGGTGGCGGCGGCTGGCAAGATGCAAAATGTGCGCAGCCCTCTTCAGGCCGAGATGATTGCCTGTATGAAAGCAATTGAGGGCGCTTCTGAATTAGGGGCACAACACATTGTCTTTGAATCTGACTGCCTGAACATGGTCACGGCGCTGAAAGGGCGAGCCTATGATGCTGCGGAGCTTGGAGTCCTGTTCAGAGAGGCTAGGAGCTTGTGTCGCTCTTCCTTTGAATTCTCAGACTTTCTCTCTTGCCACCGGGAATGTAATATGGTTGCACACGCTTTGGCGCAGCATGCTTGGGGCGCTCTGGACCCTCTATTCATGTGGGCAACTGATGCCCCAGACTTTGTATCAGGTTTGGTGATCTCCGATATGGGGCACCATGATTAAGTGGAATACATCTGTTATTCCTTTCAAAAAAAGAGGCCAAGGGTATAACGTGTCCGACTCCGACGCTACACGTATCCTACCCACACTACAACACCAAGTCCAACGTAACCCAACTCATACACAATATTCGACACAAACCCGACAAATGAAAATATGTTAGACTTGTCACACACATGTCTGTGTTTTGAACCAAAACTCTCACAACATTGCGAGAACTTACGCGTGAATCACTTCGATAGCTCCCTACATCGGTCAAATCAAAATGATCATATATGGAGCTCAAGCACAAAATCAAATTTCACTTTTGCTTGGGTACATCCTAAACACATTAACGGCTAAGATCTGTCTATACTCCTTCATAATAAAGGTAGGATATTCTTTTCACCCACGCCGATACGTGGCCTGCGTACATATACGTGGCACCTTTTTTTTCCTCATGACGCCCTTAGCTGTTTTTCAGCTTCTTTAATCGAACTCAAGACCTCTTGGTTAAAAGAGAACCACACTAATTAACTTGGACATCCCGGGCTGTTTGGTTTGCGTTCTGATCGGTGTGCCTGAGAAAAAGTGGCGCCTGGTAGAGACGTGGCAAGCTGAATTTTTCTGCCTGCCAGGCAAGACGAGAAGATATGTGGTTGGTTGTTGCCTGACCTGGTGTACTAGTATCAATCATTAAAAAAAATCAAAAGTACTAAAGAAAGGCTGCTATTGGCTGGCACAAGCCCCGATACTAGTATTAAAAGTCAGGCAACTGTTAGCCCGAGCATATGCGCTGAAAATTGGAGGCCTTTGAATCCCATCCTCCTTCAAATAGGATATCTCTACACTTTATATTAAAATAAATAGAAATCAATACTATTTTCTTAGTATTATTTGAGAATGATTTTTAGAAAGAAAAAACAAGAATTTTCTTCTTTTTTGGGACATCCGATAAGAAGGCAGGCTAATTGAGAGGCATGGCCATCCAGGCCAGGGACCTACCAACTTCTTCAGGTAGCATCAGGTAGCGAACCACAGCCCCTTACTTCTTCTTTGTATTTTCTTCTACTTCAGTCCATGGCAGGGCCGGCCCATTATTGATTTGGTTTTTTTATCCCTATTTCTTTTCGTTTTTTATTAGTTTTTTCTTTTTTGTTTCCTTTTTATTTTTCAAAAAATGCTCACGCTTTGATTTTTCAAAATTTTGTTCATAAAGTACAAATATTCAGATGCTTAAAAAATTGTATAGATATGTCAAAAAAATGTTCATATCTTACAAAATTGCTCAGTGTTTCATAACACGAACATATTTTAAAAGGAGCAAACACAATTTTGAACATTTGTTTTTGAAAAACACTACGAAATTTGACATTTCAAGCAACAATAAAAAAATATAAAGAAAAATTTGAAACCGATTTATTTTGAGTTCCCGCAAACATATTTTGTATTTGTGTAGAAAACATTTGAATACAGGATTATTTTCTAAATTCCAAATAAATTTTAAAAAGACGAATATAATTTGAAAATGCAGAATTGTTGAAATTACAAAAACTTAGCTTGGTGCCTCGGAATGGTGATACAAGGCACTAGAAAAAATTTGGTCCATCTAACGATGTCGAAAACAGGTACTCTGAGACGGAACCTTCCGCCCAACCGATTTTTTTCCATTTATATTTCTGAACATTTTCTTAAATTTGCAAACTATGTTTTCAAATTCATGATATTTTTTCCATATCCACGAACTCTTTTCAACTTTTACAAACATTTTATAAAAGCCCGTAATTGTTTTTCATTCTTTTTCAAAATTGATTAACTTTTTTCTAATAGGCAAATGTTTGAGCCGGCCCAACAGGCACCCAACGGAAGCGATGCCGTCGCCCGAGTGGGCAAGGCCTGAGCGTATATTATTTTTCATTGGAATTTTCCTTTTTGTATTTTTTCATTAATTTCATGTTGTTTGCTTTCAAACTTTACCGTAATAATTTTGGAATACTATTTTTTATTGTTTTCAAATATATTTTACAAATTATAAAGATGTTCTGTAACTTCAAAAAATGTTCCCCTTTTTGTTTGTTCGTAAATTTAATAAATCTTCATGATTTCGAAATGTTGATAATGTTTTTTAGAAAATTTGGTTTGCAATTACTGTACATCATCAATATTTGGGAATTTATTAACAATTTTGAAAAAAAGCATGTATATAAAACTCTCAAACTCAATTTGAAATTCTAATTTTTTTTTGACAAATTTCAAGAAACAATTCGGATACATAAAAATGTTCATGTAGATTGATAATGACAGAAATTGCAAATAACAAAAGCCCCGCCCTATCGGCCTACCCGAACCACCAGGTTTGAGTATGATGTGGTTCTTGGCATGCATGAAATGGCACCAAATTTTGCGAGCATGTGGGCATGCTCAGGGCGGGCCTCCATGCCAAATATGACGGAATTCGGACACTGAACGCACACTGCGTTACATTCCACTAGTGTTTTTGTATTTTTTTTCACCAGGAAAACCCTAGAAAATGCATAAAATGTCAAAACTCAGTGAAATTTATCATGGATGCTTGGCATGGTGATGCTAGTGTGTGGAAATTTTTTGGGTCCATTTTATTGATGTGAAAAAGAGTATCCAGACTTGCCCTACGGGCCTTCCCGAACCACTACCTTTGACATGATGTGCTTCTTTTCATGCATGAAATGACACTAAATTTTTTCGTCACGTGGGCATGCTCATGGCAGGTCACCATGCAAAATTTGAAGGAATTCAGACACCAAACACACGTTGCGTCATGTTCGACTAGTGTTTTAGGGTTTTCACCGGGAAAACCCTAGAAAAATGCATAAAATGACAGAACTCAATGTAATTGATCATGTATGTGTGGCATGGTGGTGCTAGTGTGTGGGAAAAATTGGGTCAATTTTATTGTTGTGGAAAAAAGTGCATCTAGACTTACCCTATCTAGACTTGCCATATATGAAATGATACCAAATTTGGCCAGCACATGGGCATACTCATGGCATGCATCCATGAAAATTTGAAGGAATTCAGACACCGAACGCACGTTGCATCACATTCGGCTATTGTTTTAGTTTTTTTTCACCGGGGAAACCCTAGAAAATGCACAAAATGTCAGAACTAGGTGAAATTTATCATGGATGCTTGGCATGGTGAAACAATTTTGTGGAAAAAATTTGGGTCCATTTTATTGATGTGAAAAAATGCATCCAGACTTGCCCTACCAGCCTACCCGAACCACCACCTGTCGGCTTACCCTATCCAGACTTGCCATGCATGAAATGACACCAAATTTTGCTAGCATGTAGGCATGCTCATGGCAGGCCCCCATGCAAAATTTGAAGGATTTCGAACACCGAACGCATGTTGCGTCACGTTCAGCTAGTGTTTTAGGGTTTTCACCGGGAAAACCCTAAAAATGAAAAATGCAGAATTCAATGAAATTTATCATGGATGCTTGGCATGGTGATGCTAGTGTATCAAAAATTTTGGGCCCATTTATTGATGTGAAAAAAGTATATCCAGACTTGCCCTACCAGCCTACTCGAACCATCACCTTTGAACGTGGTGTGTTTCTTGCCATGTATATAATGACACCAAATTGTGCCAGCATGTGGGTATGCTCATGGCTGGCCTCCATGCAAAATTTGAAGGAATTCGGACATCAAACGCACGTTGCCTCGCGTTCGGCTAGTGTTTTAACATTTTTTTTCACCGGGAAAACCTTAGAAAATGTGTAAAATGTGAGAACTCAATGAAATTTATCATGAATGCTTCGCATGGTGATGTTAGTGTGTGAAAAAAATTGAGTCCATTTTATTTTTGTGGAAAAAAGTGCATCTAGACTTACCCTACCTGCCTACCCGAACAACCACCTTTAAAACATGGTCTACTTCTTGCCATGTATGAAATGACATCAAATTTTGCCTACATGTGGGCATACTCATGGCAGACCTCCATGCAAAATTTGAAGGAATTCAAAAACCGAACACATGTTATGTCACGTTCGGCTAGTGGTTTAGGGTTTTTTTCACCGAGAAAACCCTAGTAAATGCATAAAATGTCAGAACTCAATGAAATTTATCATGGATGCTTGGCATGGTGATGCTAGTGTGTTGAAAATTTTGGGTCCACTATATTGATGTGAGCATTTTTGAAAAAGAAAAATAATAAAAATGAAAAAAATGAAAAACAACAAGAATGAAAATGAAACAAAAAATGAACAATAAACCGGTCGCTGATTGATACATTTTCTTTTTCATTTTTCTATTCAATAGATGTTTAGAAATTTTATAAGTGCTCGATTTTTTATGCGAGCATGTTTTTATTTAGACGAACAGAAAACAAAGATTTTTGTTTAAACGAACAATAAACAAACAAAATTTCTATTTAATAGATGTTCAGAAATTTAATTATATCGATGTGAGCATTCTATTTAAACGAACAATTTTTTGGCATATCTGTACATTTTTTAAAATGCGAATATTTTTACAAAATTCGGAAAAGTGAACATTTATTCAAATTTGAAGAAAATATTACAATTGTGAGTATTTTTTGAAATAGAAAAAATGAAAAAGAAAAATAATGATAAAAGAACCGGTTCAACAATGGGCCGGCCTAGCCGCGAACTGAAGTAGAATAAAGAATAGAAGTAGATTGGCACAAGCATTAGGATGTCCTAGTTGGTTAGCGTGGTTCTCCTTGGACCAATAGGTCTTGAGTTCGATACATCTCACTTGCGCTTACTATTGAAGTTTGATAAAAAATGGGTACGATGACTTGTACTTGTCACATATGCAGATGGGTATATGGTTTTCATCGACCATACTGCCCTTATACGGTTTGTGGAGGGGCCGGGTGTACCGAAGTAAGAATCTTATAATAACGAGACACTTGTGGCTGCATATGCATATACCTGACACATTAACCACTATATCAATGATGGCGGTGTATAGTTAAAAAATGCAGACATCTTTATTTGCTACCATTGCTTGCTTTAGGTTACTATTATGGATGGATTACACCCAAGTTCCCAAAATATTGCATGCAATGTAGTTGTTGGTCCGTGTCTGTGATGGCACGTAGCTAACATGGTGCAAGTTTCTCAAAAGAGCTATTCGCACCCCGAGTTTTGGCAGCTGCTCCACATTGGCCAAAACCTCATTTTTCACCTTCCCAACATAAACAATGATTTGCTCCCACCGTCCTTGGAACGTGCATGGGCTAGCTTCGTTGGCAGACACTTCTAGTGGTGGCGATGCGCCGAGGAGGAGTGGGGGCGCTAGCATGGACAACAAGGGATCCCGCGAGTCACCGGAGGGGAGTGACATGTGGGACGGGACGGGACGGGGTGGGGTTGGGGGGGGGGGGGGGTTTACCTTTAACTCCATCTAAGGTCTTGTACAATGGAAGATGCTTACAGAAATAAATTAGGCTTTCCTTAAGCATCGGTGCTTATTTGTATAGACACTTAACTAAGCGTCTTTTCTGTAGAAATAGACATCGGTGCTTCAGAAAAACCCGATTTATTTTTCTAAGTTCAACTCCTTCCATCAGTTGCTCTTATTACCATACTAATACAATGACTTGGAACAAATCAAAGTCGGTGAGCATAAACTAAAACAAGAAGATTAGAAGGAAGAATTATCGATAGTTTACTACGACCACATAATTTGGCAAATTTGAACACCCAACCTTTTTATGTGGGACAAGAATTAGGGAGACCCATTAAAAAGCATTGTCGGTGTCAAAACCGGCGGATCTCGGGTAGGGGGTCCCGAACTGTGCGTCTAGGCCGGATGGTAACAGGAGGCAAGGGACACAAAGTTTTACCCAGGTTCGAGCCCTCTCGATGGAGGTAAAACCCTACGTCCTGTTTGATTAATATTGATGATATGGGTAGTACAAGAGTAGATCTACCACGAGATCGGAGAGGCTAAACCCTAAAAGCTAGCCTATGGTATGATTGTTGTTGTGTATGTTGTCCTACGGACTAAAACCCTCCGGTTTATATAGACACCAGAGAGGGTTAGGGTTACACAAAGTCGGTTACAATGGTAGGAGATCTGCATATCCGTATCGCCAAGCTTGCTTTCCACGCCAAGGAAAGTCCCTTCCGGACACGGGACGAAGTCTTCAATCTTGTATCTTCATAGTCCAGGAGTCCGGCTGAAGGTATAGTCCGGCCATCCGGACACCCCCTAATCCAGGACTCCCTCAGTAGCCCCTGAACCAGGCTTCAATGACGACGAGTCCGGCGCGCAGATTGTCTTCGGCATTGCAAGGCGGGTTCCTCCTCCAAGTACTTCATAGAAGATTTTGTACACAAAGATAGTGTCCGGCTCTGCAAAATAAGTTTCCACATATTGCCATAGAGAGAATAATATTTACACAAATCTAATCTGCTGACGTATTCCATAGTGTGACACACCACGGCCAAGCCTTTATCCGAGTCGTTTCATTATCCCACCTCAGCGCGTCATGTGAGGCGGTTTCCTTGGCACGTCTTGTTAAAGCAGAGATCGTGTCCCCTTATTCCGGGATTCTCATCAATACGGGCGTGGGTAACCCAACCGCGCCATTGATCGCGACGCTTGGAGATAAGCGAGTTTTACCAGGCTGGTGGGGACACGTAGTTGCGTCCACCCATATAAGGGGATAAGGATCCACCTTTTCACCTACGCCTTCTTCCTCCTTTGCTTATCCATTCTCGCGCACTCGAGGTCCAGCGCCCAAGTCCGCACTCCCCACCTCAACCTTCTCCAGCCATGTCCGGAGCGGGAGGCAAGTGGATGGTCTCCTCCGTCACGAAGGGACACATCAAAAAACTGAGGAAGGCCGGATACTTGTCTAACGACATTGCGTACCAGCTTCCCGAAAAGGGGCTGCTCATCCCCACCCCTAGGCCCCATGAGAGGGTGGTGTTCCTCCCCCATTTCCTCCACGGACTGGGCTTCCCTCTTCACCCATTTTTCCGGGGGCTCATGTTCTACTATGGCCTAGATTTCCATGATCTGGCCCCGAACTTTGTCCTCAACATCTCGGCGTTTATCGTCGTGTGTGAGGCTTTCCTCTACATGCGCCCCCATTTTGGCCTTTGGCTCAAGACTTTCAATGTCAAGCCGAAGGTGGTGCGCGGCAACCAGGCGGAGTGTGGAGGCACCATGGTGGGCAAGATGCCCAACGGCTTATGGCTCGAGGGCCCCTTTGTGGAGACCCTAAAGGGGTGGCAATCGGGGTGGTTTTACATCACCGAGCCGTGCGACCCTGAGTGGGTCGCAGCCCCCGAGTTCCGGTCCGGACCCCCAATGCGGCTCACGTCCTGGAAAGAGACGGGCCTGTCGTGGGGCAACAAAGGAGAGGTTACTAGACTGCAAACATGCATCCAAACCCTGGTGGACAAGTAGCTCAAGCTTGTCAATGTAGTCCAGGTTATGCTCATCTGCCTGATCCTCCCGTGTCAATAACATGCCTTCAATCTGTGGGAGTTCAACCCGATGCAGCACCGAACTCTGAGCAGGCTCTTCGACACGACGTACGAATATGCCTGGAAGGTGCTTTTCATGGGCGCCGAGGCTCCCGCATCCGCCACCGAGGATCGCGGATTCAGTGCGCAGTGTCATGCTAGCGCGGTAAGTTGTTTGTACCTTTTACAGGGTATTAGTTTTCCATAGTTTAACTCAATGTGAGATCTAAGCTCCCTTACCTTTGACAAAGTTGTAAGGCGAAGTCCGGACAGATCGACTATCCGGCTCCCTTGCCCGAAGACCCAGTCGATGCCCGCTTGGCGAAGCTGCTGGTTCTGGCACCCGATGTGGTGCCGGAGAAGAGGGCCAAGAAGAAGGCCATGGGGCCTCGGAAGAGTCCCCGGCGCCTGGAGGTGTCGGATCCATCATCCGACGGTTCCGAGATGCATTCCTCCCGTGAAGACGAGGAGGAAGAAGAAGAGACCTCTCCCCCTCCAGCGGGAGGAGAGAAGAAAAGGAAGGCCGCCCTCTCTGGGAAGGCCAGAGGGTCCAAGAAGGGGAAAACCCTTCCTCCGGACTACTCCACCGACGCCGACGACGGCGGAGAGGAGTGGCCGCCCAGGGCCAAGCCCCTGGCAAAATCGTAAGTATCCGGATACCAGAGTAATTCATAGTATTCATTTATTGCACAGCTTTCCCTTATGTCGAATATGTTTATGCAGCCCACCCAAAGACCGGCTCGACGCGTCGTCGAGCGGCTCACTGGACTCGTCGGATGTGAACTTGCTTCCGACGGCTTCCTCCCCCCGCCCTACGGACGACACTGAAGTGTTGTCCCAACAGGTTCCAAGCCGGGAGGAGGTGGTCCTGGAGGCTCCGCAAGGCGACCTCCCGGACTCCAGGAGTAAAGGGGATGAAACCCCCCAGGGCTCCAAGTCCGGCCCTAGGCCGGACACCGCTCCGGAACCTTCAAAGGTTCCAGAGTCCGGTAGGGGACCTCCTTCCAAGAGGAGCAAGCCCATCGTGCCGGTGACCTCCGTCCAACCGGAGGCGTCGGACAATCTGTTGGAGGCGCTCCAAGGCGCCTCCATCGACGAGGGGCACCGCACCATTATGAGTGCGGTGGTCCAGAAGGTTCAGTCCGCCAAGAGCGGACTGACTGAAGCTTGTACTAGCCTTTTAACAGGCTTTGAGGTAAGTAAAGAATGTGTAAATAATATTACCGCATAGACAGTAGCCCCTGATGCTCTGTTTGGCGTTCGGGAAGAAAAGCCGAATAGAGGATCAAATAAAATTTGCAGGAGTCTAACAAAAAGGAGTCAATATGCATATGCAGGCTTCTCTGCTTGCGTCCGCCGCACTGACTGCGGAAGTGGACACGCTAAAGCAGAACCTCGAGCGGTCCGAGCAAGAGCTCGGGCGTGCCAAGAAGCAGCTTGAAGACAATGAAGGTAAGAAATACCTTGTTTAAATATATATAAAAAGGTGCAATTGCAAAAAATGACAGGATTATCGTGGCTATTGTAGGGGCCACGTCTGAGGTGGCGACCCTTAAGCAAGCGCTGGTCGAGGCCGAGAAGAGGGCGGCCATGGAGCGCACCGAGCGGGAGAAGTACGAGGCCCAGGCTGGCAAGGCGCAGCAAGAGCTCCAGGTTCTCATGAAAAAACATGAGAGTTTGGAGCTTGACTCAAAGACGCGAGCGTACGAGCTCACGGCGGCTATTGAAAATGCCAAGTCTGCCAAGGCCGAATCCCAGAAGACCCTCCAGGAGTTGGATGAGGTGAAGAAGATAGCGGTGGGTAAAGCATTCTTTATGCAAAGCAAACACATAAACGTGAGTTACTTGTTACTTACCCGAATCCGGAGCTCTCCAGAAGCGTTCGCAGATCTTCCCTGGAGTGTGTCTGATGCCGCCGCATTCTATCGAGCCGAGGAGGGCAGCTCGACAGAGAAGGTGTTCTGGTCTCAGTATGCTGAGGCCGGCCACCCCGTGCCCCTGAGCGACCAGTTGAAGCAACTGGTCGAGCTCCACAAGGCGGCCGAACAGGCCATGAAGGACCTCATAGTTCGGCTGTGGCCTGGAGAGGCTTTGCCTGGGAGCTATTTCGGGCTGGTGCGGCGGCTGGTGGAGGCCTGTCCAAGGCTCGAAGTCATCAAGCGCTCCGTCTGCATTGAAGGTGCCCGTAGGGCCCTTGCCCGTGCGAAGGTGCACTAGGGCAAGCTGGATGCTGAGAAGCTTGTGAAGGACGGCCCGCCGCCGGGGAAAGAGCATCGCAAGCCCGAGAATGATTATAAGGATGTTCTGAAGGGTGCCTGCCTTGTGGCGGATGAATGTTCTAGGGATGTAATTTTTGAGTGAAACTTGCTCGTTTTGTCCTGTGCGCTGAAAACTTGTTCATATGCGCTAAGCAATGCTGTTGGAATTTAAAATAGTACCTTCTGTGCGGCTGTTTATCAATTATGAGAGATGGCGGAGTCGTCGGCTTCTGCCCCCGTGCCGCTAGTGCTGGGGTGTTCGGCGATAAACCTGAGTGCTCTTTTTCCCATGTTTGGGTCCTTCGAGGGAGGCGCTCAGCCCAATGAACAAGGCAATCAGACTATAATGCGTGAACACTCTCACTTAGACATAGAATTCTATAATTTTAAATTTTGGCAAAGCCCCTGGTATTCGGAAGACCGAGTTTGGGGCGCTATCCACGCCTTTGCCGGACAGAGCCGACTCCTCGCGGCATAAGTCTTTAGGGACTCGAAAAACCTCTCGAACAGCGACCAGCTCTCGCTTCATCATGACAGTCAGTTTTAGCTTTCTCCACTGAGGTGCTCGACCCAGCTCAACTGGGGCACAATCGCAGTGGTTCTCCTAGTGCTACCTTAGCCGATATAGCGGAACGTAAGGCACCAAAACATAGGAGCCGGGCAAACCCAACTATTGACCCAAGACATGATTCAGAGCCGATGCATATAATGCTATAAGTTCGGGGTGCTGCACTTGTTAAAGTGTTCGGACTTCTCACACCATGTTGAGGGGTACTGAAGCCCCTGGCGTATTTCGGCCGTACCAAAGTGTACGGGTGCAACATGTCGTTAAGGAACACATATAAAAAAGTAATGCAAAAATAGACAAAAGCTATGCATTGTTTATTAAAGAGGGCTGCGATCAAAGCAGAACGATACAAATAATGCGATAAGCAAAAGGTTGGACTATTTAACATGTCCGTTCCAGGAGCAAGATACGGAATAGTATGCGAAACAGGTATACTGCTCGTGATAGAGACCACCTGGGAGTTCCGTAATGCGGCGTGGCTTGTTTGCTTCCCTGGTTCTTGCATCGTTTGTGCGGCAATTGAACTACCGAACAGGCCTTTTGAAGAATGGAGTCCTGAAAGTAAGAGAAAATTAAAAAATCGGCAGCCCCTGGTGTGGTTTAAGCCGTGCTTCGGGCGTGCCGTGATGGTGCCCCTCCCCTTATACCCATGGTATTTCTAGAGCGTAGTTATGTATGCGAAGCACTGGCGTCGCCTTTTTGCTAGGGTTGGGGTTGGGGACGCATTGCTACGCCTGCTCGGATCGTGCCAGGCGGTCTTGTTGTAGGTTACTCCGGGCACGCTTGACGGTGTCCGGTAGTTTAGTGGCCGGACTGGAGATCTGCCTGGAGAGGCTGCTTTGTACTTCCGCTACAAGGGCCGCCGTGTGCTCCTCTGTTCGGAGGGAGCGTTCGGTGTTTCCATTGACCGTAATTACTCATCGAGGGCCTGACATCTTGAGCTTAAGGTATGCGTAGTGCGGTACCGCATTGAACTTGGCAAATGCGGTTCGCCCGAGCAGTGCGTGATAGCCACTGCGGAATGGGACTATGTCGAAGATTAACTCCTCGCTTCGGAGATTATCCGGAGATCCGAAGACCACTTCAAGTGTGATTGAGCCTGTACATTTGGCCTCTACACCTGGTATTACGCCTTTAAAGGTCGTTTTGGTGGGCTTAATCCTCGAGGGATCTATGCCCATTTTCCGCACTGTGTCCTGGTAAAGCAGGTTCAAGCTGCAGCCGCCGTCCATAAGGACTCTAGTGAGATGAAATCTTTCAATTATTGGGTCTAGAATGTAACACCCTCGATGCGGCTATATCTCCCACGTGTGGAAGCACGACTTAGAGGCATAACCGCATTGAAAGCAATGTCGCAAGTGAGGTAATCTTCGCAAACAACCCATGTAATACAATAAGGGAAAATATACATAGTTGGCTTACAATCGCCACTTCACACAATTACATGAATAAAGCATTACATCAACCAGATACAATCAAGGTCCGACTACGGAACCAAAATAAAAGAAGAACCCCAAAAGCGACAAGGTCCCCGATCGACCCCAACTGGGCTCCACTACTGATCAACTAGAACGAAACAACACAAAGGACAAGATCTTCATCGAGCTCCTCCTGAGCTTGGTTGTGTCATTTGCACGGACTCATCGGCACCTGCAAGCTGGTTTTGGAAGTATCTGTGAGCCACGGGGACTTAGCAATCTCGCACCCTCGCGATCAAGACTATTTAAGCTTATGGGTAAGGTAAAGGTAAGAGGTGGAGCTGCAGCAAGCGACTAGCATATATGGTGGCTAACATACGCAAATGGGAGCGAGAAGTGAAGGCAAAGCACGATCGAGAAACTATGAACAAGAAGTGATCCTAGAGCAACCTACGTCAAACATAACTCCAACACCGTGTTCACTTCTCGGACTCCGCCGGAAAGAGACCATCATGGTAACACACGCTGTTGATTCATTTTAATTAAGTTAAGGTTCAAGTTATCTACAACCGGACATTAGCAAATTCCCATCTGCCCATAACCGCGGGCACGGCTTTCGAAAGTTCAAATCCCTGCAGGGGTGTCCCAACTTAGCCCATCACAAGCTCTCACGGTCAACGAAGGAATAGACCTCCTCCCGAGACATTCCGATCAGGCTCGGTATCCTGGTACAGCAAGACATTTCGACAGGGTAAAACTAAACCAGCAACACCGCCCGAATGTGCCGAAAAATCCCGATAGGAGCTGCACATATCTCTTTCTCAGGGCACACTCAGATGAGACATCCTACGAGTAAAACCAACCCTCAAGTTGCCCCGAGGTGGCCCCGCAGTCTACTCGGTCGGACCAACACTCAAGGAGCACTGGCCCGGGGGGGGTTAAAATAATGATGACCCTCGAGAGAGCGACTCCCAAGGGAAAAGTAGGTGGTGGTGAGGCAAATGGTAAAACCAAGGTTGGGCATTGCTGGAGGAGCTTTACTTAAGGCGAACTGTCAAGGGGTTCCCATTATTACCCAACCGCGTAAGGAACGCAAAATCCGGGAACATAACACCGCTATGACGGAAACTAGGGCGGCAAGAGTGGAACAAAACACCAGGCATAGGGCCGAGCCTTCCACCCTTTACCAAGTATATAGATGCATTAATTAAATAAGATATATTGTGATATCCCAACAAGAAAACATGTTCCAACAAGGAACAACATCTCCATGTTCCAACAAGGAACAAAACTTCAATCTTCACCTGCAACTAACAACGCTATAAGAGGGGCTGAGCAAAGCGGTAACATAGCCAATCAACGGTTTGCTAGGACAAGGTGGGTTAGAGGCTTGGTTCAACAATATGGGAGGCATGATAAGCAAGTGGTAGGTATCGCAGCATAGGCATAGCAAAAGAGCGAGCATCTAGCAAAGCAAAGATAGTAGTGATTTCGAGGGTATGATCATCTTGCCTGAAATCCCGCAAGGAAGAAGAACGAGTCCATGAAGAAGACAAACGGAACGTAGACGAACGGTTCCTCACAAACGCGACGTTATCGGAACCAACCCGAAGAAGCAACACCGGAAAGAAAGCAAACAACATAGTAAACAACCAACACATCAACATGGCATGATGCGCAAACAAGTATGATGCATGGCATGGCAAAGTGCACAAACAATTCTACAAATTAAGTGGGGCACAATATGCAACGGAGTTGCATATTGAAGAAAACCACATGACTTATTTAGTTCTCTCTCGTTTATGTACCCAACAAGATTAAATGTTGTCAGCAAGGCAAGAGGTGAAGCAAAAGAAAACTACCTATCTAGTCAAGGTTAAATGAGGCCGGAAGCAACGAACAACAATTCCGGAAACTCCTCATGAGCATATTATAGATTTGGTACTGTTCTTCCCTAAACACAATTTTAGAGTTGTTTAACATGCAAATAAAGGTCACCATGTTAACTAGGCATTTTTCTACCCTATTTACATATAAAGTTTGTTAGATTTGGAGCTACGGATGAATAGTTATGAATTAAATCATTTTAATATGGCATAGGAGTAAATTTAACCAAACATCATTTTAAACATTTTAACATGGCAAGAAATTGGCATATTATTAATCTACACATAATTTTAAGCAAGTTTCATATATAAATTATTTTAATCCGATGCACGGTTTGAAAGTTATTATATGCATGAACAGCAGGGGGTTTCATGCAAATCTATAAAACCTGGGATAAATGGCAGAATCTTAGAACTGGGAAAAAACACCAATGTGCCGCATCTGCCTGGCCCAACAGGAGCAGGGGCACTGGAGCCTCCCATTGGGCCAACAGGCCGGCTGAGAGTGGCGGCTGCACTGGGCCTTGGCACAGGAAATGGTCCAGGCGCGGACCTGGGCATCGCTCGGCCGTCTCCCTCGAATAGGACGAAGCAGAGGACTTGGTCAACGGGCATGACAACACGCGGACTGCACGCGCGGTTCGCTGGGATGAGGGCAGTGGGCGCCGGACTTGACGCGAGGGATCCGGCGAGGAGGCGTCGAAGATGGCCGGATCGGGCCAGTTTGTGACGGGGAGGCGAAGAGGCAGGGCCGGCACGTGGCTGCGTCAACGCCAGCACTCGGCTGAGTCCAGCAGACAGCAGAGCGAGCGAGCGATGGAGGATGCGACGGCTGCTCAATCCGGCGAGGACGACATGCCGGTGCGGTGGCACGGGACTTGGGTGAGCCGGCGGCGGGATCCAGGCGACGGAACAGAGGGGCGCGGGTGAGGCTCTCGTGGAGGTCTCCTAGGAAGCAGAGCAGCGGCGGGACGTAGAGGAGCAGCAGAGGGGCTCAGGGGCGTCGCGACGCGAAGCGGTGACTTGGCTGGCGACGGGGTGGCTCGAAGCGGCTGACGACGGGGATGGCGGCAGGAGAGGTTCGGGGTAGCAGCCATGGTTCCCTACGAGGAACGACGAGACGAGGGAGAAACGGTCAGGGAGGAGCAGCGTGAGGAGGGAAGGAAGGAGAAGGCGGAGAGGGACGGCAGCCTGCTGGCCCTGGTCGCCGGCAGCGGAGCTGACGAGGCAGCGGCGCGAAGTAGTAGAAGAGGCGGGGAGCAGAGGGCTGGACTTGAGGTCGAGGTCGGGCACGGCCAGTGCTCAGGATGAGCAGGGATCGCGGGAGGCAAGGGAGCAATCGCCCTCCTATGGTGGATCGATGGAGGGAGTGGGTTGCTCGAAGAATTTTGACCGGATGGATGGGGATTCGAGAAGGCGGGTGAGTGGATCGGGATGGATCCCGAGGAGGATTTGGGAGATAAGTGCGGCGGCGGCGGCAGGGACAAGCCCCTAGTTTCTAGGGTTGGGTCCGTATATATATAGCAGGTGGAAATAGTTAGGGGCTATCGGACCCCTTCGATCGTAATCAGACGGTCGCGAATAAAATAGCTAGGGAGTCCAAATAAGAAAATGGTGACGTTTTGTAGACGTTTGGAGATGACCCGGACACAACGGTGACGACTGCCCGGGTCGGGTCTGGGACAACTTCGGACACGCACGTGAGGGGTTTGATGCACTGTGCAGAGAGGGTTTTGGGCTGTGCGGTCGCATTGGACAACTCTGGAAGCGAAGAGGGGAAGGAGGATGGCCTAGGTGGGCTGTGGCGAGACCGCGAGGGAGAGAAGAGAGAGAGAGGGCCCAACATCTGTTTTCGGAGACCGAAAACGTCCGACGAAAATACCGGCTATAATGCCGCTATAGTTTAACGGTTGGGCTATCGAACGAACTCCGAATGCGATGAAACTTGTCAGGCGGTCTATCTACACTATAATAAGACCACACACCAACTTTCATCCCATTCCGAGGACATTTTCCGGCCACTTATAAAATACTATTTCGGACATGCCGCGGGCGCGTGCAAGTGTGGTTGTACTCAGAACGGACAACAGAAGGAACGGGGAGACCCGGACGGATGCAAGTTTTGAAAACATGATGATGCAATGCACATGATGACATGACAAGATGCAACATGCAAGCGAATGACATGGCAACGACAGCGAATAACTGAAAGGCATCTGGCACGTCGGTCTCGGGGCGTTACAACCAATGCGGCGAATCCGCCATGAGAGATGCTAGTGGGGTGGTCCCTTCGATCAAAGGTGATCGGGCAGGAGGACCATGGGTTGAACTTTGGGGCGACCGGCTCTACCGCGTATACGTCCCTCAACGCGTGCTTTCGCTCCCTTTTGGGGACGTGGGTTGCGTATATCATGTTCACCGTCCGCACTTGTGGGGGAAAACCATTCTGTCCACTGTTGTTCGGTGGCCGGGGCTCTTCGTCGTCATCGCTATGCAGCCCCTTGTCTTCTTTTTTGACATTTAACTTGCCTGCCTGCTTGAACACCCAACAATTGGTGTGATTGGCCGGCTTTTCGGGGGTGCCATGTATCTGGCACAAGCGGTCGAGTATTCGGTCCAAACTGGACGGGCCCCTAGGATTCCTTTTGAATGCCTTTTTCCGTTGACCAGATTTAGAGCCTCTGAATACGGCATTAACTGCCGTATCCTCAACATTGTCGCCGTTAATGCGGCGCTTCTGCTTGTTGCGACGCGACATGCCACTACTGTCCCTGGTATCTGAATTACCAGGGTTCTTGGTCATATTGTTGCTACGAGCAAGCCAGCTGTCTTCTCCCGCGCAAAAGCGGGTCATGAGTGTCGTGAGTGCTGCCATAGACTTCGGCTTTTCCTGTCCAAGGTGCCGGGCAAGCCACTCGTCATGGATATTGTGCTTGAAGGCTGCTAGGGCCTTAGCATCCAGACAGTCGACTATTTGATTTTTCTTTGTTAGGAACCATGTCCAGAATTGCCTGGCAGATTCCTCTGGCTGCTGAATTACGTGACTTAGGTCATCGGCGTCCGGGGGTCGCACATAAGTGCCCTGGAAATTGTTGAGGAATGCGGCTTCCAGGTCCTCCCAACAACTGATTGATCCTGTTGGCAAGCTGTTAAGCCAATGCCGAGCTGGTCCTTTAAGCTTGAGTGGGAGGTATTTGATGGCGTGGAAATCATCGCCGCGGGCCATGTGGATATGAAGGAGATAATCCTTGATCCATACCGTAGGATTTGTTGTGCCATCATATGATTCGATATTTACGGGTTTGAAACCCTCGGGGATTTGATGATCCATTATTTCGTCTGTAAAGCATAGTGGGTGTGCGGCGCCTCTGTACTGGGCTATATCACGACGCAGCTCCAACGAGCTTTGTCTACTGTGTTCGGCCCTGCCGAATTTGTGGCCGGCGTGACGGTTACCGTCTCGAGCCGTGGGGCGCCCACGCGATCCATAGATCTATCTTGTTTGCCTTGCCTTGTCCTCCAACATATCTCGTAAGTCCGACGCATATTCCCGTGCCTTGGTACGGGGTGCGGCTTGAGTGGAGGGCCGAGAGGCCTCTCTTTCGCAGCCGCGAGGTGGCCAGTCGGCCGCATCAAGTGCTTCCTCCTCTAATCGGGGTAGCAACCTGCGCTTTGGGTAGCTCTTGGAGGGGCGTTCGAGTTTATGCTCTTCGGCTGTAAGGACTTCAGTCCATCTGTCGACTAGCAAATCTTGATAAACTCTAAGCTGTTGCTGTTTCTTCTTGAGGCTTCTTGCCGTGGCCATAAGCCTGCGTTGAAAACTCTCTTGCTCGACGGGATCCTCTGGCACGACGAAATTCATCGTCGTCGAGGCTTGCCTCGTCTTCGGAGGGAGGCATATAATTGTCGTCCTCGACCTCTCTGTTTGCCGCTCTCTCATGAGGGCTGGTTTCTCCATCCTCCTGTGCTAAATCTTGCTGGAGGGGGTTTTCTTCGGCACTTTCGGAGTATTATTATCTCCCGTGCAGGAATCACCGTATTTGTTTCGGCGGGATTTTGAGCGGCGCCGCTGATGCCAGCGCTTAGGCTGTTTCTTGGAGGGGTCATCCTCCGCCGTTCCATCGCCATCTCCTTCTTTTGGGGTGTCCACCATGTATATGTCATATGATGAGGTGGCTTTCCAGGGCCTGATAGGCGCTGGTTCTTCATCGTCCCCTTCAACGGCGTCCATACCGTCGATGTCTTCGGAGTCGAAGTCGAGCATGTCGGTTAAGTCGTCGACAGTGGCTACAAAGTGGGTGGTGGGTGGGCTTTGAATTTCTTCATCGTCCGAATCCCAACCTTGCTGACCGTAGTCCGGCCAGGGCTCTCCTGATAAAGAGAGAGAATTCAGTGTCTTCAGAATATCGCCGAAAGGCGAGTGCTGAAAGATGTCCGCGGCAGTAAACTCCATGATCGGCGCCCAATCGGATTCGATCGGCAGGGGCGCGGAGAGTTCGGAGTCCGGAGAGGAGTCCGTCTCCTTGGAGTCACGAGTCTCGCAGAGTGCGGGGCTGGTGTTTGGCTCGATCGCCGTTGGGATCGCAGCCCCCGAGGCGGCGTCCAACCACCCATCCTCGATCGGCGTAGTTGGCTCCGAATTAAGGGTCGAAGCCGATGCGGGTGCGGCCTCCAGGGCACTGTTCGGCGGCAGAGCTAGATCATGCTCGTCGGGACAGTGCGGCACGCTCGGCAGTGACTCGAATCCGTCGAAGATCAAGTCCCCGCGGATGTCAGCCGTGTAGTTTAAACTTCCAAATCTGACCTGACGGCCAGGGGCATAGCTTTCGATCTGCTCCAGATGGCCAAGTGAATTGGCCCGCAGTGCGAAGCCGCCGAAGACGAAGATCTGTCTGGGGAGGAAAGTCTCACCCTGGACTGCATTGCCATTGATGATCGTAGGAGCCATCAAGCCTGACGGCGACGACACAGAGGAACTCTCAATGAAAGCACCAATGTCGGTGTCAAAACCGGCGGATCTCGGGTAGGGGGTCCCGAACTGTGTGTCTAGGCCGGATGGTAACAGGAGGCAAGAGACACGAAGTTTTACCCAGGTTCGGGCCCTCTCGATGGAGGTAAAACCCTACGTCCTGCTTGATTAATATTGATGATATGGGTAGTACAAAAGTAGATCTACCACGAGATCGGAGAGGCTAAACCCTAGAAGCTAGCCTATGGTATGATTGTTGTTCTGCATGTTGTCCTACGGACTAAAACCCTCCGGTTTATATAGACACCGGAGAGGGTTAGGGTTACACAAAGTCGGTTACAATGGTAGGAGATCTGCATATCCGTATCACCAAGCTTGCCTTCCATGCCAAGGAAAGTCCCTTCCGGACACGAGACGAAGTCTTCAATCTTGTATCTTCATAGTCCAGGAGTCCGGCTGAAGGTATAGTCCGGCCATCCGGACACCCCCTAATCCAGGACTCCCTCAAGCATGTTCAGAATGATGCAAATAAGTTGTCGTAGTTAATTACTAATAAACGTACATTTAGGCCGAGTGCCCAAAGTATATCACATATTTTGTACATGTGTAACAATAATGGATATCATCCTACAAGCATAATTGTCAGGTGGATAGGATAGAATGAGTGCGGTGCACTTACTTACCTTAAACTTTGGTCAGACAAATCAACTGCATCTCTTGGATGGACATCTTGCAGGTTGTACAAAAGTATTTTTATATTTAATTTTGTGCACATGTTTTAGTTTCAAAAACTGAAATGAGCTATTACCAAATAATAATAATTAAAAGCGTGTATATGCGGAAGCAGAATTGTTCATATTTTCATATGTAGCGATAATTATTGTAAGCAATATCTATGCCAAATATGACGACAACTTATTTCTGGATAGATCTTCGAAGACACATTTGCCAACTATTCAGTTTATATTCTGGAAATTTCTATAAATATGCTTTGCTAATAATGCATTGGAAATCATTACTAAGGTATCATATAGTTAGACCACGGAGATATCTACGATGCTATTTAATAATACTGAAATGTACACACAAGTACCATGTGTGTACATTATATAATTCATGCAATTGTTAAAAAATATTTCAAAGAGACCTTTGCAACATATTTTTAATTTCACAGAAGCTTTCAATGATATACAGTAGAAATGTATAACCACTAACACTATAAGTCCAACTAAAAAACTAACACTATAAGTAATATTTAGCAATTAAAATTGTTATATGGTTAACTATGTTACCTGAATAGCAATAAATTATACTCCCTCCATCCTACGCTGAAATGAATGTATCTAGACATATTTTAGTGCTAGATACATCCGTTTGAGCGACACCTAATATGTGAGAGGGAGTACTACTTAATACTGCTGTTCGACAACAATAAATTTTAATCTCTACTATTATAGGAGATTTGAGATTGTATGTTCATACAACCAACTCCCCTCCTCTCGCCTTCCCCTCCCCATGCCCTGCATTATCTCAATCAAGTCAAATCTTACCAAAATCTCAATTAAAACAAATATTTCTTTGCCCCCCTATTCATACTCAAACCAAATCATGCCAAAAATGTAAACTAAATCAAAACTTTCTTCCCTTTCTTCTATCCACACTCAAATCAAATCTTCCACAATCTAGAATATGATGGGCGTTAGAATTATGTTGAACACGATTGATGTTGAACCACTAGAATATTTTTGTCCGTATTGCAACGCACGGGAAATTAAATAGTAAGTATAAAAGCTTAGTACAAAATATAAATTAACAATTTTTGGACTTCAGAGATAGAGAATAACATGACCGACATGGTAAAATCGAGAACTTAGGTGGTTTTAATTTCCACTTGTGTTACCTCGTCAAAAAGCTTGCGGTCAGCCTCGACCAACTTATTATATCGGTCCCATAACCGTCTAGTCTCTTTCAATGCTTCCCTGCGGACACGCATCCTGTTGGAAATATGCCCTAGAGGCAATGATAAAATAGTTATTATTATATTCCTGTCAAGGGGTTCCCATTATTACCCAACCGCGTAAGGAACGCAAAATCCGGGAACATAACACCGATATGACGGAAACTAGGGCGGCAAGAGTGGAACAAAACACCAGGCATAGGGCCGAGCCTTCCACCCTTTACCAAGTATATAGATGCATTAATTAAATAAGATATATTGTGATATCCCAACAAGAAAACATGTTCCAACAAGGAACACCATCTCCATGTCCCAACAAGGAACAAAACTTCAATCTTCACCTGAACTAACAACGCTATAAGAGGGGCTGAGCAAAGGGGTAACATAGCCAATCAACGGCTTGCTAGGACAAGGTGGGTTAGAGGCTTGGTTTAACAATATGGGAGGCATGATAAGCAAGTGGTAGGTATCGTAGCATAGGCATAGCAAAAGAGCGAGCATCTAGCAAAGCAAATATAGTAGTGATTTCGAGGGTATGATCATCTTGCCTGAAATCCCGCAAGGAAGAAGAACGAGTCCATGAAGAAGACAAACGGAACGTAGACGAACGGTTCCTCACAAACGCGACATTATCGGAACCAACCCGAAGAAGCAACACCGGAAAGAAAGCAAACAACATAGTAAACAACCAACACATCAACATGGCATGATGCGCAAACAAGTATGATGCATGTCCGGTTTAATGAAGCATGGCATGGCAAAGTGCACAAATAATTCTACAAATTAAGTGGAGCACAATATGCAACGGAGTTGCATATTGTAGAAAACCACATGACTTATTTAGTTCTCTCTCATTTATGTACCCAACAAGATTAAATGTTGTTAGCATGGCAAGAGGTGAAGCAAAAGAAAACTACCTATCTAGTCAAGGTTAAATGAGGCCGGAAGCAACGAACAACAATTCCGGAAACTCCTCATGAGCATATTATAGATTTGGTATTGTTCTGCCCTAAACACAATTTTAGAGTTGTTTAACATGCAAATAAAGGTCACCATGTTAAACTAGGCATTTTTCTACCCTATTTACATATAAAGTTTGTTAGATTTGGAGCTACGGATGAATAGTTATGAATTAAATCATTTTAACATGGCATAGGAGTAAATTTAACCAAACATCATTTTAAACATTTTAACATGGCAAGAAATTGGCATATTATTAATCTACACATAATTTTAAGCAAGTTTCATATATAAATTATTTTAATCCGATGCACGGTTTGAAAGTTATTATATGCATGAACAACAGGGGGTTTTCTGCAAATCTATAAAACCTGGGATAAATGGCAGAATCTTAGAACTGGGAAAAAACACCAATGGGCCGCATCTGCCTGGCCCAACACGAGCAGGGGCACTGGAGCCTCCCATTGGGCCAACAAGCTGGCTGAGTGTGGCGGCTGCACTGGGCCTTCGCACAGGAAATGGTCCAGGCGCGGACCTAGGCATCGCTCGGCCATCTCCCTCGAACAGGACGAAGCAGAGGACTTGGTCAATGGGCATGACAACACGCGGACTGCGCGCGCGGTTCGCTGGGATGAGGGCAGCGGGCGCCGGACTTGACGCGAGGGATCCGACGAGGAGGCGTCGGAGATGGCCGGATCGGGCCAGTTCGTGATGGGGAGGCGAAGAGGCAGGGCCGGCTCGTGGCTGCGTCAACGCCAGCATTCGGGCGAGTCCAGTAGACAGCAGAGTGAGCGGGCGATGGCAGGATGCGACGGCTGCTCAATCCGGCGAGGACGACATGCCGGTGCGGTGGCACGGGACTTGGGTGCGCCAGCGGCGGGATCCAGGCGACGGAACAGAGGGGCGCGGGCGAGGCTCTCGTCGAGGTCTCCTAGGAAGCAGAGCAGCGGCGGGACGTAGAGGAGCAACAGAGGGGCTCATGGGCGTCGCAACGCGAAGCGGTGACTTGGCTGGCGACGGGGTGGCTCGAAGCGGCTGACGACGGGGATGGCGGAAGGAGAGGTTCTGGGTAGCAGCCATGGTTCCCTACGAGGAACGACTAGACAAGGGAGAAACGGTCAGGGAGGAGCAGCGTGAGGAGGGAAGGAAGGAGAAGGCGGAGAGGGACGGCAGCCTGCTGGCCCTGGTCGCTGGCAGCGGAGCTGACGAGGCAGTGGCGTGAAGTAGTAGAAGAGGCGGGGCGCAGAGGGCTGGCCTTGAGGTCGAGGTCGGGCACGGCCAGTGCTCGGGATGAGCAGGGATCACGGGAGGCAGGGGAGCAATCGCCCTCCTACGGTGGATCGATGGAGGGAGTGGGTTGCTCGAAGAATTTGGACCGGATGGATGGGGATTCGAGAAGGCGGGTGAGTGGATCGGGATGGATCCCGAGGAGGATTTGGGAGATAAGTGCGGCAGCGGTGGCAGGGACAAGCCCCTAGTTTCTAGGGCTGGGTCCGTATATATATAGCAGGTGGAAATAGTTAGGGGCTATCGGACCCCTTCGATCGTAATCAGACGGTCGCGAATAAAATAGCTAGGGAGTCCAAATAAGAAAACAATGACGTTTTGTAGATGTTTGGAGATGACCCGGACACAACGGTGACGACTGCCCGGGTCGGGTCTGGGACAACTTCGGACGCGCACGTGAGGGGTTCGATGCACTGTGCAGAGAGGGTTTTGGGCCGTGCGGTCGCATTGGACAACTCTGGAAGCGAAGAGGGGAAGGAGGATGGCCTAGGTGGGCTGTGGCGAGACCGCGAGGGGGAGAAGAGAGAGAGGGCCCGGCATCTGTTTTCGGAGACCGAAAACATCCGACGAAAATACCGGCTATAATGCCGCTATAGTTTAACGGTTGGGCTATCGAACGAACTCCGAATGCGATGAAACTTGACAGGCGGTCTATCTACACTATAATAAGACGACACGCCAACTTTCATCCCATTCCGAGGACATTTTCCGGCCACTTATAAAATACTATTTCGGACATGCCGCGAGCACGTGCAAGTGTGGCTGTACTCAGAACGGACAACAGAAGGAACGGGGAGACCCGGATGGATGCAAGTTTTGAAAACATGATGATGCAATGCACATGATGACATGACAAGATGCAACACGCAAGCGAATGACATGGCAAGGATAGCGAATAACTTAAAGGCACCTGGCACGTCGGTCTCGGGGCGTTACAACCAATGCGGCGAATCCGCCATGACAGATGCTAGTGGGGTGGTCCCTTCGATCAAAGGTGATCGGCCAGGAGGACCATGGGTTGAACTTTGGGGCGACCGGCTCTACCGCGTATACGTCCCTTAACGCGCGCTTCCGCTCCCTCTTGGGGACGTGGGTTGCGTATATCATGTTCACCGTCCGCACTTGTGGGGGAAAACCCTTCTGTCCACTGTTGTTCGGCGGCCGGGGCTCTTCGTCGTCATCGCTATGCAGCCCCTTGTCTTTGTTTTCGGCATTTAACTTGCCTGCCTGCTTGAACACCCAACAATCCCTGTTGGCGTGATTGGCCGGCTTTTCGGGGTGCCATGTATCTGGCACAAGCGGTCGAGTATTCGGTCCAAACTGGACGGGCCCCTAGGATTCCTTTTGAACGCCTTTTTCCGTTGACCAGATTTAGAGCCTCTGAATACGGCATTAACTGCCATATCCTCAGCATTGTCGCCGTTAATGCGGCGCTTCTGCTTGTTGCGACGCGACATGCCACTACTGTCCCTGGTATCTGAATTACCAGGGTTCTTGGTCATATTGTTGCTACGAGCAAGCCAGCTGTCTTCTCCCGCGCAAAAGCGGGTCATGAGTGTCGTGAGTGCTGCCATAGACTTCGGCTTTTCCTGTCCAAGGTGCCGGGCAAGCCACTCGTCATGGATATTGTGCTTGAAGGCTGCTAGGGCCTTAGCATCCAGACAGTCGACTATTTGATTTTTCTTTGTTAGGAACCATGTCCAGAATTGCCTGGCAGATTCCTCTGGCTGCTGAATTACGTGACTTAGGTCATCGGCGTCCGGGGGTCGCACATAAGTGCCCTGGAAATTGTCGAGGAATGCGGCTTCCAGGTCCTCCCAACAACTGATTGATCCTGTTGGCAAGCTGTTAAGCCAATGCCGAGCTGGTCCTTTAAGCTTGAGTGGGAGGTATTTGATGGCGTGGAAATCATCGCCGCGGGCCATGTGGATATGAAGGAGATAATCCTTGATCCATACCGTAGGATTTGTTGTGCCATCATATGATTCGATATTTACGGGTTTGAAACCCTCGGGGATTTGATGATCCATTATTTCGTCTGTGAAGCATAGTGGGTGTGCGGCGCCTCTGTACTAGGCTATATCACGACGCAGCTCCAATGAGCTTTGTCTATTGTGTTCGGCCCTGCCGAATTTGTGGCCGGCGTGATGGTTACCGTCTCGAGCCGTGGGGCGCCCACACGATCCATAGATCTATCTTGTTTGCCTTGCCTTGTCCTCCAACATATATCGTAAGTCCGACACATATTCCCGTGCCTTGGTACGGGGTGCGGCTTGAGTGGAGGGCTGAAAGGCCTCTCTGTCGCGGCCGCGAGGTGGCCGGTCGGCCGCATCAAGTGCTTCCTCCTCTAATCGGGGTAGCAACCTGCGCTTTGGGTAGCTCTTGGAGGGGCGTTCGAGTTTATGCTCTTCGGCCACAAGGACTTCAGTCCATCTGTCGACTAGCAAATCTTGATCAACTCTAAGTTGTTGCTGTTTTTTCTTGAGGCTTCTTGCTGTGGCCATAAGCCTGCGTTGAAAACGCTCTTGCTCGACGGGATCCTCTGGCACGACGAATTCGTCATCGTCGAGGCTTGCCTCGTCTTCGGAGGGAGGCATATAATTGTCGTCCTCGACCTCTCTGTCTGCCGCTCTCTCATGAGGGCTGGTTTCTCCATCCTCCTGTGCTAAATCTTGTTGGAGGGGGTTTTCTTTGGCACTTTCCGGAGTATTATTATCTCCCGTGCTGGAATCACCGTATTTGTTTCGGCAGGATTTTGAGCGGCGCCGCTGACGCCAGCGCTTAGGCTGTTTCTTGGAGGGGTCATCCTCCGCTGTTCCATCGCCATCTCCTTCTTTTGGGGTGTCCACCATGTATATGTCATATGACGAGGTGGCTTTCCAGGGCCTGATAGGCGCTGGTTCTTCATCGTCTCCTTCATCGGCGTCCATACCGTCGATGTCTTCGGAGTCGAAGTCGAGCATGTCGGTTAAGTCGTCGATAGTGGCTACAAAGTGGGTGGTGGGTGGGCTTTGAATTTCTGCATCGTCCGAATCCCAACCTTGCTGACCGTAGTCCGGCCAGGACTCTCCTGATAAAGAGAGAGAATTCAGTGTCTTCAGAATATCGCCGAAAGGCGAGTGCTGAAAGTTGTCCACGATAGTAAACTCCATGATCGGTGCCCAATCAAATTCGATCGGTAGGGGCGCGGAGGGTTCGGAGTCCGGAGGGGAGTCCGGCTCCTTGGAGTCACGAGTCTCGCAGAGTGCGGGGCTGGTGTTTGGCTCGATCGCCGTTGGGATCGCAGCCCCCGAGGCGGCGTCCAACCACCCATCCTCGATCGGCGCAGTTGGCTCTGAATTAAGGGTCGAAGCCGATGCGGGTGCGTCCTCCAGGGTACTGTTCAGCGGCAGAGCTAGATCATGCTCGTCGGGACAGTGCGGCGCGCTCGGCAGTGGCTCGAATCCGTCGAAGATCAAGTCCCCGCGAATGTCAGCCGTGTAGTTTAAACTTCCAAATCTGACCTGACGGCCAGGGGCATAGCTTTCGATCTGCTCCAGATGGCCAAGTGAATTGGCCCACAGTGCGAAGCCGTCGAAGACGAAGATCTGTCCGGGGAGGAAAGTCTCACCCTGGACTGCATTGCCATTGATGATAGTAGGAGCCATCAAGCCTGACGGCGACGACACAGAGGAACTCTCAATGAAAGCACCAATGTCGGTGTCAAAACCGGCGGATCTCGGGTAGGGGGTCCTGAACTGTGCGTCTAGGCCGGATGGTAACAGGAGGCAAGGGACACAAAGTTTTACCCAGGTTCGGGCCCTCTCAATGGAGGTAAAACCCTACGTCCTGCTTGATTAATATTGATGATATGGGTAGTACAAGAGTAGATCTACCACGAGATCGGAGAGGCTAAACCCTAGAAGCTAGCCTATGGTATGATTGTTGTTCTGTATGTTGTCCTACGGACTAAAACCCTCCGGTTTATATAGACATCGGAGAGGGTTAGGGTTACACAAAGTCGGTTACAATGGTAGGAGATCTGCATATCCGTATCGCCAAGCTTGCCTTCCACGCCAAGGAAAGTCCCTTCCGGACACGGGACGAAGTCTTCAATCTTGTATCTTCATAGTCCAGGAGTCCGGCTGAAGGTATAGTCCGGCCATCCGGACACCCCCTAATCCAGGACTCCCTCAAGCATGTTCAGAATGATGCAAATAAGTTGTCGTAGTTAATTACTAATAAACGTACATTTAGGCCGAGTGCCCAAAGTATATCACATATTTTGTACATGTGTAACAACAATGGATATCATCCTACAAGCATAATTGTCAGGTGGATAGGATAGAATGAGTGCGGTGCACTTACTTACCTTAAACTTTGGTCAGACAAATCAACTGCATCTCTTGGATGGACATCTTGCAGGTTGTACAAAAGTATTTTTATATTTAATTTTGTGCACATGTTTTAGTTTCAAAAACTGAAATGAGCTGTTACCAAATAATAATAATTAAAAGCGTGTATATGCGGAAGCAGAATTGTTCATATTTTCATATGTAGCGATAATTATTGTAAGCAATATCTATGCCAAATATGACGACAACTTATTTCTGGATAGATCTTCGAAGACACATTAGCCAACTATTCAGTTTATATTCTGGAAATTTCTATAAATATGCTTTGCTAATAATGCATTGGAAATCATTACTAAGGTATCATATAGTTAGACCACGGAGATATCTACGATGCTATTTAATAATACTGAAATGTACACACAAGTACCATGTGTGTACATTATATAATTCATGCAATTGTTAAAAAATATTTCAAAGAGACCTTTGCAACATATTTTTAATTTCGCAGAAGCTTTCAATGATATACAGTAGAAATGTATAACCACTAACACTATAAGTCCAACTAAAAAACTAACACTATAAGTAATATTTAGCAATTAAAATTGTTATATGGTTAACTATGTTACCTGAATAGCAATAAATTATACTCCCTCCATCCTAGGCTGAAATGAATGTATCTAGACATATTTTAGTGCTAGATACATCCGTTTGAGCGACACCTAATATGTGAGAGGGAGTACTACTTAATACTGCTGTTCGACAACAATAAATTTTAATCTCTACTATTATAGGAGATTTGAGATTGTATGTTCATACAACCAACTCCCCTCCTCTCGCCTTCCCCTCCCCATGCCCTGCATTATCTCAATCAACTCAAATCTTACCAAAATCTCAATTAAAACAAATATTTCTTTGCCCCCCTATTCATACTCAAACCAAATCATGCCAAAAATGTAAACTAAATCAAAACTTTCTTCCCTTTCTTCTATCCACACTCAAATAAAATCTTCCACAATCTAGAATATGATGGGCGTTAGAATTATGTTGAACACGATTGATGTTGAACCACTAGAATATTTTTGTCCGTATTGCAACGCACAGGAAATTAAATAGTAAGTATAAAAGCTTAGTACAAAATATAAATTAACAATTTTTGGACTTCAGAGATAGAGAATAACATGACCGACATGGTAAAATCGAGAACTTAGGTGGTTTTAATTTCCACTTGTGTTACCTCGTCAAAAAGCTTGCGGTCAGCCTCGACCAACTTATTATATCGGTCCCACAACTGTCTAGTCTCTTTCAATGCTTCCCTGCGGACACGCATCCTGTTGGAAATATGCCCTAGAGGCAATGATAAAATGGTTATTATTATATTTCCTTGTTCATGATAATTGTCTACTGTTCATGCTATAATTGTATTATCCGGAAATCGTAATACATGTGTGAATACATAGAGCACAACATGTCCCTAGTGAGCCTCTAGTTGACTAGCTCGTTGATCAATAGATGGTTACGGTTTCTTGACCATGGACATTGGATGTCGTTGATAATGGGATCACATCATTAGGATAATGATGTGATAGACAAGACCCAATCCTAAGCATAGCACCAGATCGCGTAGTTTGTTTGCTGAAGCTTTTCTAATGTCAAGTATCATTTCCTTAGACCATGAGATTGTGCAACTCCTGGATACCGTAGGAATGTTTTGGGTGTATCAAACGTCACAATGTAACTGGGTGACTATAAAGGTGCACTACAGGTATCTCCGAAAGTGTCTGTTGGGTTGGCACGAATCGAGACTGGGATTTGTCACTCCGTATGACGGAGAGGTATCTCTGGGCCCACTCGGTAATGCATCATCATAATGATCTCAATGTGACTAAGGAGTTAGTCACGGGATCATGTGTTACAGAACGAGTAAAGAGACTTGCCGGTAATGAGATTGAACAAGGTATAGGGATGCCGTCGATCGAATCTCGGGCAAGTAACATACCGATTGACGAAGGGAATTGTATACGTGATTGTTTGAGTCCCCGACATCATGGTTCATCCTATGAGATCATCATGGAACATGTGGGAGCCAACATGCATATCCAGATCCCGCTGTTGGTTATTGGTCGGAGAAATGTCTCGGTCATGTCTGCATGGTTCCCAAACCCGTAGGCTCTACACACTTAAGGTTCGGTGACGCTAGAGTTGTTATGGGAAATTGTATGTGGTTACCGAAGGTTGTTCGGAGTCCGGATGAGATCTCGGACGTCATGAGGACTTCCGGAATGGTCTGGAGGTGAAGATTTATATATGGGAAGTACAGTTTCGGTCGCCGGAATAATTTTGGGGGTTATCGGTATTGTACCGGGCCCACCGAAAGGTGTCCGGGGGTCCACCAGGTGGGGCCACCTGTCCCAGTGGGCCAAGTAGGCTGAACAAGGGTGGGAACCAGCCCCCTAGTGGGCTGGTGTGCCCCCCAAGGGCCCAAGGCACCTAGGGTTAGAAACCCTAGGGGGTGGGGGAGCCTCCCACCAAACTTGGGGGGCAAGTCCCCCCCCCCTTGGCCGCCGCCCCCTTGTAGATGGGATCTAAGGGGGCCGGCCCCTTCTCCCCTTCCCCTATAAATAGTGAGGGGTGGGAGGGCAGCCGCACCCCCTTCCCTGGCGCAACCCGCCCCCTCTCCAACACCTCCTCTTCCTTCATAGTGCCTAGCGAAGCCCTGCCGAAGAACCGCAAGCTCCACCAGCACGCCGTCGTGCTGCCGGAGCTCTTCCCCAACTTCTCCTCCCCCTTGCTGGATCAAGAAGGAGGAGACGTCCCCGGGCTGTACGTGTATTGAATGCGAAGGTGCCGTCCGTTCGACACTTAGATCGGATCTTCCACGATTTGAATCGCCGTGAGTATGACTCCTTCAACCGCGTTCTTGTAATGCTTCCGCTTAGCGATCTTCAAGGGTATGAAGATGCACTCTCTCTCTCTCTCTGTTGTTGCTAGCATCTCCTAGATTGATCTTGGTGAATGTAGGAAATTTTTGAATTATTACTACGTTCCCCAATAGTGGCATCATGAGCTAGGTCTATGCATAGATTCTATGCACGAGTAGAACACAAGTAGTTGTGGGCGATGATTTGGTCAATTTGCTTACCGTTACTAGTCTTATCTTGATTCAGCGGCATCGTGAGATGAAGCGGCCCGGTCCGACCTTACACATACGCTTACGTGAGACAGGTTCCACCGACTGACATGCACTAGTTGCATAAGGTGGCTAGCGGGTGTCCGTCTCTCCCACTTTAGTCGGATCGGATTCGATGAACAGGGTTCTTATGAAGGGTAAATAGCAATTGACAAATCACCGTTGTGGTTTTTGCGTAGGTAAGAAACATTCTTGCTAGAAACCCATAGCAGCCACGTAAAACACGCAACAACAATTAGAGGACGTCTAACTTGTTTTTGCAGGGTATTGATGTCTACTACACAACCTTCTTCTTGTAGACGTTGTTGGGCCTCCAAGTGCAGAGGTTTGTAGGACAGTAGCAAATTTCCCTCAAGTGGATGACCTAAGGTTTATCAATCCGTAGGAGGTGTAGGATGAAGATGGTCTCTCTCAAGCAACCCTGCAACCAAATAACAAAGAGTCTCTTGTGTACCCAACACACCCAATACAATGGTAAATTGTATAGGTGCACTAGTTCGGCGAAGAGATGGTGATACAAGTGCAATATGGATGGTAGATAAAGGTATTTGTAATCTGAAAATATAAAAACAGCAAGGTAACTAATGATAAAAGAGCGTAAACGGTATTGCAATGATAGGAAATAAGGCCTAGGGTTCATACTTTCGCTAGTGTAAGTTCCCTCAACAATGATAACATAATTGGATCACATAACTATCCCTCAACATGCAACAAAGAGTCACTCCAAAGTCACTAATAGCGGAGAACGAACGAAGAGATTATGGTAGGGTATGAAACCACCTCAAAGTTATTCTTTCCAATCAATCCGTTGGGCTATTCTTATAAGTGTCACAAACAGCCCTAGAGTTCGTACTAGAATAACACCTTAAGACACAAATCAACCAAAAACGCTAATGTCACCTAGATACTGCAATGTCACCTCAAGTATCTGTGGGTATGATTATACGATATGCGTCACACAATCTCAGATTCATCTATTCAACCAACACAAAGGACCTCAAAGAGTGCCCCAAAGTTTCTACCGGAGAATCACGACGAAAATGTGTGCCAACCCCTATGCATAGGTCCCCAAGGTCACGGAACCCGGAACTTGATCACCAAAACATACATCAAGTGAATCACGTGATATACCATTGTCACCACAGATATCCACGGCAAGACATACATCAAGTGTTCTCAAATCTTTAAAGACTCAATCCGATAGGATAACTTCAAAGGGGAAACTCAATTCATTACAAGAGAGTAGAGGGGGGAAGAAACATCATAGGATCCAAATATAATAGCAAAGCTCGCGATACATCAAGATCGTATCACCTCAAGAACACGAGAGAGAGAGATCAAACACATAGCTACTGGTACATACCCTCAGCCCCGAGGGAGAACTACTCCCTCCTCGTCATGGAGAGCACCGGGATGATGAAGATGGACACCAGAGAGGGATTCCCCCCTCCGATAGGGTGCCGGAACGGGTCTAGATTGGCTTTCGGTGGCTATGGAGGCTTCTGGCGGCGGAACTCCCGATCTATTGTGTTCATGGATGTTTTTAGGGTATATGGAGATATATAGGCGGAAGAAGTACGTCAGGGGGGCCACGAGGGGCTCACGAGGGTGGAGGGCGCGTCCAGGGGGTGGGCGCGCCCCCTGCCTCGTGACCTCCTTACAGATCCCTCGACGTGCACTCCAAGTCTTCTGGGCTTCTTTCCTTCCAAAAATGAGTTCCGTGAAGTTTCAGGTCAATTGGACTCCGTTTGATTTTGCTTTTCTTCAAAACCCTAAAACATGGTAAAAATAGAAACTGGCACTGGGCTCTGGGTTAATAGGTTAGTCCCAAAAATGATATAAAAGTGTATAATAAAGCCCATAAACATTCAAAATAGTAGATAATATAGCATGGAGCAATCAAAAATTATAGATACGTTGGAGACGTATCAGCATCCCCAAGCTTAATTCCTGCTCATCCTCGAGTAGGTAAATGATAAAAACAGAGTTTTTGACGCGGAGTGCTACTTGGCATAATTTCAATGTGATTCTTCTTAATTGTGGTATGAATATTCAGATCCATAATATTCAAGACAAAAGTTCATATTGACATAAAAATGATAATACTTCAAGCATACTAACTAAGCAATTATGTCTTCTCAAAATAACATGGCCAAAGAAAGCTATCCCTACAAAATCATATAGTCTGGCTATGCTCTATCTTCACCACACAAAATATTTAAATCATGCACAGCCCCGATGACAAGCCAAGCAATTGTTTCATACTTTTGATGTTCTCAAACTTTTTCAATCTTCACGCAATACATGAGCATGAGCCATGGACAAAGCACTATAGGTGGAATAGAATGGTGGTTGTGGAGAAGACAAAAAGGGAGAAGATAGTCTCACATCGACTAGGCATATCAACGGGCTATGGAGATGCCCATCAATAGATATCATTGTGAGTGAGTAGGGATTGCCATGCAACGGATGCACTAGAGCTATAAGTATATGAAAGCTCAACAAAAGAAACTAGTGGGTGTGCATCCAACTCGCTTGCTCACGAAGACCTAGGGCATTTTGAGGAAGCCCATCATTGGAATACACAAGCCAAGTTCTATAATGAAAGATTCCCACTAGTATATGAAAGTGACAACATAGGAGAATCTCTATCATGAAGATCATGGTGCTACTTTGAAGCACAAGTGTGGTAAAAGGATAGTAGCATTGTCCCTTCTCTCTTTTTCTATCATTTTTTCATTTTTTATTTTTTTATTTGGGCCTTATCTTTTTTTATGGCCTCTTTTTTTGGGCTTCTTTGGCCTCTTTTTTTTCGTTCGGAGTCTTATCCCGACTTGTGGGGGAATCATAGTCTCCATCATCCTTTCCTCACTGGGACAATGCTCTAATAATGATAATCATCACACTTTTATTTTCTTACAACTCAAGATTTACAACTCGATACTTAAGACAAGATATGACTCTATATGAATGCCTCCGGCGGTGTACCGGGATGTGCAATGATGCATGAGTGACATGTATGAATAATTATGAATGGTGGCTTTGCCACAAATACGATGTCAACTACATGATCATGCAAAGCAATATGACAATGATGAAGCGTGTCATAATAAACAGAACGGTGGAAAGTTGCATGCCAATATATCTCGGAATGGCTATGGAAATGCCATAATAGGTAGGTATGGTGGCTGTTTTGAGGAAGGTAAATGGTGGGTTTATGGTACCGGTGAAAGGTGCGTGGTACTAGAGAGGCTAGCAAGGGTGGAAGGGTGAGAGTGCGTATAATCCATGGACTCAACATTAGTCATAAATAACTCATATACTTATTGCAAAAATCTACAAGTTATCAAATCAAAGTATTACGCGCATGCTCCTAGGGGGATAGATTGGTAGGAAAAGACCATTGCTCGTCCCCGACCGCCACTCATAAGGAAGACAATCAATAAATAAATCATGCTCCGACTTCATCACATAACGGTTCACCATACGTGCATATGCTACGGGAATCACAAAATTCAACACAAGTATTTCTCAAATTCATAACCACTCAACTAGCATGACTCTAATATCACCATCCTCATATCTTAAAAAAATTATCAAGCATCAAACTTCTCATAGTATTCAACACACTCATAAGAAATTTTTATTATTAATCTTGTATACCTAGCATATTAGGATTTTAAGAAAATTACCATGATATTTAAGACTCTCAAAATAATATAAGTGAAGCATGAGAGTTAATCTATTTCTTCAAAATAAAACTACCACCATGCTCTAAAAGATATAAGTGAAGCACTAGAGCAAATGACAAACTACTCCGAAAGATTTAAGTGAAGATCAATGAGTAGTCGAATAATTATGCAACTATGTGAAGACTCTCTAACATTTAAGAATTTAAGATCTTGGTATTTTATTCAAACAACAAGCAAAGCAAAACAAAATGGCATCTACGAATCGCAAACATTATGTGAAGAAGCAAAAAACATAGGATCAACCGATACTAACCGATAGTTGTTGAAGAAGAAAGGTGAGATGCCAACCGGGGCATCCCCAAGCTTAGACGCTTGAGACTTCTTGAAATATTATCTTGGGGTGCCTTGGGCATCCCCAAGCTTGAGCTTTTGTGTCTCCTTAATTCCTCTCATATCACGGTCTCCCTAAATCTCAAAAGCTTCATCCACACAAAACTCAACAAGGACTCGTGAGATAAGTTAGTATAAACCATTGCAAAGACCTTATCATACTCTACTGTAGCAAACACTAAAATTATTATTCAACATTGCATACTAAATTCCTCTGCATATTTAATAGTCTTATCCTCAAATAGAATCATTAAAGAAGCAAACATATGCAAACAATGCAAACATAACAGCAATCTGCCTAAACAGGATAGTCTGTAAAGAATGCTGCAACATCCATACTTCCCTAGCTCCAAAAATTATGAAAGAAAAGTCCCACTGTAGTAAATTTATCAAATCTTAATATGCAAAAGGTTTCAACATTTTATCACATTCTGACTTCTCTAGGGAATTATTGCAACAGCGGTAAACTTTCTGTTTTCAAATAGCAACATGTGAACTTCTAAAATAGGCATAGTAAAGGCTATCAATGACACTTTTATTGAAATAAAAGATGCAAAAAATTGTTCTAAATAACAGAAAGCAAATCCTAACAAAATAAATTGACGCTCCAAGCAAAACACATATCATGTGGTGAATAAAAATATAGCTCCAAGTAAAGTTACCGATGGAAGTAGACGAAAGAGGGGATGCCTTCCGGGGCATCCCCACGCTTAGGCTCTTGGCTATCCTTGAATATTACCTTGGGGTGCCTCGGGAATCCCCAAGCTTAGTCTCTTTCCACTCCTTATTCCATAGTCCATCGAATCCTTACCCAAAACTTGAAAACTTCACAACACAAAACTTAACAGAAAACTCGTAAGCCCCGTTAGTATAAGAAAATAAACCACCACTTCAAGGTACTGTAATGAACTCATTATTTATTTATATTGGTGTTAAAACTACTGTATTCCAACTTCTCCATGGTTTATAAACTATTTTACTAGCCATAGATTCATCAAAATAAGTAAACAACACATGAAAAGCAGAATCTGTCAAAAACAGAACAGTCTGTAGTAATATGAATCAACCGTATACTTCTGGAACTCATAAAATTCTCAAATAAATTGCTGGACCTGAGGAATTTATCTATTAATCATATGCAAAAATAATTAACTAAATATCACTCTCCAAATAAAAATGGCAGCAGTTCTCGTGAGCGCTAAAGTTTCTGTTTTTTACAGCATGATCAACAAGACTTCACCCAAGTCTTCCCAAAGGTTCTACTTGGCACAAACACTAATTAAAAGCATAAAACCACATCTAAGAAGAGTCTAGATGAATTATTTATTACTAAACAGGAGCAAAAAGCAAGAAAATAATAATAATATTGGGTTGCCTCCTAACAAGCGCTATCGTGTAACGCCCCTAGCTAGGCATGATGATTTCAATGATGCTCACATAAAAGATAAGAATTGAAACATAAAGAGAGCATCATGAAGAATATGACTAGCACATTTAAGTCTAACATGATTCCTATGCATAGGGATTTTGTGAGAAAACAACTTGTGGGAACAATAATCAACTAGCATAGGAGGGTAAAACAAGCATAATTTCAAAACTTTAAGCACATAGGGAGGAAACTTGATATTATTGCGATTCCTACAAGCATATATTCCTCCCTCATAATAATTTTAAGTAGCATCATGAATGAATTCAACAATATAACCAGCACCTAAAGCATTCTTTTCATGATCTACAAGCATAGAAGATTTGCTACTCTCCACATAAGCAAAATTCTTCTCAATCAGAATAGTGGGAGCAAACTCAACAGAGTAACTATCATGGGATTGAAAATTGAAATCAAGATGACAAGTTTCATTGTTATTATTATTCTTTAAAGCATACGTGTCATCACACTAATCATCATAGATAGGAGGCATGCTTTCATCATAATAAATTTGCTCATCAAAACTTGGGGGACAAAAAATATCATCTTCATCAAACATTGCTTCCCCAAGCTTGTGGCTTTGCATATCATTAGCATCATGGATATTCAAGGAATTTATACTAACAACATTGCAATCATGCTCATCATTCAAATATTTAGTGCCAAACATTTCAATGCATTCTTCTTCTAACACTTTGGCACAATTTTCCTTTCCATCATACTCACGAAAGATATTAAAAAGATAAAGCGTATGAAGCAAACTCAATTCCATTTTTTTGTAGTTTTCTTTTATAAACTAAACTAGTGATAAAACAAGAAACAAAAAGATTCGATTGCAATATCTAAAGATATACCTTCAAGCACTCACCTCCCCGGCAATGGCACCAGAAAAGAGGTTGATGTCTACTACACAACCTTCTTCTTGTAGACGTTGTTGGGCCTCCAAGTGCAGAGGTTTGTAGGACAGTAGCAAATTTCCCTCAAGTGGATGACCTAAGGTTTATCAATCCGTAGGAGGCGTAGGATGAAGATGGTCTCTCTCAAGCAACCCTTCAACCAAATAACAAAGAGTCTCTTGTGTCCCCAACACACCCAATACAATGGTAAATTGTATAGGTGCACTAGTTCGGCAAAGAGATGGTGATACAAGTGCAATATGGATGGTAGATAAAGGTATTTGTAATCTGAAAATATAAAAACAGCAAGGTAACTAATGATAAAAGTGAGCGTAAACGGTATTTCAATGATAGGAAATAAGGCCTAGGGTTCATACTTTCGCTAGTGTAAGTTCCCTCAACAATGATAACATAATTGGATCACATAACTATCCCTCAACATGCAACAAAGAGTCACTCCAAAGTCACTAATAGCGTAGAACGAACGAAGAGATTATGGTAGGGTATGAAACCACCTCAAAGTTATTCTTTCCAATCAATCCGTTGGGCTATTCCTATAAGTGTCACAAACAGCCCTAGAGTTCGTACTAGAATAACACCTTAAGACACAAATCAACCAAAACCCTAATGTCACCTAGATACTCCAATGTCACCTCAAGTATCTGTGGGTATGATTATACGATATGCGTCACACAATCTCAGATTCATCTATTCAACCAACACAAAGGACCTCAAAGAGTGCCCCAAAGTTTCTACCGGAGAATCACGACGAAAACGTGTGCCAACCCCTATGCATAGGTCCCCAAGGTCACGGAACCCGCAAGTTGATCACCAAAACATACATCAAGTGAATCACGTGATATCCCATTGTCACCACAGATATCCACGGCAAGACATACATCAAGTGTTCTCAAATCTTTAAAGACTCAATCCGATAGGATAACTTCAAAGGGGAAACTCAATTCATTACAAGAGAGTAGAGGGGGGAATAAACATCATAGGATCCAAATATAATAGCAAAGCTCGCGATACATCAAGATCGTATCACCTCAAGAACACGAGAGAGAGAGATCAAACACATAGCTACTGGTACATACCCTCAGCCCTGAGGGAGAACTACTCCCTCCTCGTCATGGAGAGCACCGGGATGATGAAGATGGACACCAGAGATGGATTCC